>NC_071127.1:3232500-3555000 GCF_024256425.1 Clarias gariepinus
TTTTTACTTCACTAGGTTAGCTTTTGCTCTTTAGCGTTTGCTTACTGGGCTACCTTTCATTCCAAGGGTTAGCCCACATTAACAAAATTAGAGTTAATGTTCCAGGTTAGCTTTCACCCACAAGTTTATCTTTCACTAGATTAGATGCCACTTGCTACATTACATTTCACTCAGTAGTTTTGCTCTCACTGCTCACCAGGGTGACTTTTGCTCTTTTATATATTCAGCTGAAATTAGCTCATTTTGCACTGACAAAAGAAACTGTTTGAAATTTCATGTAGATCTTAGCTTTCATGAGATGCTAAAATATTCTGATAGTAAAAAGGAAAAGAGAATTTTTTTTTTGCTGCCCATGCCCTAGGCAAAAGAGATGAGACAATGTTGATTTCTGGCAAATGAAGTCATTGATTTTTTTTAAATCATCCATTCTTTCATTTATTTTAGAGTTTTAGCTTTCTGTGTCTTTTACTTTAATATCCTTCTCCAAAAATTACAAAGTGAAATACTCCTTTGGCAAAATCTATAATGCATAGAAACTTAAAAAAAAAAAAATGTTTAAGGTATAGCCCCACCAGTACCAACATTATCATTACAATCACTTCCTCCATTATTACCTCCATCACTACGACCTCCGCTTCCATCCCTAATCATCACCTTAACTATCATCACCACCATCACTACAACCATCTTCATCATCACCATCACCATCATCATTATAATTATCATTATCATCACCACCATTATCATTATTAGTACCACTACGTGCATCATCACCACCATTATAGACATAATTTTTACCACCACCACCACCACCAGTGCCACCACTTCCATCATCTTCATCATCATTACCATTATCACTACCACCATAATCATCATGATAACCAGACAGCACCTCCACCATCACAGCCACCACCATCATCATCAGCATTATTATCGTCATCACCAACATTATCATTATTAGCTCCACCACATGTATCATCACCATCCCTATAGACATCATTTTAACCAGCAACACCACTGCCACCACTTCCATCATCATCATCATCATCATCATCATTACCACCATCACCACCACCAATGGTGGTAAACTATTACCACCTCCATTATCACCACACATCATCACTACCACCACCTTCATCATCACACGACTATAAATGTAACTATCCTTACCATCACTACCACCACTTCCATCATCATTATCACCAACACCACCATCATCATCACCAAAACCATACCCTTCCACCCCCTGATGTTTGTTTTCTTCTCATATATACCTCTCAATCAGCATGCCAGCATGCCATTTACTGCATTTGCAGTACACACTTGGTTACTTCATGTTTCCTAGAGTACAGTTATAATATTTTTTTATAGTACTTGCTGGTCACAGAGAACTATTGACTACAATTCTTTCCTGCAAATACCAGATGTAGAATTTTGAAATGTTAGAATTGTTTTTGGAAACACATGGTTAATAATTCCCTTTAAATATTAATAAAAATTTTGTGACCATGTAGAAGGATGGATCGGAGATTTGGGACACCTAATGCAGCTCACCTGACTTCACTTGGATATATCACTTCGACATTTATTCTTAACTCTGTAAAGTTTAAACATTATCTCATCAGCATTTAAAAAGACACGAGGATAAGGTTAATTCTAAACGTGAACATTTCCATGGTATGCAGTAGGATGCTGATTGGGTATCTGCACAGTTTTGATAAATACCATGAACGTTTACAGATTAACATTGCCTGAACAGTCTCCTGGCATGATGATTTTACACTTCATATTGCTCTGTAGCCTGACATTAATTGGAGATCAGCTAATAGTTGAATCGGTTGCTGTTATAAAGAAATTTCATCATCTTGACAAGTGGCTGATGACAAGCATTTCTACTCAAGCATGTTAAATAAAGAGATTTTTCATGTCCATTTGTTGTTATTGGCTTACAGGGTGCTTGTATTATTATAGGATTAAAGTGGAGTCTTGATTAAGTGGCTTGTTAAAAGGCGTGCTAAATAATAACACACTGAACAGCATCTGATGACTGGAATAGTTTCATTCATTCATTCATTCATTCATTCATTTGAGGCTATATGTAGCACATCTGCAAAATGTACATGTAATGGTGTGAAGGTATTTTCAGAGCGGAATAATGACATCACTCACAGATCATTAAAAGCGTAATTACGTGTCATTAGAAGCTCTGATTGGTCTGTTCGTGTCCGGTTGAATGGGATCAGCGCAAGGAGAACTGGGATGTCAGACTGAATGCTTGTATCGATCTGATCGATCCTCTTCAAACTCGCTGGCTCTAATTGGCCAAGAATGGCCTTTATAAATAATCACGAAGTATCCCACATTGTCTCCATCTGTGTCTCTCTCTGTCTTTCTCCATCTTTATGTCTCTCAAACATAAATGCCTATCTGTATCTGCCTTCCCTTATGCTGTTTAGCTTCTATCATTTCATTGTATTTAAATCCTCAAGAGAGCACCTTTACAAAATGCAGAGTGTCATGACTCATCAACATAAGGTACTAGCATGGCTAATAATGTCTATTAACACATTTGTACAAACTCGTCCCATTCCTGAACATAGTGTCACTGATGCATTTTATTAATTGCTCTATTTTATAAGTTTCTGAAGAAATACTGATATTAAAACGTTTCTTCAAAGTATTCAAAATGTGTGTGTAAAGAATTTAATTATACTGTGAATACAGTGAAGAAAAGGTTTAGGGAATAATCAGAAAGCAAGAGAGAGGAAGACAAAGACAATGATGAAGATGAAGAAGAAAAAGAAGAAAATCAACAATGTTTGCAAATAGGTTAAATATGAAGCGAGAAAATATTGTAAGAAAGAATAAGAAGAAGCAAAAAGGACAATGGGTAATGTTTTTACAAGAAGGAACGATGGAAGAAAGAATAAATCACCATTTGAATGTTTTAGTTTGGAGAAATGGACAGATAGACAGACAGATGAAGATTTTGAATAAAATTTGATTGGTGTGTAAGAAAGGATCTATTCCCAGTGCTGCAAAACAAAGACAGACAAAAGGTAGAAAACAAAGGCAATATTTAAGATTAATATTTAATGTTTTAGAAAAAAAGAAAGAAAAACTTAAGAATTATTAAAATACATTTTTACCAGAAAAAGGCAACAAAAGAAAGAAGAAAATATTTGCAAATAATCGAATGGATGGAGTGTAGAAAGGAAGGGAAGAGTAAATATTTGAGAAGAAATTAAGGAAGCGAAAGGAAAGAGAAAATTCTATGAAGAAAAGGATTGTAAAGGATGAAGGAGAGTAATCCTAAACCAGAATATAGAGACAGAAGGAAATCAATATTTCAGAATTCTTTAGAGTGAAGAAATGACTAAATGTTATGAAGCAGGAAAGTGGGAAATAAAGAATAAAAAGGAAGAAGAATTGGGAACGCTGTTAAAGTAAAAAAAAAGAATTGTCTCATTTCCCATGTATGGAATAAGTGATTTGTGACCCAGCCTCTGCTCCGTGCACTGATCTCTCACAAACATCAGAGAACATCGGATAAACGAGTGTCACTCCTCTCTCCTGCTATACCGTATTCAGAGTGAAGGAGTGAGACGTGTGACAGCCATTTGTCTTCACAGACGTGACCCAATTCAGACAGCTATGCTGGAGAGAGAGAGAGAGAGAGAGATGGTGTTAGGGGGTGCTGTCCATTAATCAGTCAGTTTTCTAATTTCACAGTTGAAAAAAGCCATTTTTGTTTTTTTCAATCTATTACTGCATGAATTCGCGAGTCAGTGGTACTGTGTGTGTGTGTGTGTGTGTGTGTGTGTAGATATGCATAGATAAGACAAGTCTGATTTGTGTCCAGGTATTTCTTTGGTTAGTGTCCTGTAGAGATGTATGTATGGATCAGATTCTTGTTTGCTTGTTCCTGAAGTGCTGATGAAGGATAAAGTTTGCTGCGCTTGATGTATGTTCTGTCATCTGAAATTAAGTGATGTATTAACCAAGCATTATTCTGATCGGAATTAATTGTTCATCAGATGAAGAAATATGCTAAATAAAATCAAACCAGGATATTTGTATACTTTCCTGGACTTGATGAGCTTCCTGTTTCTCATTATTATTTTTTTAGAATGCCATTAAAACAACTTGATAAATAAAAAGCAAGGATTTTTTCAAGAACTTTTATTAAAATCAGTATAATAAATCATATTATTTAATTGACAATGGTAATTTCTTTTGTCCTTTTACGAAGTTTGTTTTCTTTTCCCCTATAGAAACACTGTTTTCTAATTTCAGGTTGATCACGCTTTCTTTTATAGCAGTTCTGATCAATCCCACCCACTGCTGTAGAAACTCTTGACCAATCCCATCATCTCTCACAGACAGTTTGTCCAATCCTGTCTGTTTCTTTAGAAAGTGTAGGTGATTCTGCAGTCAATATAACCTGCTCCTGCAGAAAATGTGACCAATTCCACCCACAAATCTGCTTGTTTGGAAAGTTTAAAAAACGCCTAACACATAAAAATTACCCAATCCTGCAGGTAATCTGACCAATCCCAGCTCCTACCACTGTTTGCACCTAAGAATATATTTTTTAAATCTAAAATATTGTTTCTATTTGTCAAAATCAAATCAAACTAGCCATTTATCCCACCATACCCCAGACCAGGATACACAAGCTTGTTTGTGTCCTGCAAGCATCAACTGTCACTGTAAGTAAGAAATACCCTCAGTCTCAACTTATTTTTGTTCCTATATGATTTCATTTCAGATGCATACTCTACCTACTGTATAGTATAAAATAAGTTCTAATTATGTTCTTAGCTGTAACATTCAGCAGGTTCATATTTAGCCAGGTCGACCTAATCTTAACTAAGGTCCTCGACTAAATTTATACAGCAAGTACATATTAGCAGACTTTAAGTGAACATTTGTTGGGGAGAATGTATAATTATCTAAAACACCAATCCCAGGAAGAGAAAGAGGAATGCCTGGGAGACGCCTGACAGATCATTCCGATTGAGCTGTTGGACTATCAGCTCAGCTGTATTGAGAATTAATTTCCTGCAGCAGATGATAATGGTTCTAATACTTGGCTGTCATTAGACATAAGTCAATTAGTTTTCTCTCTGTGTGCATCTCTCTCTTTGCCAGGAGGCAGTGTGTGGAGGCTGATCATTTTTGGTCTGTGTGTGCTGCATGTTCTTTTATCAGAGCAGTGTAATGAGGACACAACTCTTTGTTCCTCCTGCTATTCTCTTTAGTCCCTGCCAACAAACTCAGTTAGATTCCCGCTGTTTTGTAGCTATATTTCTAAACAATCACAGCAAATACTCTGTTAAAAACATGATAATAATAATATTTTTATTGTATACTGTCTATCTGTTTACCCATCATGCCCATTCTTTCAGAAACTTGGGGCCAGAAATCTGCTCTACGCAGACATTCATGACCAATCCCTTCTAACAGTATAGAATATTTGACTTCCATAGACACTCTAGTCCAATCCCATCCACACCCAGAGACACTTCTTTCTATAAAAACTATTGACTAATCATGACAACTCACTCTCAAAGACAATATTGACTCATCTCACCTACTCCCTCAGAAAAAAGTACCAATTCCACCTTTTCCCCCAGACTCTACTGACCAATCTCATCCATTCCTCCCAGAGACATTGCTGACAGGTCCTACTCTAGAAAAATTTCACCCAATCCTAGAGATAGACTTGACTGATCCTACCCACTCCTAAAAGAATATGACCAATCCCCCCGTCTTTATTAAACAATCGAGAAATAAAAAAAAAAAACTTCACCAATCCTGGCCACTCCTACAGACACTCCTGACCAATCCAGTCCTATCCTTACAAAAGATTTGATCAATCCCATCCACTCCTACATAAAGTTTGGTGAATCCTTCCTCCTATTCCAAAAAGTTTGTCCAATACTTCCCACTCCTACAGAAAATTTTATTAAGCCCATTCACACCTACAGAAAATTCGATCAAGCTTTCCAGCCTTTACAAAAAGTTAAAAATATTCTTCATATTCTTCCCTGTTCTACAGGAAATTTTATTAATCCTACCTATTGTACCAGACACAGTTTAACACATTTACTCCATTCCCACTCCTGCAAAAAGTTTCTTACATTTTTCGCATGATTTTTCACGTAGATATCTTTTGGAAAGCTTGAAATTCTTAACTTTTCACAAGTCCATTGAAGAGTGCATACTGTCAATGTTCAATCTAGCGCGCTAACTGTATTTGTTCTGTATTTTTTATAACTCTTTGGTGAAAAAAAAAATCTATGCAGAATCTCACCACCTTATAAATAATTTAGCATTTTCAATATTTTACAATATTTTCAATATTTTCAAAAACAGCTTTTAAACCATTATTAGATGAGTTAATTGCAACAACTAAAAAAACTTAGGTTTTACATTCTGTGCTAACTATGGCAATCCTCATTGCTTCATCTTCTATACTGCTTATCCTGGTGGGGGGTTGGAGGGATCTGGACTCTATCCCAGGAGACTTTGGGCACAAGGCAGGGTTGACCTTGCACAGGCTGCCAATCCACTGCAGGGCATGCTACACACAGATTACTGGCAATTTGGGAACGCCATTAGCTTAATTTGCATGTTGTTGGAATGTGAGAGAAAATCAGTGTACCTGGAGGAAACCCACTCAGTGCAGGGAGAACATAAAAACTCCTGGACCCTGGAAGTATGAGACCATACTGCTAACCACTATGCCACCATGTTGCCTACCATGACAATATATTCATTCATTCATTTGTTCTATGTTAATTCATTTATTCTATGTTAATTCATTTATTCTATGGTATTCTTTGATCTACAGCGATTATCCTGTATACAGAGTCGCGGGGGACCTATAGGTGCGAAGCCACAAGGCTAACCACTATGCCACTGTGCAGCCTATGACATTAATGTGAAAAAAACAAAGCACAAATCTAGAAATTAAAAAGGACCAATAAGAAGAAAGGTGGAGTAATAAAAAAAAATAATAAAAAAATAAACTACAGGACCTATTGCAAAACTCCTGTTTTTATGGTATGGTAAGTGAGTTAAGTGGGTAAGTGGGTTATGGTAACTGTAAAGTTTACAAGTTGTCCTTGGTCAATTAATTCAATTAAAACTGAAATATCAAAACTGTATCTCATGCACATGCAATACAGGGATAACCTTATTACTGAACTTTGGAAGAAGAAATTTTTGATGGAAAAAACCTTGTGTTCTGATAGACATACATGTTTTATTAGTGGCTTATAATTAATCTATCATAAGATAAGAGATGTAGATCAAATCTCTCTCTCCTTTCCTCAGTCGTGTCAGAACTCAAGCACTTTAGCTTTATTCCCCATTACCCCTGGGATGTTGAACAATAGTTGGTACTGAAGTCATGCCTACCTGAGTCTAATGATTCGGATGTAAAATTATACACTACAACACTTTATTTTTCTCTTTTGTCTGTGCCATCAATTCTAGATTAATGTGTGGTAAGAACCACACCAGGAAGTCTGTTTGTGTTGCCAAGCAAAGCCAAATGAAGAGGCGCCATGGTAAGGGTTGTGTAGAATTGCTGGCTAATACGTTCACTGGGAGCCACTCTGGGGTGTCGACTAGAAAAAAACAGAGACAGCACAATGTATTTTGTTTTGTTTTATACTTTGTGTCAGCCTTGATAATGCAAATTCAACAGTCAATCCTACAATCTCATTTTCTTTAATGCGAGACTGTCCCACCCACTCCACAAAGAATTCCTCCAGCACTTATTTTTGTTCTTCTTATAAATAGGGCTGCAGGTTGCATATTTCCCCCTTGTGCTGAGTGCAACTTACCATATTTCGGCACACACTTCAGTTAATAGACACACTCATTTTTGTTTAAAGTCACATCTCATCTGCTACTCTGTGTTATCACTGGTTGCTTCCTGATGATTGTCCATCTGTATTTTGAGTTCCTCCCTATATTAAATGTATACACAGCATATAGCCCCCTTGTATTTTTGTCTCTAGACATAGAGACAATGTTCCCGTTCGCATGACCACCACATGCTGCCTAGTTTTTCGTGTTGCCACTCTGGTTTTTGATCTTGTCTCATTATTTGTTTTCTGTATTATTTTGGACTTCCACTGTTGTTGTTGTCTGCAAATCACCTGATCTCCTGCCTGTTTTTGATACTGGATACTGTTTCAGACTTGTTCACATCATCTTTATTTAATGCATCCTTTACCTGCCAGTGTTTCCATCTCTACTCCGTACGCATGACATAAGGGCATTCTCCTCATGAGGTTTGCAGGCATGATCCAGATTCATTTTGACTCGAGTTTGACTTGACTTTATTTTGAGTCGAAAATGAAGATGGCAGAACAATCTCCTGGGCATGTTCTATCCATGGAAACCTCTGTTGAGAGAAACAAGCTTCCCCCCTGTGTGTTCTCAGTTCTCATTTCAACTAGTCACATATTATGTGCTTTTTAAAAAAAGTTAATATAAGAGCTTAGAGCTCTCCAAAATGTGTGTGTTGATGTTCAAGCTGAAACACAGCTCAGAATTATTCTTCTAAGGTACTGTTTCAGTATCTGTGGTGTTAAATGAACTACTTGTAGTTTTTAAAAATGGTGTCCAGAGAAAGGAAGAAATGGGTGAGTTTTTTTTTTGTCAAAAATGAGTAAAAAGAGATTTTAGAAATAGTGAAATATGATGCACAGACATATTTTTCAGAGGTATTGCACCTATTCATTTTCCCTTTTTATTAGAAGTGTAGCCTTAATACAAGCTATAAATAGAGTTTGGGGTAAAGTGTATTGTGTTGTGTTGGATGCTGTTGTGTATCAGTTTTAATTGCACTAATAAAACACCCTATTGCTATACACCACTTTGGAGTGAACATAAATTTAGTTGTCATCTCAACCTAAAAGCAATAGTGCAAAACTAAAGGAGCTGACTTCAGACATCAGACATCTAGGTTTTTTTTCAGCAGCTGATATTTCCTGACAAATTCCTCCTGTTTTGGAGTCTTTGAACCCCCTGTAGCTGCCATGGCCACCATCTGTATGTAAGAAGTTCTGGAGTCACCTCAGTTTAGGATTTAATTGGTTTGCACTGAAGCACAGAGAGAGGGAATAGGAGAGAGAAAGAGAGAGAGAGAGAGAGAGAGAAGCTAAATTGATGGATGGTGTGATATTTGATGTCTTGTATTCTCTCTTTCCGCTGTGTGCAATCCCTCTTTGTTGTGCTTGTTTACTTGTGTTAGTTGACAGGCCTCATATTTACCTGCTGAGCTATCCTGATGTTCGAGAACCATTGTGTCAGCCACGTAATGCTTGGCGATTGATGGCACCACACACACACACACACACACACACACACACACATGCTCATGCTGATAGATTGAGCTGAATTGAGTCAGCATAAAAACCATGCCAACAACAAAAAAGCGTCTTCAAGATGAAGTACTGAGATCTCAGTGGAGAAAAATGGAAACTATAGCTCTGTACTTGTCCAACCTTGTCTTACACTCTCTTCACTCATCCATGCCTCCATTCAGTCAGATGTCCAGCGAGAGGTGAACAGGAGTTAGAGACGAGGCCTTCACACCTAATTGAACTTATTAAAGGAAGACCCTTTTGAAAAATGGCTCAAAGAGAGTAATAGGTGCACAGCAGAATGTTAAAAGATGGAAGGGGTGAAGAGGAAGAGGGAATTTAGTGATATTAGAGAGTGAGAGAAAGTTAGACATCTCATCATGAGCTCTACACCTACTGTCCATCTGCTTCAGGCATCACTGAAGTTTTAAGAAAAAAGCGCTCCTACAGTGAAGCACTTTCTTAGTACCAAGGACTCTGAGAGTTATGTGCTTCTAACAATATCTGCACATATTTCCTCAGCAGCAACTCTTTTTTTTATGGCTTTTTAGGTTAACATAATCTTCATGGTCCAGAGCACTGGTTAAATCTCAAGATCATCACATGAATATCTGTAATCAGTAAGTAAGAAAACAGGCAGGGGTTAAAATATTGTAATAACTAGGGACTTGAGATACCAGAGCGAAAAAAAACCAAGCTTCAGTGGTAATGTATGCAAATAAAATGGTAAGGTTTTTCAAGAAAAAATGTTTAATTGATAAGACTTTTTGAAGAAATGGCATTGTGATGTCCTGACTCTTCTATAAATGCAAATTATACAAAAGCATTTTTAAACTGATTAATTTGATTGGGCAAGAGGCTTTCCACCAATTGTAATAATAGATGGTAACAGCACTGGGATGTTTAACTATATGTATCATTCCACATTCAAGGTCTTTTAACAATGTTTAACCATCTGGGGCTATCTGTTGGTTTGTAGCTTGGGGTAAAGTAGGCCTGTATGGTCCCCTATACTGAGGAGAGAGCAGCTGGCTGCCAAAACCCACATTCAAAACTCGTCACAGAAGCATTTTCAGCAGGAACACACATCTGTCATGTCATGTCGTCTTAAACAAAGTCATTCTTAATCGTATATGTGCTGTTTTATTTATACCTAAGTCAAGCTACACACGAGGCTGAATCCCAAATCCCTCTCTAACCCCTGATTAGTGGCACTACTTGGTGTGTGCAACAAGGGATCATACACCCTTCATAGCACATTAGCTTCCACCTAACCCTATGTGGGATTTAACCCCTGAAACCCAGAAGTTAACTGAGCTGATATTCTGAAGTGGAAGAAATGGAAACAAAGAAAATCTTGTAAGATTCTCAGGACTGTCCACAACTTCCAAGCTTTATTCTCCTTGTCTTTTGACTACATATTACTGGTAAAAACTTAAAACTACTTTTAACCCTGTTTATTACACTAACTGTTACTCACTGGCTCTGCCAATCACAGTTAGTTAGTTCTGGTAGTTGTGGAACAAGATTTGTGGATGGGGAAAAATAAAAGAACAAATTATAATCTCATCATCATCGTGATCATCTATACTGCTTAATCCCGTATTCAAGGTTGCGGGGGCCTGGGGCCTAACCCAGGAGACTTAGGGCAGGAAAACGTAGGAAACCGGAGTACCCACCAAGCACTGGAAGAACATGCAAACTCCATGCACACAGAGACCCTGGGGGTGCAAGGTGACAGTGCTAACCACTACATCACTGTGCCGTCAAATCATAATCAGTGGATTATGTTAGATATCAGCACAACTGTGATTCCTTCAGTACTTGGACTGGGCCTTTGTGTATGTGACTGCATAACAGCTGTGGTGATATTCATCAGAACAGCACTCTCCGTTGTGTGATATTGCTTAAATAACCATATTCTTGCTTACAATATTTAACTATTACCTTAGCAAATGAAAATAATAAATCTTGATGAAACAGTTGTATGTTAAAAATATAAAAAAGTAATTAAAAAAACATTTAAGTTAGCCTTAGATAAGCCTTTATTCTTCGTATGTCCTAGATGTGTTATGAGGCTGGGGCCAGAGTGTGGGGTCAGCCATGATACAACATTAAGGGTCTTGCTCAAGGGCCTAACATCAGCAATTACAGATAGTAATGCAGAGCCTTAACATAATAAGCTATCACTGCGTCTGCTACCACATTAATGGAACCTAGTCAAACCTCACATTAGATAACATCTGGCAAAATCATCTAACACATGGGCTACTGTATATCACTAGTGGGGAAAAGGATAAAAATTCCAAATTCTGAGTACACTTTCTACAGAAACCATTTGGCTTTCACACCATCCTAAGTTGGGCATGATTGATAATCAATATCAGCTAGTAATTAGCTAGTATTGACAACATTCCAAATTTAAACTGCTATTATAGAAAATCTATCATTTTCTTCTGACTAATCAGAATCCATTTATTAGCAGTGTAAAGTTAAAAAGATTGTGTGATTTTAAAAACACCCGGTGCACTTCATAAAATAATACAATAATGTGGCGTGAAGATGGTCTCAATGCTAATCACGACAGATAAACAAATCAGCCATAAACACACTGTCAGTACATAATATCACTCATAGTGAACATTACAGATAGCTTTAACTCCCAAGGCTGGATCCTGTGTGAGACTCATCATGTAACTGCATTAGCACATCCGTATCCATATAAACGTCCTGCGCTGTTTCCCCGTCGTGTGTCTTTAGATTTAATAACACAGCCATGTAAGATCCCCAGTCTGTCTTATCTTCATCATGAGATGAACAGTATTAATGACGAGAGTGGCCTAAAGCCCCTTTTTCATTCTGCAATATTAAATTCAATCAGACGCCACTGACACCAACTTCCTGCTTCACATTTACAAACACTGTTCAGTTAGAGTCCTGCAAAAACGATGATCATAGTATAGTTCTACTCAGTTTAACACTAACATAGAGCTCAGTTTCACAGTGATCATCCTTATACTGAAGGAAAGCACTAGAATTTTTTTTATTTCCTTGTCATTTTATATCGACTGATGGCTGTAAGGAATATAAATGATAAAATTCAAGAAAAGCTATTAATTGTATGTAAACAGTTTTAATAGGAACCAACCATTCAAAGGAACTAAATTTTAAAAAGACCCCTGTCCATCATACCCACTGAACATTATAATATACTCTTATAACGCATGGCAATTTTTTCTGCTGTAAAGCCTTTCCACTAGATATTGGAGTGTCACTGTAGGGATTTGGGTTCATTCAGATCATCTGAAAGAGCATTAGTGAGCTCAGGCACTGATGTCATAATGTTGGGGAGGCTCCAGTTCCAGTTCAACCCAAAGGTAATGTGTTAGTGAGGTTAGGTTAAGTCAGGATTCTGTTCAGGACACTTGAGTGTGTACTGTATCTTCCACACCACCCCACTCCTAACACATCATGTATTCATGAAGCTGGCTTTGTGGATCTAACAGAATCATTGTCCCCCTATAGCAAAATGATGTTACAGCACACGCAGATGTTCTATACACTTGTGTGCTTCACATTTTGGAAACAGTTGTGGGCAGAACCACATAATGGGTGTTTTCCCACTTTTGTTCATATGGTAAATTTAATATTTATTATAATTAAATTTTATTAAGTCCCGGGACCAAAAAGTTACAAAATGTATAAATGTAGTTAATCCTAAAAACGTGATGTGTGAGACAGGAATATACCAGATTAATGGCAATCAATTATAAAGAGTTACACAGTCACATCCAAATGCAATCTAAAGGAGCCTTCCAGCTATGTTTTTAAATGATGTTTGAGTCTCCATCATGAGCTGCTCCCCCACCACCATCATCACCATCACTACCACTACAACCATAATTATCACCACCAACACCACAATGACCACCATTCCCACTATCATACCCTCCATTATTTTCACCACTACCATCACCACCAGCATTAGCATCACCATCACTACCACTAACCACTAAGTCTTACATGACTTTCCACATCTGTACACTACTACAGAAACCTAGAAACCCAACAGAACCATAAAGATAACACCAATTCAGTCCAATCACACTTGGATCCTTCAGCTTGCCTCATGTAGAATTTCATCTGAACCTGTTTTGGACAGATGAACAATGTGAAGTGAGTGTGGAGCTGTCAATTTTTTTTACATAAGTAAAAAACAGATGTTGATCCATCTCTCCCTGACTGTGTGACAGCTTCTGAATTATTTAGAACCTCCCCTGAAGACTTGCACACTCTTCCCCAGGCTGATGTGAATCCTGGAGACTGGTGGAAGGTGTTTTTGTCAGGAGTGTCAGTCTGGGTTCTTTGCACTTGGTGCATGATGGTTCCATGAGACGGTCCTTATTACCATAATACACACATTTTCTGTCTTGTTAATCTCGCCTCCAGTTGTTTCAGACATTTAAGAACAATTCATTCTTTTGGATTTTCTGTTGCCTGCGTGGGTTTCCGATCTGCTGAAATTATCTATACACCTTCGGCAGAGTGCATTACACCACGTTTACAAGCGAAGTTTAAACGAAATGGAGAATACGTCTAATATCTTTTAATACAATGTCTGATTGGAAAAAAGGGGAAAAGCGAGCAAGGCCTGAAGCAAGTTGTAAAGTCCTCATTCAAAAAAATATTAAATAAATAAAATGTTCACATGCTGTCACCTTTTGAGCTGGGTGTCAAAAAGCACACACCAAAGGCTGGACTTGGGGGAAAAATGCATTCAGAAAAAAAAAAAAAAACTTAACATGTTATTTTTTAATTTATAAAACACTTTGTGCCAGATTTATGTACCGTCTATGCTCCAGATGTTGCTGACTGCTGGGCGACAGTACATACAATCATCACCTCTATTTACCCTTTAAATATGAATAATAACGGCCACATTCATTTTGGAGAAGGCACTAGGTGGTCATAATTATTCCCTCAGCCTGCTTTCATACATTAATATTTAGCCAATAAACAAAATATACAATTAGAAATTATTGCAATCAGGTGCAAACCTAAATTTATAAAAATAATAATTGCAAGAATAATTAAAAAAAGCATTTAAAACCATTTTGTATTAGGATTTGTCATTTGGGGGAGGTTGGGCTTCATGTAAGCATAACTGAGGATGTTGGGATAATTTCAGAATTATGTACAGTAGAGCACAACAGCAGTTAAAGCCAGAAAGTAAGTTTGTATACATATATGATTGAAGTGTGAAAATGATATCTCATGCTCCCTGAACTATTGGCATCGTCATCCTGTAATATGCCCGTGCCATCAGGGAGGAAACAAAAATCCACTGATAGAAAATTCTGGTCATTCAATACATTTTAGTCATCAGCTGATCTGATTTTATTGCCATATAATGTTGAGCTGAGCAACATAAGCAACTCCAGATCATAACACAGTGTACAGTGGACACTATGCCTGATGGGTCCCATCGCTCTGGAACAGGGAAAATCTGTTAGAAATGGATCAATATTTTCTCCAGATTAGCCTCACTGATGGGAAAGTGGTTTTCTTAAGGCTACACAGCTATTTAGTTGCAATTCCTTAAGTTCTCTTCATATTGTGTTTGTAGAAGTGCTCAACATTCACTATTAAACTTAGCCATTAGCTGTTGTTGTTTTTTTTTACAATTTGATTTGACTAATTGTTTAAGTGATCTCCCATAATGCTCACTCAGGATGTATTTACGATCACATTTCTTTCTCTAATATGATGGTCACCACTATCCTTTGGAAAGGACACACTTTGTTTATATTTGTAAATGTTTTGTATATATTGGTTTGTGGTGCACCTTGTTTGTTTATTTATTGGTTTGTTTTGTATAAATACACTTTGGTCTGGTTTAGTAATTGTTTTTGTGTCGCGTCTTATATTGTCCCGCCTCGGTTGCGCAATACCAGACGTGCTGTTTACAAGCCCATATTTTAATTCTAGACCCCGTAGCATAGTAACTAGGGATTTAAATAAATCCAAGCCAAATAGTGGTGGCCTGTATGGGGAATCAGTATTTTTTTTGTGGGCATTTTCCAGTGTTGTGTGGTGTGGCTGCACAAAATGGATGCTAATAGTGCTAACGCTAATGCTAATGGTGCTGTGAAGGCCGACTTTGCTATAGCTAGTAGTGTGATGGAGTATGTAGATGATGCGTTTGTAACACGCCGTAACCTTACAGCTGAAATGACTTCATTGATTAGTTCTCTATATATATCTGATAGACATGATGATGACAATGATGATGATGATGTTGTTGCTCATGGCACCGATATTGATGTGGTGCACACACTACAATATGAACTAAATCAAGGCAAGGTGGATATGGTGGCGCTTACAGATAAAGTGAGCTCAGTAGAGCAGGATTTTAGACAATCCATAGACAGCAGTATCAACAGAGAAATCAGTCTTCGTGACGCAGCGGACGCGAGCTTGGAAGGGCTGAAGCGCTACTGCCAGGAGGCTCTCGAGAAAATGGAGAGAGCCGTCATGGACTGTTTTCTGCGACGTGACATCATCTGGGAAAACCAGATGAAGAAACTGCGTCTCACTAGTACGCCCACCAGCCACAGGTTACAGGCCTGCACTCCTGCATCTCCACAATCCCCAGATCAACATTCGCCCAGCACTTCAATCACTACAGCTACGGGCAGCAGTCATGATATCTACATTCCTCCTTGTGTTCCAGTACACTCCTCTGCTCAGCTCACCTCCTCAGTCTCACCCCCTTTTCATCTTCTCTTTATGCTCGACCACCCGTCTGCGTGGAGTTTCCAGCCTTTGGTGACGCATCAGAGACAGCTGATGTGCTCAACTTCATTGAGCAAGCCGAGAAATATCTGGAGATCAGACCACTGACCAGCCCTGAGCTGCTAGGAACCCTCGGCACGGTTCTACGACGACCTGCTCTGAGATGGTGGAAGGCGGAGAAAGGCAAGGTGAAGGATTGGAAGTCTTTTAAACCGGCATTCATGGCGGCGTTTTTACCTGATGACTACCTCACGAAAGTTGAAGACAACTTAACGTCTCTGTTACAGCAGCCGGGGACAATGGCTCACCAATATCCCGCCAACACCCGCTTATACAACCTACTCATCACTGGACAGACAAAAAATCATTACGGAGGAGGTGAAACATCGAGTAAAACATCCCAAATCCCAACAAGCCAGATATCCCAATACCTGGAGGAAAGAAGCCCACTTTTAACCGGGAGAACTGGTTGGGATAAGAACTCATTCACTCTCCTCCCCAGCAAGGAGCCTTTCAGCCAAGCTAGCGCCCAAGTGGGAGGGACCAGTCGAAATAATAAACAGAAAAGGACCAATTAACTACACAGTGTCTTGGGGCAATCCACCAAAAACTTATTTATTGAATGTGGTGAATCGGAAGTGCTTTTACGGACGTTCTCCTTAGACAGCGGAGGCTTGAGGGGGGGGCGGGGGTCTATCTAGCGCGACCACATAAAGGGTCATGTTAAAATAGCAGGGTATTGATAAAGGAGCTAATGCTGCTCACCTGCACAAAGTAATGTGTCCGGTATGGTTTTAATTGTCCCAACTGACAGGTGTTGGTCACAGGGTTAAGCTCTCGCGAGCATGCGTGATTGCAGCGCGAGAGAACCCGGAAGCGCCGGTATAAAGCCGGATATATTGGTATATTGGTTTGTGGTGCACCTTGTTTGTTTATTTATTGGTTGTTTTGTAAGATACACTTTGCTCTGGTTTAGTAATAGTTTTGTGTCGCGTCTTATGTTTTCCCGCCCCAGTTGCGCAATACCGGAAGTGCTGTTTACAAGCCCATATTTTGATTCTCAACCCCGTTGCATAGTAACTAGTGGTTTAATAAAATCCAAACGTTACACATGCGCTTCTTGTTTTGACACTGAGCGTTATGTAATCACAACTGAGCCAAAGTTTTTTCTCCCTCTTGTGCTGCGGAATTGTGGGTAATCGTTTTTACTGCTGGGTCTTCGTGCTCGTCTCTCACTTGTATAATCAACATCCGTGCACGCATTTTCTCCCTCAGACTGTCGTTATGTGTGTGTACGTGCGTAATTTACACACTCTCACGGATTGTTTTTTTCTTTTTCTATTAGAAGGTTAAAAATTCATTCTCTTCCTAAGCCTGTCGTTATGTGTGTGCTCACACGTAATTTGACACCATGCCAGTTCACACACTCTCTCTCTCGCCTTTAGTGAGAAAGAGAGAGCAGGCAGGCGCTGTGTGTTTGCGTGTGTGTGTGTGTTTTTACACGTGCACACATAATGACAGACCCAAACACACACACACACACACACACACATTACGCATAAATGTAAAAACAAAAAAATTTAAAGGTAAATTGCATGTTCATTTGTTTTATTTTTACTTTATATTTTATTTAAAAAAAATGTATGTATTTATTTTTTGGAGCTGTGGAACGAATAATTTGAGTTTCGATTATTTCTTATGGGAAATTTTTATTTGGTTTACGAGTGTTCGGAATATGAGCCTGCTTCCAGAACGAATAATGCTCGTAATCCAAGGTTCCACTGTAATGCGTTTTTTAGTTCTTAACCCAATTTTCAGCAATCTCCTCAGTGGCTTTCTTTACCTGATGCAGGGCAATGATTTGACCCTCCTGAAACAGAGGAACATCTTTGCCATGCCCACAGGATATGCCTTCTGACATGGATGTTTAAGATGTGAGTGCATTAGTTAGTGTTAAATTACTGAATAACTAAACTGTATTAATCACAGTAGTAATTATCTAATGGAAGACTCTTAACTAATTTCTTAATTAAATCCAGGGGGTGACTTTTTTGTGGGGCCAGCCAGTGTATTTTGTCTTTGTTTTTTCAGCCTCTGCATGAAGAAACAAGGTCACCGAGGATACACATTTCGAGATCTCTCCATAACGCGCCTTTCCCCTCTCTTAGTCTTTACTTCTTTACAGTTAAAATGGTTCTGTCCATCATTGTTGATTCTTCAAAAGGGGTATTCAGAATTTCAAAGGAAATTACAATGCCCTCGCTCATGTGTTGGAAGTGGTAACAGCTGCTCCACCTGTGCTTGCATCAGCAGATACACTACATTTTTAATTTAACATCTCACCTGTTCACTTTTTGGAAATGGTGTCTGCAGGTGAGTGTTTCAGGCACTTAACAGGATGCTTACTAATTAAAAATAAAATCCTTCCGTTCTACTGCCTGACACACATCAGCTAATTCTTTATATCAGCGAACTGTATTAAAAAAAAAATCCTCCTGTCACAGTCTTCTTCTTCTTCCTCTTCTTCTTCATATTCTCTCTCTCTCTCTCTCTCTCGTTGTGTTTCTGTCTCTATCTCTCTGGTTCTGTTTTAGTAGCCTTTCCCACGTTCCTGAATTTTGTGCTAGAGGGCATTGAATTGTCATGAATTAAAATTCCTAATAGTCTATGATCACATGACCTGCCTTAAATCACATATGAACTAGTTACACATAAGCTATGTGATGTCCTTAAGATTTTGACGTGATCATCACTGCAACAAATCAACTTTCTACAGACTGCCTACCATCTTATGTACACAGCATCCCTACAACACATCACCATCTGAACTTGTGATGACAAAAGCTATAAACCTGTCCCACAGTAAGTTTTAATAGAAGATTTATCTTCTATTAAAACTTACTGTTATAGTAGTTTTTTGCAGGGACGCATTACCCATTTTAGCCCTGGGTATGAGAGGATTTTACAAACCTAGTGACACATCACAGCTCAACACTAAACAAGGATTTGTGTATATTCACAGACTCTACCATGCATTACAAAGAGGGATGAGCCACCTATGAAGTCTATAATCTGCTAAAATTGTACCTTTTAAATTATATGAACTGCTGTGGTGTTTTAAATTGCTTAATAAATTTTTCATTTCTAAACATGGTCCAAATGTCTTGACATCTGAGTTTAGTCCTGCATTGTGACACACCGTAACAAACTCTGACAAACTTCCTGATTAAGGCTGTTTGATATTGCATGATCTTCATATCAGACTAATTTAGATTAAGAAATCTAGTAAACCCTTGTCACTCTTTGTTTGTCTTTTTTTGTCTTTCAATCTTCCTCTTGCTGTCACCCTTTCTTTTTTGTCTGTCTTTGTCTCTTTTCATCTCCTCTTCCTGTCTGTACAGTATCTCTCTTTGTGTATATCTTACAGTCTTCTCTCTCTCTCTCTCTCTCTCTCTCTCTCTCTTTTTCTCAGTAGCTACCAACTACATGTAGCCTTCAGATTAGCTCAAAAACAGTGCATAGAGAACTTTATGGAATGTGTTTCCATGGCCAAGCAGTTGCAGCTGCATCCAAGCCTTACATCACCAAGTGCAATGCAAAGCATCAGATGGACAAATCTGGGTTTGGCAGTTGCCTGGAGAATGGTACTTGTCTGACTGCATTGTGTCAAGTGTAACGTTTGATGGAGAGGGGATTATTATATGGGGTTGTTTTTCAGGAGATGGCCTTGGCCCCTTAGTTCCTTTAAAGGGAACTCCTAATGGTTCAGCATACGAAACATTTTCCTTCCTGTTGCAACATGACTGTGCATCAGTGCCCAAACCAAGGTCCATAAAGACACGGATGAGTAAACCTGATAGAACAACTTTGAGTCTGCAAGCCAGGACTTCTCATCCGACATCAGTGTCTGACCATACAAATGCGCTTCTGTAAGAATGGTCAAAAATTCCTGTGAACACACTAATAAACCTTGTGAAAAGTCTACCCATGTATATATACATAATGGCAAGAAAAAAGTATGTAAATCTTTTGGAATTTCATGGTTATCTGCTGCCTTGCGATGGATTGGCACCCTGTCCAGGGTGTACCCCGCCTTATGCCCTAAATTTCCTGGGATAGTTATTTTTTTAAAGATTTATTTTTAAGCTTTGGTAATCAGAATGTATATGTTTGTCAGGCCAATAAAGCACCTTTGAATCATGATTCTTGAATATATACTATAAATATATTTAAGAAAGAGAAGAAATGTGTGTGTGACATTGAGTGTCACTTTATTGTTGACTTTAACTAAATGTCTGTACTCTTTTATACATTTATTTATTATTACTCTTTATTATTATGTAACTCTATACTATTATATTACTATTTTTTATCTACTCCTGTTCTTTTCTTGTGACTTATTTACTTTGGAAATACGAATGTAAATATTTGTCATTCCAATAAAGCATCTTTGAGTCTTGAGAGAGAGTGTGTGAGAGAGAGTGTGTGAGAGAGAGTGTGTGAGAGAGACAATGTGTGAGAGAGAGAGTGAGGTATAGAGTGTGTGTGTGTGTGTGTGTGTGTGTCTGTGTGTGTGTGTGAGAGAGAGAGGAGTGTCAGAGGAGATGAGCCCCAGTGAGTCAGAGGAGATGTAGTGATGGAGCAGCTCAGACTCTTCCCTCAGTAAGTATCCTCTCTCCTCTTTCATCTCATCACTCGGCGGAAACTTTGCATCTGTGTAATAGCCCGCGTGCACTGAGCGCGTGCTGAACTCTGATGTCAGATTAAAGTTAAAGAGATGTGACAGCGTAACCTCACCACCTGACTGAAGCGCGTGCATCATCACGCACCATTACTGTGTTTTCGTCCCGCAGGCGAGCAGCGCGCTGAATCCTAAAGAAACTTGCGCGATGAGCGCGCGCGAGCGTGTGTGTGTGCGTGCGTGTGTGCGTGCGGTCCTCCGGTGATTTGGTGTCCGGAGCATGAGGAGCGCACCGGGGCTCGGCGCGCGCGGACCGGTCTCAGAAACGCGGCGCGCGCAGCAGCAGCAGCAGTGTGTAACGGGCTGAGTGACCGCGAGCCGGACGTCATGGGCATCCTGCACCTCCTGCTGCTCCTCATCTACCTGGACCCGCTGTGCGCGAGCCGGAAGCAAGGGAAGCACGCGCCGCGGCGCACCGCCAAACCCAGGGAGATCGTCAACGGCACCGCGACCGCGACCGCGCCGACCGCGCGCGCTCCCGCCCCCCGGGTCCGCGCGCCCTCTCCGCCCGTCGGCGGCGACCACGACACGTGCCTGGGCTATTACGACGTGAGCGGACAGTACGACAAGGAGTTCGCGTGCAACAACACGGACCACCGGTACTGCTGCGGCAGCTGCTTCCTGCGCTTCTGCTGCCCGGTGCGCGCCAAGAGGGTCGAGCAGCGCGCGTGCACCAACTACAACACGCCCGACTGGGTGAAGACGCAGCCGCCGTCTCCCGCGCCCACCGCCGACGCCTACGACCCGGATCTCGACCGCACCAACACCACCGTCTACATCACCTGCGGCGCCGTCGCGCTCGTGCTGCTGCTCGGCATCGCCGCCAAGGTGGCGTACGACAAGGCCACGCGCCCGCCGCAGGAGATGAACGTGCACAGGTGAGAGAGACATACAGAGAGAGAGAGAGAGAGAGAGAGAGAGACTTTACAAACTCGTGTTACACTCCACATGCACCAAGTGTTGGAAGTTCAGGACAGAGACAGAGAGACAGGGAGACAGGGAGATGGAGCAGGGGGAAGTCACTGTAAAGCTTCAGGACTTTCTCATCTCTGAGAAACAAACATCACTTCTAATCAGTTTAATGAGACCAGACTGCACGGGCTCATATTTTAATTAACTAAAAATAATGTTTTGGGTAATAAAAAAAAAATAATATATATAATTAAATTTACAACAAATGGTGCAGAGCGAAAGAGAAACAGGGAGAGAGATGGAAAGAGAGAAACAGAGACAGATAGAAAGAAATGATGAGAAATACACAGACAGAAAGCTTCAAAGAGAAATAATGAGTGATGGGAGAGAAACAGAGGGCAAGCACAGAGGGAGAAAGAGATGATGAGAAATCCAGAGACAGTGAGACCATGAGAATGAGACAGAGATTAAAAGAGAAAATGAGACAGAAAAAAAGATTTAAAAAAAAGCAAAGAGAGATATAAAGAGACAATGAGAGAGAAACTGAGAGAGAGCGAGCGAGTGAAAGAAAGAGATGAGGAATACATGAGAGACAATGAGAGGGAAAAACAGAGGGTGAGACAGAGAGAAAGAGATGATGAGAGACAATGAGAGAGACTGAAAAAGCAAGACACACACACACACACACACACACACACAGAGAAAGACAGGAATTCACACAATTTAAATTTTTTCCTTTTGTTCTTGTTTAATTGGATTTCATTATTTTTTTAATAACAAAATCTAATTAGTTTATATTACTGGCTGTATTATTAGAAATTTATTAGAATTCCAATCTTGCTTGAGTGTCTCCTCATTTTCGATTACATCACCGAGCACTGGAGTAATACCATTAACCTATAATTATGTCACGTCCTCTTTTACCTTTTCCTCACCCGATATCATCACTCTGAACCCATGAAGCTCGGACATACACCACGCTGTACGGTGTGTGTATGTGTCAGCCAGGTCAGAATCAGGACCAGATGAAAGAATTAAAAAAAGCATGAAGTGAGGCTCTACCCTCATTTAGACTAACTAGGTTAGATGAGATGATTCTGTCTCCCAGCCATGGTGTGTAACACTTTTCACTTTCGGAGAGAAAAAAAAATCTTGCTTTTTATGGATCACGAATCCAACAAACCCGAATTCTGTCCTAAATTCCTGTCCTAGAATCAATCTTGGGTTTTTAGTTTAGTGGCAGCCATATTAAGAAGCAGACTTTTTCAGCTAGTTCATTTACACCCAGAACCGCCATGTCCTGACTTTCCGCAGTGGAAACCGTTAAAACGTACCATAATGTAGACATGTAAACTGTGCACGCCTCAGTTTATTTCCAGAAAAGGTGTGTTAATGCTAACACGGGTTACAGCAAAGGATCTGTCTGGAAAGCATTAGATTAAATCTCTAATCCCGCTCAGTGAACGAGCAGGACTTTAAATTCCCACGGCTCTCATCCGTTCCTCACTGTGGGTTTTTGAGAATCATGCAGGACATCGGGGATGTGTGTTACACACCGACCATCTCTTTACCTTTAACACTTACACAGCTGTTAGGATTATATCTAATGCCACCTAATTTCCACCTCATTATAAACCTTCCTGATGGAAACGAAGGCGTTCCTCAGAACAGTGCCTCTCACAAGTGGAGATAAGAGTTCACTTTTATTTCATCTTGTTACTTGGCCTGAAAATTACCTGAACGTCATGTCTGTGCGAGAAATCAGATTTCCGACCGTGATTGTTCAACAGTACGTTAACTCCTGCCTTTCCTTTTTTTACATCCATCTCTCATTTCCCTTCTTTTTTCTACTTTCCTTTTCTTTACTCTTCAATTTTTCCTTTCCTTCCACCTTTCATTTCCTATATCATTATATCCTTCAATAAAAACCTTTCCTTTTTTCTCCTTTCCTATATTTTCCATTATTAACCTTTTTTTTCCTTCATTTTCTTTTCTTCTTTCAAAATTTCCTTTCCTTTTCCCCCCATTTTCCCCCTAAGATATTTCCTTTTCTTTCCTTCCTGCTTCTTTTTCTTATTTTTCTTTCCCTTTCCTATATTTTTTCTTCCCCCTTCTTCCCTTTCCTATTCTTTTTATTTTACTCCTTACATCAAATTCTTTCCATTTTCTTTTCTTCTTTTAATTTTTCTCCTCCCATCTCTCTTTTCTTTTTTTTTCATTTTCCATCTTGGGTGTTTCCTTTCCCTTTCCTTCCCTTTTTCTTTTCCATTCATTTCCTTTTTTCCCTTTTTTTCTTTTCCTCCTCATCCCTTGCTGTTTGACTCGTGTTTCTCCTCCCAGGTGAGATATCTGTATGAGGTTAAGAGCTCTCATTACACTAAGATGCAGGTTTTACTGAGGAACTGTCCACAATGAACAGACTGAGAATGATGTGTGATGTGGAATCGTATAAACACTGGTGATGTTGAGTGAAGTGGATCACTCAGCCATGTTGCTTTAAATCTTTATTAGAAGTTATGGGGCTCTCTCTCTCTTTATCTCTTACTCTCTCTCTCCCTCTCTCCATCCAAATCCATGAGACAAACAATCATCAGGGAATAAAATGTAGTCTACTGAGCTCTAGGAGGAGTGGAGATCGGTCCAAACAGATTGTGTTTCCACTCCAAATGCTGGTGGAGTTTGTTCCAAATCCCTTCCCATTTTACTCCCCCCAGGTCTAGGCCGGTATCTGATTCTCCAGTCATACAACACCTAGTGGTTACAGAGGGTGAAAGCGAAGACGTGCTGAGTGCCATATCCTGTGTGCATTAGCTAACAGATGCTTCTGACTGGCTATGGTACCTGGTATTTCTGTCTTCCCGAGTGGCACACTCACAGGGTCTGACCCTGAGATTAGTGAGCTTGAAGAAAGCATACATATCCTGAGAAGGTGGGACTTCCTCCTGTTTATGAGAGTAATGCTAACCAATTACAGCAACCGTGGGAGCTCGCCGCAAGTAAATAGGGGTTTAGCGGTTTACATCCTGATGTTAATGTGCTGCTTGTTTCTGGCCAAGTGCCGAAGCTGTTGCTGTGTGTGTGTGTATATGTGTGTGTAATATATATATATATATATATATATATATATATATATATATATATATATGTGTGTGAGTGCTGAGATGATCTCATTTGTAAGACACGGCTGTGGAAGATGCTCTCTCCTCAGGGAGGCTCTGTGCATACGTAATGGGAATGAGATATAGGTGTGTTTAGGCCGAGATACAATCGCCTCTCAGAAACATGTGCATTAGTAAAATCAATCAGTGCACTCCACAGGGCTCACCTTTCTCCTTCCACCATTCCTCTTATTCTCCTCTTTCCTCTGTTCTTCCATGTTTTCTCTTTTCTTTCTTTACACTCTGTCATATGCCCATTTTATCCAAAGTCTTTACATAACTGATCATACAGTATATTTCGCTTTCTTTTCTTTCACCTGCATTCCATTTGCTTTTATTTGATTCATATGTTGGTTCTCACTGGCCTTCTTGTACTTTTCTTTGCTGCATCGTTTGTTTTTACTTCTCCTTACTTTAAAATCATTTCTTTTCAATGGATTTCCTTTCTCTTTATTCCTTAATTTTATTAGACAATTCATTTTATTTCTTTTTCATTTCCAATTCCCTTCACCCTTTCATTTCCCTTTCTTTCCTTTCCTATATTTTCCTTTCTTTTTTCACTTTGTCTTTCCTTTCATTACCTTCTCCATCTTTCCTTTCTTTTCGTTTCTTGTCCATGGTTTTGTGTTAGTAAAATTTATATTGTGTCTTGTGATGATGAAACACTGGTGACTTTGTGTCCTGTGAGATTGTCCTCATGCCACTGTGATGACCTGCACCCTGTCTCCTTAGCCAGACGACTGTGGGTCTTTGTTTAAATATTAATAGAGCCTCTTCTTTTTCATCCACCTCCCAGAAAGGCCAAAGAAAAGTACAAAAAAAGGAAGAAAAATAAGGAAAAAGAGCTAATCAAATAGCAATTCTTTACATCTGGAAATAAGTTGTTTTATAAAATATATTCTATTTTATTATCCCGCACCTGTTGCTGCTACCAGGATAAACACAAAAATATTACATTGTGAATGGATGCATGTTTGGATGACAGGAATTTTTTGAGTTGGATGGGTAATGGGTGTATGTTTGAGTTGGATAAGAATAGGATGTATCTTTGAGTTAATGTGTAGTGGGTGTACTGTATGTTTGAGTTGGTTCCCTAATGGGTGTATGTTTGAGTTGGATGATTGGGATGCTCATTTGAGTTGAATGTGTAGGGAATGTATCTTTTGGGTGGATCAGTATTGGTGTATGTTTGAGTTGGATCAGTAGTGGGTGTATGTTTAAGTTGGATCACTAATGGGTGTATGATTATGGATGTGTGGGAGATGTACATTCGAGTTAATGATTAGTGGGTGTATATTTGAGTTGGCTGAGTAATGGGTGTATGTTTGACTTGGATCACAGTTACAGTATGTTTTAGTTGGATCCGTAGTGGGTGTATGTTTGAGTTGGATCAGTAGTGGGTGTCTGTTTGAGTTGGATCAGTAGTGGGTGTATGTTTGAGTTGGATCCGTAGTGGGTGTCTGTTTGAGTTGGATCAGTAGTGGGTGTATGTTTGAGATGGATCCGTAGTGGGTGTATGTTTGAGTTGGTTTAATAGTGGGTGTATGTTTGAGATGGATCCGTAGTGGGTGTATGTTTAAGTTGGATCACTAATGGGTGTATGATTATGGATGTGTGGGAGATGTACATTCGAGTTAATGATTAGTGGGTGTATATTTGAGTTGGCTGAGTAATGGGTGTATGTTTGACTTGGATCACAGTATGTTTGAGTTGGATGAGTAGGGGATGTTTATTTGAGTTGAATGAGTAGGAAATGTATGTTAAAGGTGGATCAGTAGGGGGTGTATGTTCGAGTTGGATGAGTAGTGGATGACTATAGGAGTTTTTTCAGTTGAATGAGTAGTGGGTGTATGTTTGAGTTGGATCAGTGTCTGTGTATGTTTAAGTTGGATTAGTGGAGGATGTATATTTGGGTTAATGAGTAGTGGTTGAATGTTTGAGTTGTTTGATTAGGGGTTGTATATTTGAGATAAGGAGAGAGATTAGAAAGGTAGAGAGAGTGTGTGTTATATATATATATATATATATATATATATATATATATATATATATATATATATATATATATAAACGATCTCAAATAAGTGTGATATTTATACATTTATTTATTTATTTTAATCATATTTCCAATTACTGTTCTGTTTTCTTAGGCCAGTTTTAAAGTTCACCTAAAACCTGTGCTTTCATCTCTCCTTCAGATTCATAAACAAACAGCATGCAAATACAGGCTCACTCGACTCCCGCTCACCCCTCATTATTGGCTGGCATTTGCCAAATGCCAGTTTTGTGTTTACCGTCTTTTGTAATGAAGTGGGCGACTGGTGTGAGATGACTGACTGCATTATAGTGTGTCACATCAGCAGGGGTTGCTCTCACTTTTCTCTATCGATCGCCTACATCTCTCAAACACGGGAACTTTGTTCCATTTGTGCAATTTATTTATTGAACAGGATTCACTGGGGACAATTTTTTCCTTCATTTCATATTGTGAGTTTTGGGTTTAATGATTTTTCTTTAGCATAATTACTGTATGTTCATTCTGACTTCATTCTATACACACACACACACACACACACACACACACCTCTTATCTGCATTACAATAGCTGATGAGAGCAAATGCACACACTCAGCAGAAAAGATTGTAATAATGTCTCATGTGTCTTCATTTAGAATACTGTCAGGAAGAAAATAAGCTCCACAGGTCCTTGTTTGTTCCCCGATGTACAAATAGTGGACCTCAAGGTCCAATTATAGGCTGTAAGTGAATGTTAAATGTATTCTACATTCACTTTACCTGATAGCAGGGAAAGGAAACGCTCCCTGAAGGAAAGCACAACAGCGAGTCTAAAAGCTATTGTTTAGACAGTTTTAGTTTAGCAAACAAATTTACCAAGCTAAAGTGATTTAAAGGCATTTTGCAAAAGTAACTTTTGTACATAGCAGTGATTATTGTTGAACTTGCTAGTTCAACTAACGTCAACGTATTTCCTCGATCAAGGGTTTACTCTATTATTTTTTTTTATTTCTGAGACATTTTCCAACCTTTATTTGGTTATATTACTCAAACCTTGGCATCATGCATGACTCATGCTGAGAGTGGAGATGGAAAGACAAAGTCTGACGCAGGGATTTTAAGCAATTATTCACTGTTAGTGTTTAGTCATAAGAAAGGCACATTGGAAAGTGTATTATTTGCCACTCAGGAGAAGAGACAAACAAATCCATGGCTTTGTCATAAACTTTCATAATCATGCAAAGTTAACAAGGTGAAATGAATGTATCATTCAGCAGTCTTGGAGCATGGGTTACTTGAGCAGTGGGAAAAGTAGGGCAGGGGTAGCTCAGTTGCTAATTTATTGGACTACTTATTAGGTTTAAAGCCAAGCACCACCATGTTGTGGATGTAAAAATGAGATAAGTCACTCTGTATATGGGCATCTGCCAAATGCTCAAATGTAAATGTAAGTAGTAGCCGCGACCTCAAATGGGATTCATGGATTTATTAACTGGACCATTTGGGAAACTTACAGCCCTATCTTTTTTCCATTCTTTTGGTTTATAAAATGATATTACAAATGTTGCTTTATGTACAGTATTTGATTTAGTATGTTCTTTTTTACATTAATATTTATACTAATATTTTTGGTTTTTCCAGTTTATGGTAAATGCTGGTGTTTCATTATGTTATAAATTCTGGTGTGTCTTAATGTTTGGTGGTGAATGTTGTCTTCTTGTCATGTTACAGTAGGTGTAAACCTAATGGTTCATGATAAAAGTTGGAGTTTCGTAGTGTTTAGAGATGAATGTTGATGCTTTCTGGTGTTCGGTGATGAATGTTGGTGTTTCCTGGTGTTTTGTGGAGAATTTTGGTCTTCTGCTGTTTGGTGATAAATATTGGTATATGGTAGTTGATGGTCATTTTTCTTTTCAACTTTTATTGGTGACTTTATGTTGTATGCAAAATGTTTGGATTAAGGTTGATGGTTACTGGTATTGCACTTGTTTTCAAATGGTGTTAAATGTTTTTTATGGTCAATTTTGCTGTTTGTCTAAGATTTTTTTGTTGTTTGTTAATTCTTGATGATGGTATTTCTGGGAGATTGATGCATAGTTTTAATATTTGTTCTGGCTGGAAGCTGGAAGTCATTGTCTAATTGCATTGTGCAGTAACTGAGATGTGGGAGCAATATAAAGTTTGATGCTCCATCTTATTAGCTCATTGTTGATACCAAATCTCCTTAACTGCTGAACAATAAGTTGGAGCTGATACTGCTCCGCTTACATGGGTGGAGTTAACCTGTTGAGACCCAAACTCTAATGCTATGGAGTTTGGAATTTCTCTTCTCTGTTTCCGTTTATAAGCACCTGATAAATGACCTTAATCAAGCAGGTATTCGTACAATAACACACCCGGCTAAAGAGTAATTTTAATGAGGATTCTACATGGAGAAACACACAATATAGTTGGGATGTGACGTCCTAATATGAGGACTGTTGGGACTTTTCAGGCTGCTCCCAAAAAACAAGGAGCAGAGACAAGTTTTAGCCCAGATAAGCATGTAACACGAATTGGTTTGTGTTGTACAGTATTGTGTGGGTTAGGGGTTGGGTAAAAAATTATGGCAGGCCATGCATTTTTAGGTTTTTTATTAAGGACTATCTCGTGAATTTTCCACCACCTCCTGGTGCCCTTGATAATTATCCTCAGCCTTTGAGAATAACATCAATAAAAGAAATTAAATAAAATAACCCCTGGCGAACAGTATTTGGGCCATTTCTATAACCAGCGCTCTTCTAACTGACCTCTTGTGCAAGTTTCTAAGAGCAGGGTTGCGTAACTGTAGGTGTCCTGAAGTGATGCACGCGATAACTTTGAATGTGACCTTAAGGGTTTCATCATTGAGGGCAGTTTTTAAGCAGAAAGATATATATATTTTTAAACATTTACTTTTTCATTTATGCAACCCAGCAGGAAAAGAATTACAGTGATTATCTGAGTCCCACAGAGCTTGTCTCTGTGTGAAGCTAAAGGTGGAAAAGTGGAGTTTTCTCCCTCTTCTCTCTTCCTCTCCCTCTATTTCTTAATCTCTCATTTTTACTTTATCTCACACTCTTACGGCCAACTGGGCCACAGAAAACCAGGTCGCTTACATGGGAGCAGAACTTCGGTTAAAAAAGGCCTCCTCCTGGAAGGGGGAAACTATTTATACATTGTCCCAAAGTCTCGCTCTCACTGACTTTGACACACTTAAGACACAATTTCAGGCTCCTCTTGCACAGCCAAAATGGCCTCCTCGTTGGGCAATGCATGTGTCGTGCTCTCTCATGTGACATTTTAGCCTCAGCAGGATAGATTAGGAGCTATGGGCTGCAAAATAGTACAGCAGAAACTTTGCAAAGGCATGCAGAAAGTTTGTGCTGTATTACCTTTGAAAACACTGTTATCTTGTCTTGAAAGGCTTTTTTGGTAGTCTCTGCACTGAGAACTCTTCAAAGGTAAAAGTTCTACTTGAACATAAAGCTAAAAAACGATAAGCATGTGCTGACTCTTGCACTGACTTGTAAAATAACACTTCATTATGGTATCGTCCCATGTATCACCATGTTGCAAGAAATACAATATGATAGTTCTGTGCAAAAGTCTTCACCCCCTCCCCCAATTTCTTTATATTTTGCTTACAAAGAGCCAATATAGTCTCGTATGTTTTCAATATAGTACTGAGGAATAGTTCCCCTGGCTTCCTAAATGACTTAGTTATCTCTCCTTTTCAGTCCAATCCATGTACCTGAGCAGACAGTCACCTAAGAATTTTTCGAGCATATAAAAACATCTAACTTAAGGCATGAACCAGTGAGAAACAGGTGCAGATGATGATAGATGTTTATCGGCCTGGTGATTATTATACTGGCTATGCTGAATGCTAAGTGGTTGGATCAGAAGAAGGAGAGGGGAAATGAGATTGCTGCTGAGGTTGTTGCATAATTTTTACATTTAATCTTTATGACTTTACAGCCTGTGACAGTAAAATATTTGTTTCATTTTATTTCATTTTATCATTTGAATTTAACATCAAGGATTGAGGGACGGCTCAGGACTTTTGCACGGTATTGTAAGTATAAATATGAAGCTGATATTTTTCATGATCACCCTCCCCAACTAGGAAGCACACAAAATCCTCTCAGTTCAGAAGTTTGGACTGAAGCCCAGTTTGGAGGCTCATTGATTTCTGCATCCACAATAAGTTTGTTTATGTAACTTGAAGGTCGTTTTTACTGAACCCTCAATAAGCTAAGCGCTCAGAACTCAAGTCTCTGTGTTAGCTGCTGTAGTGCTGTATTATTACGAGTGAATCAATAAAGAATAAGAGTCTTGCTGCTGCGAGTCAAGTAGATGAGTTGTTCTGTTGATGTTTCTTTACTTGGTGAGCTTCACTGCTAAACTCTGTTCCAGAAGGGCGAGCACAGAGTTGATCTGAAAAAAAGTGTTTAAATGAGGTCACCCAGTTTCACCTCCATTTTTGTCTTTTCTAAGCCACCAAAAGTGTTTCATGAGCAAGAATGGTTGCATGTGTGTGTGTGCATGTGTGTGTGTGTGTGTGTGTGTGTGTGAGTGCCTACGTCTCCCTGAGCCTCTGTTACTGTACTGTGATGTGCAGATGCGATATTGTCTTAACCAAGTTTAAATCCGTTTACAGGATGTGTGTTGGAGTGTGTTAATTTAATAGTGCGGATGAATGGAGTGTGTTTGTGAAAGTCGTATCTGGGGGCATGTAGCCTGCAACCTGAGTTACTCTAATTGCCTAGAGAGTGTGTGTAAAAGAGAGAGAGAAAGAGAGAGAGAGAGGGAGAGAGAGTAGCTTTGTAAGTTGGCTAAACCCTTGAGTATATGTTTTACCAGCGTAAATATGAACAGCATGTTTATTTCTCTCTGCTCTCCTTTCAGGGCTCTAGCGGACATCCTCAGGCAGCAGGGCCCTACCCCGGCCTCTCATTATGAGCAGGAGAACATGGCTACTATCGATGGCTCACCGAAAGACAGCACGCCTGTACGCAGCAACAAGAACCACTACACACCTGTACACAACAAGAACAACCATGGTATGGACAATTGTGTGTGTGTGCGTTAACTGTGGATTATGATTTACAGAACGTGATGTTATAAGAAAGCTGGGCGCTGGTGGCTCAGTGGTAGGTGTTTCGTCCCCCATGCGGAAGGCCCGGGTTCGATTCCCAGCCAGTGCCCAAACCCCCCAGCCACTGGATGCAGTGCCGGTGTCAAGCCCGGATAAAATGGGAGGGTTGCGTCAGCAAGGGCATCCGGTGTAAAACCTGTGCCAAGTTAAAGTGCAGACTGGGTATTTTGCTGTGGCGACCCCTTTCTGGGAGCAGCCGAAAGACCACCAACAACATGTTATAAGGAAGCTGAACTGGTTAATTTCCTATAACAGCCCATGTCAAAAGTGTTTTATTTTTCTTAGAGAAAAATGATGTTATGTTAAATGATGTTAATGATGACTATGATTATTTAGATGAATGATGCATCATGCTTTTTGTTGATTAATATTAATGTCATATACATATATACTGTATATATTTGTGATTCTATGAGTTATGGTCCAACGGTAGTCAGTAACATCCTTGTAGAATCTGAATAATGCCTCTGGCTGCTCAGAAGACAAAGACACAAACTGAAGACATCATAGGACAGTTCATGACTAATCCATCTGTTTATCATACTTAAGCTAGGTTTTATCATGGGGGCCTGGAGCCAGCTATCCCAGGAAGGTGTGTCTGTTTGTGTGTGTTTGTGTCTAAGGTGATTTTGTCTTAAGGAAAAGCAGAGGATTGTTACAGTAGGTGTTCCCCTGCAATGTCCCAGTTACTGCTGTCCTGTGCTTCAGTTCTGCTTTACACAAACACACACACACATACGCGGAAACGCTGACACACACACACACACACACGGTCATGTTTGGAGTGTAGACCATGTGGTCGAGCTGTGAGAGAGTAGTGTATGCTTGTTTCTTAAGGGTGTAGTGTGTAGTCAGGTCATGAGAGTATTATGTGTGTTTGGGTCTTGAGAGTGTAGTGTGTGGTCGGGTCTTGACAGTATAGTGTATGCTCTTGTCTTAACAGCACACTCTAGACTTTTTGATTCCCCCCAACACACACACTCATAAAATGGCCACTTGGCTGGATGTCTCTCATTGACCTTAATGTCAAGAGTGTCCCCCTGAGAGCTCCATTACTGTCTGAGTAGATTCACAGTGTGTGTGTGTGTGTGTGTGTGTGTGTGTGTGTGTGTGTGTGTGTGTGTGTGTGTGAAATCCACAGCTTTCCCTTATACCACAGAGCATGAATACTTTATGTGCGTGTCCGTTTTTGGGCCCTGTCTCATTCCACATTTTAGCCGCTGGCTGGATGACGTGCACACACACACACACACACACACACACATACACACACACACACACACACTCACACACTGACCTTTCAATGACTGTTAGCAATATAAAGGTGAGAAACGTTGGAGTGAAAGTGAATAATCTTCACTGTTGGAGTAAACATCTGGATCCCTCAGATTCATTCGCAAGATGTTCTCCATTGCAGAATTGAAAGGTTATCCACAGAACCGTGGTGTGTTCTCCTCTGCAGTCTGGTTCTTCAGTCAGGTGGGAATGCAGAGATCACGGTCGGGTTTTAGGCCTTACTGACTTGGCCCCCCTGCAGGAAAGGGTTCAGACGTGCTGTTAGTTTTCGGTCACAGGCTCTGTTGTGGAACTTTACGTCACCCTGCCAAACTGAGTGAAAGAGCTCAGATGCAATGCTGCAGAAACAGAACCTTTACCAAAATTAAGCACCCTTAAAATGTGGACTAACCGTGTGACAGTGTACTGAAAAGCAGTACAAATAAATAAAAATGTTTTTTTATTTTTTATTATTTATTAAAGGGCTCTTTAGGGCTCAGCGGTGGGTTTGTTTGTTTCTTTCGGTTTTTCTTTCCTGTTCTCTTCTGTGTCTATTTATTTTAGTTTTTCTTTTTTATACATCTCTTTTAGCTCTGTAACCGCTTCCTTCCATCATGCATAAATCATTCTACTTCCTATTCTATGTATATTTAACCAACTTTTTGTTATATATTTTAAATATTTAGCTCTTTCCTATAGCTCTACCACGACATTTCCAGTAATATTATCCTTCTTTGTTTCCCTCCTTGTTTTCCTTCTTTCTTCCTTATACTTTCTACTTCCTATTTCTCCTTCGTGTTTATTTATTACATGATTTTGATTTACATTTTAAACGCATAGCTCTTTCCTATAACTCTACCAGAAATTTTACGTCTAGATTATTCTTCTCTTCTTCCTTCCTTCCTTTTCCCTTTTCATTAACCCATGTGTATTTTCATCTTATACACTATTTATCTTCTATATGTCATCTAATTTTTTTTATTATTATTTTTTGCCCCACAGGGCATCATGGGAAGGAGAATTTCCGCAGTGCTCAGGACATGCACAACTTCATCTCCTCTGGGTTCGTCACGCTCGGCCGAGGACAACTGAAAGGTGCCTTTCTGTGTTTCTCTATCTTTTCCTTTCCCTCTGCAAATCATTTGATAACAAACACACTTTAATCCAACACTTCCGAAGCTGTCTATAATTCAGTGTGAGGATTTCTAACTCAGACGTGAGACATGGATCACGGCAACTGAGAGGATTTTTTACTTTCTAATGTTCAGAACTGGTTCCTTATGTGGTGTGATAATAAAAGCTTTCTTTCTTTCTTATTGTTCAGTTGTAGGGGGGTAACACTCACACACACACACATACACACACACACAAAAAAAAAAAAAACAGAAAATGAGAGTGAGATAGAGGGAGAGAGAGAAAAGCAAGAGATTGAACGAAAATGGCTCTATAGGGCCTCTTACACTGTCTTCTTCTTTCTATAAGTATGTGTTTTGTGTGTGTGTGTGTGTGTGTGTGTGTGTGTGTGTGTGTGTGCGTAATGAGCAGAGAGTGGCATGTTGACAGTGCAATAATGATGTCTCCTAGAGCTAATTAACAGAGCGAAACAGTTTGTCAGTGTTAAAGAGGGACGCAGAGGAGCTTTCTCTCCTCTCTTTCTCTCTTTCTCTCACTCTCATTGTTCTCATTGTGAGCTCCTACAGAGGCAGAAGTCAATAAACGAACAATCCTTTCTCCCCAGCAGCACATTATCATCCGCATGCAACCCTACAGAAGGAAACATAAAGAGAAGAACTGAGCTGTTATTTTCTGAACAGCCATGATGTAGAACCCATGACGCTAACTGCTCAACACTCACTCTGGGTTTCTGCCCTAGCTAGTGTTTAAAGCTCTAATTGGTTAGGACTAGGTTGAAGGTTGGAGTTAAATCTTTTGTAGCTATATCAGGAAAAAACAATGCATTCATTTTACAGTCATTTTGTGTGAGTGCACCGCATATTAGTATATTATTATAAGTACATTTTTATGAATTATTTCTTAAAATAAATAACCAAAACATGCAGTCTTTTTCCTCTCTCCTCTATAATAGCCAATCAATATCTGATTCAGTGCATGCACTTATGCAGCATCCTTACTTTCTGTCACGGTAAATAGGAAATGTTTTGAGCTCATTAATGTAAAATCTTTGTTCCACTTAACTAAAATTAGACATGTCTGTTCTTTGTCTATGTTAACTTTATTTATTAAAAATGCCAATTAAAATCCATTCGAAAATTTGAACTGACACTGAAATACCAACTAAAAGAAAATAAAAGCGTTGATTGAGCTCGTGCTTATCTGCTCAGGAGAGCTGAAGGTTTGCTGCTGGTTTCAGTAATGAACTATAAAGTGATATAGTTTTTGCTGTTCTTTTAATCTGAATATGATTTTAGTGACACCATAAATCCATTAGGACCCATTAGACCTTTTGAATAGAAATGTCTCAGATTGCATAATTATTAATGCAAACATCATCTAATACTAATTAGTTAGTACATCTTTAAGGAAACACAAAACTTTTTCTATAGAAAGCTGTCCTTATTCGCCAGTTCTGTGTTTTTAATGCAGTTTACTGTTTGTGTGTGTTGTGTTTCTTCAGCTCAACACTCAGTGGATGATCTGGGGTGGCAAGGAGACCTTGACATCCCTCTGTCATACGGTACATAATACAAGCTCAACACACACACATAACACACTTAATACACACTCAAAACCCTTTCCTTCAAAGTTGAATTATTACTGAAATCATCCACATGAGATGTCAGTGGTCAGAGTGTGTGAAAATGGAGGAATAATGAACAAAAATTGCTGAAATTACTAAACTAGTGTGATACCATTGTTAAAGCCCTTCAATTTAGGCTGAAAATGTACACTTCACTTAGATCTTTGCTGCTTAGCTTTAAATCCATTTTGGTGATGTACAAAAATACCAACACTGTGTAACTGTCCAAATACATATGATTGTATTGATGTGTATTGAATCACAACCTCAGAGTACAGCACATGCAGCTCTACACACTGGACTACCCACTGAATTATCCACTGAACTAAACACTGAACTACATACAGAAATATAATTCCCTGAGCTTCCCACTAAACTACACACTGAACTAAACACAGAACTACACACTGAACTACCCAGTGAACTACACACTAAATTACCCACTGAACTACCCACTGAACTAATTTCTGATCTAAACATTGAACCACCCATTGAACTACACACTGAATTATACAATAAACTGCACACTGAATTACTTAATGAACTACACATTAAACTACCTTCTGAAATAAACACTGAACTACCCACTGAACTACACACTAAATTATCCACTGAACTACAGTATGCACTGTATTATCCACTGAATTACCTACTGAAGCACACACTTAAATACCCACTAAAATGTGTGGGTGTGCATATGTGCATGTTTGTGCATGTGTGAACATATAATTCAGAACTGCTTAGATTTGCACTTCCTCAGGTTTAATAAGTGCCGTATGTAGGCATGTACTGAGTAAGTGATCCTCGTGTGTAAAGCTCTCTGATTGCCTCCTTCTTCACTTCTTGTCTAAACTTGCTGAGGCTCTTAAACACCCAAGAGTACACCAGTTTCACCTACTCCAGCATCTCTGTGCATCTTCATCTCAGTCGTTAAGTGAAGAGATGCTGCAGTTTACACCTGTTTCTCCTGGGCAGAGGATTAAGCTTGATGTGCATGTGTGTGTGTGTGTGTGTGTGTGTTTATTCCTGTACTGCAGGAGATATTACCTTGCCACATCTTGGATTTAAACTGGCTTTTAACAAACAGCTTGACACTTTCAGATGCTGATTTTACCTTTGGGGTTTCAAATTGCGTAGTATGGAAAAGGGATGGTGTACTTAGATTGTGTGTTGATTTGACCTGCCTTGCATCACCCACATTGAATATTAATAGCTTTCAAAATTATTTGCTTTCCTTCTAATATCTTAAATATTTATTTGCAATCATCTAGATATAGTTTACCCTTGTGAAAGCATCTTCAGCAATCTCATTCTTAACACACGGTGGTTTGATATTGTAAGTGCTAGTTTGGACATTTCTCCAGGACTTTTTTGTAGTGATTCATTTTTGCACACTTTTCCTCTACACTATTACAGAACAAACTGCTCCTGAAATATTGATTAGGTAGGTATATTTAAATAGATGTGGTCAGGGGAATATTGCAAAAAAATATTATAGCAAGTGAAAATATTGTCACCATAGACTAATTCAACAAACACTATTTTTCAACTGAGTTGAACATTTGAAAAAACGTTTGCAACAAAGCAGCCTTCTTCATAAGATTCATTATGCAACTGTTATAAATTATGCAATACGCAGGCACCTTTGACCAACCCTTACCACTTTCAATGGAACTATGTGCAATCGTATTGACTTCTGAAGTAATGATTTCCAATACTGATAATCCCACCAAGTTTTAAAATAATTCTCACCAATCTCAAAAATCCCACTGACACTTGAAAAAATTCCAATCCCCAAAACTCCCCTGGCTCTTGAAGTAATTCTCACTAATCCCACCAATATCACATACTCCTAGAATACTTCTTACTCAACCCACAAATCCCACCCACTTCTGAAGTAATTTCCATTAATCACACCTACTACTGAAGCAATTCCTTTAAAATTCTATTAATCCTATTCACGCCAGAATAAATTCTACCCTATTCCAGCAATAAAAACAAACAAACATTTCTTTAGGTAATTCTCACTAATCCCACAAACTCCTGAAGTAATTCTCACCAAATCCCACCTGCTGTACAAGAAATTCTGGCCAGTTCCTCTCATATTCAGAAGAATTCTGATCAGTCCCTCTTGATCTTAAAGAAAGTTTTACAAATCCTATCACTGCAATGCTTATGGTTGTTCATCACACTCTATCAACTCAGACCTGTATTCCTATCTGAAACACACTAATCTGCTTTCATTTAATCTGTTAGAACCTGTCAGTCAGGGGTGATTAAAAAACACGAAACAATCAAATGTGGGAGACAAAAGAGAGAGAGAGAGAGAGAGAGAGAGAGTTACTTTCACATTAAAGCTTATGTATTACTTTAAATTAAAAGTAATAAGGTACCTTATGAGATTACTTTGCATTAACACTTTTTATTACTTTTTATTTTATATTCATACCACAGCCTGAGGTAAAGCACACAACAGTGAGAAATATGAATCAGTAGGAAATGGATAAATGAAATGCAAGATGCTCCTCCACAATTATGTTATTAGAAGTGAAAAACTATTTCACTTTACTGTTCATTTCTGAAACAGTATATAACAAGGGAGGCCTGATGTGTCAGATGGAAAAGGTCAGGATTCTGATGAATTTTAATGAACAGTAGGGTGTTTTTGCCCTACAAAATATTCTATTAGATTTTTAATTAATGAAATGAAATGAAATGAAGTATATTTAATTAGCTAAAAGTCTAAACAGTGAATATTGAACAGAATGAAAAACTTTATCTAAACCATAATCTATATTGTTATTGATACTTTCCCCAAACAAAATGCACTGCAACCTACATAAAATACCCAGAATGCCCTGACTGAGTATGTAATGGTATAAGACATTTGTTTGGCCTACTTACTGGTTAAGGTGTGTGGGTTTTGACTTTTCCGCAGTGGCATGGTGATAGAATTTTTCATGCAGTTGATGATTTTGAAGCCATTGAACACTGGTGTGTCAGTCACCTCCCTTTGTTCCATCCCATGTGTCTGTTTTGTGATTGTCATGGCGATCCATCACCAGGGGCAACAGCTGTCAAACCCAGTGCAGATTTATTTGACAGTGTTGCTGTGGAGGGGCCACCCGCTAACAGCCCGGGTCGATCTTTATCATCCATTGAAAAATGACATGACTGACAGTGATCAAGGTTCTCTGCTTTTTTTTTTTCTTTTGTCCAGCTGCCATGGGATAAAGGGAGCTGAACGTGGGTGAACAGTGTGATAAGAGGTGATAAAAGCCAAGTTCATGAAACGACATTGATTTATGAACTTACTTTTTAACGTAATACTAGGAAAAGAGTGAAAAACAACCTGAAGTATCTTTTATTCTAAATATAACAAGTGTGTAGTCAGGATTAAATAGCCTGAACCAAATGCTCACACTAACATGCTAATCCGTTGCTAGTAAAGTCATGTATAATTCTAATAACTAAAAAGTTTAGAATTTAAATAATTTGTTTTAAGCTAAAATGCAGATTTAATTTAATTAAAATCAAATAAAACATTTTTATTGTGGTGTTTTGCATATTATTTAGTAGCAGCCAAAAGGTTTTAAGTTATGAGGTTAAACCCGGACTCCGGAGGTGCAAGGTGACCGTGCTAACCACTAAGCCACTGTGACACCCACCCAGAATCAGGTTATGTTAATACTAATGGTAAAAAAAAATAAAATTAATGCATGCTAATTCTAATCAGTTTTTGCTAGTTTTATTATTAGTTTTAGTTGGCAACTGTTCAGTATGTCATTTGGTTTTGTAACCTTGTATGCTGTGTTGTGGAACATTTGAATGTGTTAGTTCGTGTTTGCTTTGTGGATGAAAGTCAAAGATAGGATCGAGCGATCGAGATTTGAAATGCAGATATGCTTCGCTTTAAAAAGGGCAGAACAACACCGCTGGGAGCAGGGCAACCTAATGCCCGTCTTCTATCAGATTTTCATAAACACACACACACACACACACACACACACACACACACACACACACACACACACACACACACATCTGCTACCACCTAAGGGGAAATACTTTAGTGCTTGTGTCCTTGTGTCTCTCTGCACTAAAGGTTACAACATTTGGGATAAGTGCAAAAAGAAACGAATCCCTAAACCTGGCTGTCCATCAGCCCAACTCTCTCCAGAGAAACCTGATCGCTTTTTTGATTTTCTGATTTTCTTTCTGGATGAGAAAAAAAAAACATAATTTAAATCTGAACCATGATGAAGCAAAGCTCATCAACCTATTAATTACCATCTTCCCACTGCTGGAGCTGTCAATCAGAAGTTCCTTCTTCAGCACCCTGCTGCATTAGAATTTACAAACAAAAAAACGAGAATGTCAAAAACAAAGAAAATGCTGCTTCTATTCAGGATAAGCTTCTGAACCATAAGTTCAAACCAGTGACGTCAAATCAACATGGTCACTCACAGCAGCAACTGAAAACATAGCAGGACAAAGGAGCAACCTCCAGTTCTCAAAAATGAAAAAGTCAACCCCTATAGACCTCAATGCCCAACTTTACAACAGAACTAAAAGTGAACAACCTGCTACAAATATATAAAGAAATAAATTATGGGCAACATTTAATTGGGTTAAATTGATAGTTTTTTAGCTAATAAGTTAACAAGCTAACTGGAATTGTTATAGTTGAACTTACCAAAAGAAATGTAGGAGTTGACATGGTGCAATGTGTAACATATGATGGAGTTCAATCAAGTGAAAATTAATGTTAGTATATAAAATAACTTTAGTCACCATAGAATTTTAGCTAAGGTAAAACTAGTTAGATAAGAAGTCACGTTCCACCCATTTGCCCATGTATGGTTTAAGCACAGTTTAGGTGGAGTCAGCTCCCACAGATGAGCTCCCACAGTTGAGCATCAAAACCGCTCTTGATGTCATGGAGGGTTAGTCCTGTTGTTTTTATGCAGGTCTATGAGGAGCACATATTGCCTTCACATGATTCAGAATGCATATACAAATATTTGCTTTGGATTAGGAAACGTAAAGGCATATCTTTTTCTTTAATCTGTAACACTGCATGTACAGTTCGAAAATATACATTCACTGAATCTCCATTTACATTCTCACACATTCCCCCACCTTTTAGGTTAAATACTTGAAGGCTAATAATGATGAACTTGAATGAACTTCTCACTTCAATGTTAAGTCGAATATGCACAGAATCTTGCTGTGTTTCTGGGTGACAGACTCAACATTTCCAATCACATCACACCAGCCACCAGATATGGTACATGTCATCTACACAACATCATAAATAACAGTCTTCCTGACCACAGACTTTGGATTTGTCTACTCATGCCACTAATAGTGGAATGAGCCTTTGACTATAAATTAGTCAGAGCTGTAACAGAAGAATTGATTTTGCTCTGATTTAATTTTTCCCTGGTTTAAGCAGTGATTATGAAAAGCACAGCTGTTCATCCACTTGTAACTGCATTAGCTAGATACATCAGTTAGTTTTAAATAAATAGTGCTTTTGTAGAGAAGACTGGCTTTTTGTTTTATTTTGGAAAAGTGCTGCTTTTCAACTGCAGGTAAAGTGCTTTATTGTTTTTATTTTATCTGTCATGTCATGAAGAACTCCTCATACTGAGTCTTAGATGTTTTCTTTTTATACGTGATAGCTGCAGTTCTGTTGATTAGCATGACATTTCACGTCAGGCTTCTAGTCTAAAGTTGGTATTGAGGCATGAATAAATGTGCATGGTATCAATGCATCCCTACTGCACCATGTACCGTATCTTCCCTCAGAGCATTCAGGATGCTGCACCATCTGGTTAATAATCTCCTGAAGTTCTTTGTCCTGTGTCCTCCTTACCAAGGAACTCCACTGCCTTCCTATTGCAACAGGAATCAAATTCAAAATTAGTGTCATAGTTTCTGCAGATCCTAGTTGTGAACTACACACCTCTCGGCTTCAGCTTCTCTTTTGGAGGTTCAAACGTGCTTGAAGTTTAATATCTCACTGTGTTTTAACATTGTGGTATTAGGAGACTGTTTATCATTCGGTTACCTGATTTTTTTTCTGTCTTCATAACGTAGCTGTAATTCAAATCAGCTTCTAACCTGATTACATCAATCACACACTGATCTCTTCAGTGACTTAGCAGACAGTGATTTATCGGACAGCGTGGAGGTACACGCTGGTGTCTGCAGGTAGGCAGCATGTTAACTAGAGCAGAGGACTTTCAGATGGCTTTCTCCTTAAATGTGTATTTATTAGAGTTTACTCTTCTTATTACTTTTCACATACAGAATATATTTTTAGGTTCACTTGTTTTTTGAATGAAAAAGCTTTACATTTATAATTTACAAAACCTTAATAATAAATACAACTTTTAAGAAGATGTAAATAAGTTAAAAATTGATCACAAAATATATCCCATCTTTCTGGGACTTTTTCTTTTTCTACCTCTAATCCTGTGCAGGGTCATGGGAGGCTTGGAGCTAATCACAGAGGACTCTGGGCATTAGGGAGGGTACACACTGGACAGGGTGCCAGTCCATCACACGGCACACAAACACGCAGTATGGGCAATTTAGAAATGCCAATTCGTCTATTTATGTGCATGTCATTAGACTGTGGGATAAAACCCAGCATGCATGGCAAGAGAACTGCAAACTCCAAAAACAGGGACCCAAGGCAGCACTCGAACCCTCAACCTTGGAAGTGTGAGACCACCATGCTAACTACCACACCACTGTGTCTCCTTTCAACCTACATGTTACACTGCATACATAGTCCATGGTAAATACTGTCACCACTAAATGTTAAAGCCTCATTTCCCCCCCAACCTTTTAATATTTGCTTCACTTGTCAGGGAGCTAAAACATATGGAACAGGAAAATAATATATGTATATACATCGCTTGTGAACTTATAGACAGCGATTAATATCCAGCTTCTTTACAGAAACTAGGGTGAACTAGTGGCACAGGATTTGTTTTCTGCCCGCTTTGTCTTTAACAATATGTGTGTGTGTGTGTGTGTGTGTGTATGATAAGTGTAGATTGTAGATCATGCCAGGGGATGAAGAATGAGGACAGACCACTGATCCTACTCCAGTATGAAATGTTGGCTTCCTGAGTGGAGAAGACAATCATGCTGTAATAACACCAGAGAGGGTTTGATATCCTATGAAAGTGAAATGAGGTTTTCGATTCACACTGTGCACTTAAAAACGTTGGCCAGGGCTTTAGAGGCCGCATGCTGAATGCAGCCTCTTCACAATAACAACAAAGTCCATTAATCCACACACAAGACTTGAATCTTGGCTCTATTCTGTAAGAATACACATACAGGACTATTAATCCTCGTGCCTTATTGTAATTTTACCTTATCATTATACGGTATAATGGGAAAGCGGGTCTAAACTAGTTTCACTAGAAACCATTTCTTAATGCTAGGTGTCTGAATGAAACAAGTCAGTTCCTCTCTTAGCTTTAAACAGACTGGGCTTATTTTAATCAATAACCTTAACTTTTAAGAGAGTGAACTACATGTACTCATTGTGCCGGAGAGCTTTCATCATCCTTACATCATCATCCCGCGTCACCGTTTTTCACGTTTTTCTTTCATCGTGCCCCTACCGCTGCTAGAGCCCTGAGCACCAACCTCAATTCAGTCACATAAGGTTATTAGGGTTCAGGCACAGCGCATGTTCCCTGCTATGCTAATCCACACACTAGCAGAGGGAGATATCTACTCATGATCCTGCACCCGTCTCAGCCTAACGAGTGCTGTGTATCGCTTCCTCCTCTCTGAATAACTCAGAATAATGAAGAGGAGAGCTGTGCTCATGAATACAACATACTTCTTTCAATGTCACTGAGGTCAGGAGCTTAATTATTAATGCACTAAAACATTACCTAAAAAAAAACAGAATGCCTTACTCATCCTCCAAACATTATGGTCCATATGCTTATTAATAAAATTCATGTTTTATTCAAAAGTGTTTTCTGAACGAAGGATCAAGAGTGTTTTTTTTTCTAAGAAGATAAAGTCAGAGACACAGTGCCAAACACAGACCTTCAGTATATTGTCTTCACACACAAAACAAGAGCACTTTAAGTAATTAACCTCAAAGTGACTTTATTAATTCTGTAATGTCATATCCACAAAAAAAATGCCTTGAATATAATACTGGTCATAGGTTTAGAGCAACAGCAGTGACGTCCGGATGCTAATAACTCTAGCTGCTGATTGTTTAGGGTGGAGATTTGATCCAACATTGCACCAAGCTTACACTGTGTGGGCAAAAGTTTGTGCACCTCTTACCATCATACCCATATTTTTCACTGTTCTGTTGCCACAAAGTTGTAAGCACACACTTGTATAAAATGTCCCTTTAGGTCGTAGCATTACAGTTTCCCCAGGGGCCCAAACCTTTATCCAGCATGATGATGCTCCTTTGAGTTCCACCAAGCCAGCTTCCACGACAGCACAGAGCACTGACTGTGACCAGGTGAGAAACCGTAGACTTAACCGTACCACTTCTGTGTGAAATGGGGAAACACCTTTTTTTTGGCCTGTCCTAGTTGAAAAGCGTTTGCTTGATCTGGCAAACTAGAATTTAGAAACTACGACAATGACTTTCCTGCCAAACAAGAAATCGGAGCGAAAGGTGAGGAACTAAAAACTTGTCACACAGCCAAATTCAAAAGCAAAGACAGCCACCAAAGCGTCTTTCCGGTGATTCATACCATCATTAAACATAAAAAGTCCTTCCAACATGGACAAATGTTAAAAATGGGCTTCATTGAAGCCTTGCATTGTTTTGTATCACTTATTTATGCAAGCCAGCCTTTTTCAACATGAAATCCAAATAGCGTTCCACCATGATTGATGATCGTTTGGAGGTCTGCTTGAGATTAGAAACCAGCAACAGGCTGTCTAGACTATGTAACCCTGGATGATTCCATTTATCTCAAGTCATCAGAATGAGGTAGGGATATAAATGTTTTGAATTGTATTGTGTTTAAAGGATGTAGACAGTAATGGATAGAGATTGAAGGTAAAAAAAAGAATGAATTAGTTACTTATTGCAATTATTTTGTGCAACAATTCATCTATTGCCACACTGACACGTGACAAGTAGATTTTTTATTTTTTAAAAATTTATGTATTTTTTATGGTGGTAAAATGCGGCACCTGGGTATCGGAATCATCTCTAAAACATGATGGTTTCATATCAGATGTGTCTGGTGATTAGTACATAGGTAAACAAGTAGTTACACCAGTACAAGTATAAAAAATAAAAAAGGCTCAGGAATAGATTTTTATTTCTTTCTTAATTTACTTATTGGTAGATGATTTGGAACTCATCCTTTTAAAAGTAGCTCGCAATGGGAAAAGGGTGTGGGCACTCCTACTTTAATGGAAAGCCTTCCCAGAAGAGGAGTGGAATGCATTATACCTTGTTCAACAAGGAGATATGGAAGTAATTGTCAGGGGTGCACATATTTTGGCCACGTTTTGATGGAAAATAAAAGTTCTAACTTAAAATAAAAATAAAATGAGGGATTTTTCCCTTTCAAAGTTTCCTAGTGCTATGGATTATGTTGTACCTGAAGGATTACACGGTTCACTCGAGTCTGACTGGATTGCAGCTGTGAAAAATCAGTGAGTTGCCTGGAGCAGAATCGAAAGCAATATCTCAAGGGGTGAAAAAAACCATAAGCAAAATCCAGTTAGCATGGGGGATTTGTGTTAGCCATGCTACCTGATAATTCTCTACCTAAATATACTGTAAGTCCGAACGCTGGGCCAAACAACAGCTGGAAGTCAGAAGCAGAGGTTCTTTCATGCGGCAAGTTGAATTGCTTTCATCGAGGCATCTGATTGCAAATTGCTCTGCGTACTTCAGGAATGCCGAGCTCTGCTACATTGCCCGCGGTGTCCACTTTGCCGGAATGGAACTTTGATAAGGATGGCTTGAAGCATCGGATTCAGAGCCTTTTAGACGTCAAGTACAGAAGAACTTCTCTCAGTGGAGGTGTGAAGATGAAACTGGTCATGGAGTTCAGCGAATAAGAAGGCAGTGATCTCCACTGAGGTGTGTATGAAGTACAACAAGCTGGAACAAGCCATTTCACATTTCATCATATTCCAGTGACAGCAATCCTGCATAAGTATTCACCCTCTCAAAAATTGGGCTTTTTTTTTAGGTCAGGAATCTACACAAAATAAGCTTGTTATATTGAAGTTGGTGATCTGTACAGTTTGTTCATCGATATACAAAATCAGTCATGTAATTGTTCTGCCATTATCTTCACCCCTTTTGTTCATCATGAACCTTTAAATGAGTGTAACTGCTTACCATCAAAAGTAAGATAGATTAGTTGATTGAAGTGTCCTCAAAATAAATTCATTGGTTCCTGCAAGAACACAGAGAATGTAATTATATTATTTATTTTTGTTGTTGTTGTTGTTGTTAAAAATTGGTGAACTGTAGATTTTAACATTCATCCCATATTTAATTTTATGATTTTGTTCTCTTTCTTTGTATTTTATTATGTATTTCTTTTTTAGATCACAAAAATGCAATAAAACCATTTTCATGCACATCATCTTGTGCATGGCCAAGTATTTGACAAATAAAAAATTTATTTGATTTGAAATGAATAATAATAATAACAACAATAATACATATTATTCATAAGTGCCTTTCAAGCACCCAAGGACACTTTACAATAAATGTAAAAGTTAAGAAACTAAAAAAAAGGCAATTAATAAAGAATTAAGAACAAGATCAAGAAAAAAAATATTTTAGCCAATTAAGATCTGGAAAATAAAACAAAATCAGTCAATTAATTATCAATCTGTAAAGGTAGAATAACAAATATGAGTAATAAAGTAAATAAATAGATAAATAAATAAGGGTGGCATGGCTTACGTGTGCATAGAGTTTGCATGTTCTCCCTGTGCTTGTTGGGTTTCCTCTGGGTCCTCCAGTTTCCTCCCACATGCATATTAGACCAAATTGCCTTTAGATTGCGAGAAGACATTTGAATGTGTGTGTGTGTGTGTGTGTGTGTGTGTGTGTGTGTGTAGTACTGTGTGTACTGATGAACCACAGCGTGTAACAACCCTATCTGAACAGATCTGTCCTGAGGCGAATGTGTTCACTGTTGGGGTGGAATGTCATCCTGCAGGCTGTTCTACACACAAATACAGATGAACACGCATGCACACACACACACACACACACACACACACACACGTTTCCAACTGTGAAATTAATCGAACTTGTGGTGTAAGAGGCAGGCAGCATAACCAAGTCAAACTACCGTGTGGGTGTGTGTGTGTGTGTGTGTGTGTGTAATCACACTATCTGGTAGTGTACAAATCTGAGTGTGTGATTTTTTTTTTGTGTAACACACAATGTACCTGCTGTTTAGATGGTTACACTCACAAGAACGCTGTTGCTAGGCAACTAGAAAGGACAGGGATACGGGATATGCTAGCTAATAACTGACTCTAATGATTTTTCTAGCTAGAGAGCTTTGGGACAAGTGATGTAAAGAATGAGTAACTATGGAAATCAGTCCAAAGTGTTAGAAATGTTAACATTTACCTTAGAAGTAAAAAACATTTAACCAGACATGGTTAGACAATTCCACTATAATCATGATTAGCATAAACCGCTAACTGCAGTTGTGCTTGTGTATATACAGTACAAATTTACCTGATAAAAAAAAAAAAACTATAAAGTAAAATAAATGTTTAATCTATACATTGATATCTTAATATTGATGATATCTTTATGTTTCATACATTAAAGGACTGGAAACCAGTCTTAGATAAAAAAAAAAAACTTTCTCGCAGCATCACACAAATTTTGTCTGGACAGAATTCATGAGACTGTTGTAGTCCTTAAAACTCTGTCTGAAGTTTAATCTGCACCACAAGTGAAATAATTTAATAATTAATAATCTACTTTAAAATAATCTACTAAATCGCTACTGTCTCAATGTAAACAAACACCTGCACCAATAGATATTAATTAGAAAAGATAAAGTGAATATTTACACTTTGGGTGAAAGTGGTATACAGTAAGTGAATTTTAACACACTGGAGTCGTTTTAAGATGAAATTCTATCTGTATCCGATCTACTTTTCCCATTTCTCATCTGTGATTCACTCGACGACATCAGAAGCTAATTTATACCCAAGCGATTGTTTGCTAGGTGTTAAGGTATTAGAGTTTAACCCTACAGAGTTAACGCTTTCTTTTATACATGTTACATTAAATAGTCTAAGAGAGAGTGCTTGTTCAGCTTTTCACTTCTGTCTATACAAGATTGTGTGTGTGTGTGTGTGTGTGCGTCTGTGCATGTGTGTGTGTGTGTGTGTGTTGGTAATTAGTCACAGAGAGGCTGAAACTTATCCCTGCTCATCTGTGAGATCTGCGCGTGTGTTAGCTGGCTGTTTATTTAAACCTGACCCAGTTTGTGTAACTCCAGCACATGGGATTGAGGATGAAGCCTAAAAGTGCAGATTTATTTCAGCTTTTATTTCACTCTATTTATTCTAAAATGGAAGCAGGTTAAAGGTGGCACTGATGCCATACCCGGGAAAAGGACCGGACCCATGTCAGAGTAAATACAACTAACTCAGGGAACACCTTCCTGTAAGAGAAGGACAATAGGCTTGGGATAGATCACTACAATGTTTACGTATAAAGAGACAGATGGTATTGTGTGTTATGTTGGGATTTTATAATATTTGTTTTATTTATGATATTTATTTATAATAATCAGATTTTCAGTGGTTTTGTAATGATAAAATATCAAATCCATACCAGTAATTAGATAATCAGATAATCAGTTTTAATTCAAACTGATTGGACACAGGCTGGTGCTCAGGTGTATTTTGCGCACTCCTGTACCACAGAGCAGTTCACACTTGTTTTGGGATCCCATCACATGCTTCTATTTTGCTCTGCCCTTCCTCCCTACAGGCTGTCGTTGGTGTGTTAAATTGTTGTTTTTATCTGTTCTATGTTCAGGGTTTTACTAGTTTCCCAGATAGCAGAAGACTCGGACCTGAGTCAGAAACGACTGCAATACCCGCCGGCCTCCTCATACCCTGCTGTTCCTTTTCCCCCAGTATTTGTATTTAGCCTGGTCTGTTTTTTTTTCTGTACCATGTGATATTTCCATTTTTTTTTTTTTTTATCTTTTCAAGATTTTGGCAAAATCTATGAATTGTTCTAGTTCCTTGAGTTTTTGCTTTTTATCCTGTCTTTATCCACTGCACCTTACAAATGTTGCTGATAACAACTCAACCAGGATGTGTTTACTGCATGTGTTTATTCAGAAAGATAGTATTTTTGAGGGAGAATTAAGGGTTAAAACAGTTGTTATTGTAATTGGAGCAGTCTGATTAGGATAACATCATGCAGTCGAGTCATGCATCTATACGTTTTCTCTGTGTGCAAAAAACTTTCACCCAACTGGTGCTGATTTCGCCATTTTGCTTTTTTCCCCACCTTTTAAAACTACAAAAAACTGTCAAACCTATCAAAACATCCAATATACGTAAACAGTGATGTCACATGCTTTCCTAGGAGCAGTCATATTCCTTACTGAAAATAAGTGTAGGAAGCTTCATAAATGACTTTTATGTCCTATTCTGAGCTAAGGATATTTTTAGTCCTAAATGTGCTTTGAGCCTGGTTCCTTGGAGAGATTCTGAGATGCTTAGGAAATACGAGTCGAGGACTGGAGATGCCCTGATGTGATTGGCATTGTGTGTTTGTGTGCTCTTTCGGGCATTAGTGCTGAGGAGTGTTCTTTACCACTGGGCAGCTTGCTGAGGTCCAGCAGCTGATGGATTGAATCTGCAGTTTTGGTAAATCCGCCTTTAGTCACGGCTGTGACGCGGAGTCAGCGGGGTTAAGATTCATATGCAACTTTAACAACAACACTCATAAACAAGACAACGGCCAATATCGAGATTCAGCCAATGTTGGCCACTGCCTCAACTTATCCTCCAGTTCTGGTCCGCTTCATTGGAGAGGTGGTGAAGTGTTTTAGTTGGGAGGTGTGGAAAACTGGGTGGATCCGGAGCGCCGCAGGCAGATGGAGCCGGTAGGTGACAGGGTTTATCCGGTGGGTGATGCGGTATGGGCCGATGAACCTGGGAGATAGTTTGCGGGATTCTGTATGCAGGTGCAGATTCCTTGTGGAGAGCCATACCTTGTCACCTACGTGGTACAATTGTCCCGGAGGGTGTCGGCGGCGATGCTGGGCGACTTAGGTGGTATTGGCACGTTGGATGGCGAGGTTGGCTTGGTTCCATAACCGCCGACAACTATGGACCAACTGTTGGGCCGATGGTACATCAACATACCTCAAATTGACTTAGGTTGGTGGCTGAAGAGACGTGGAGGTTGTGGGATAGCTCGGCCCATTTGAGGTAGCGGGCCCAGGAGCGCTGGCGATCCGAAACAAAACACCTCAGGTAGTGCTCCAGTTGTTGGTTGGCCCGTTCCGTCTGACCATTAAATATACAAACACCCATCGGCCTAACATGTCTCTCAGGACATCGTTTATGAATTGTTGGAAGGCCGAGGGTGCATTGCATAGTCCAAAGGGGATGACCAGGCTCTCGTAATGTCCTGTGGGAGTGATGAAGGCCGTTTTCCACTCATTACCCTCTCTGATGCGCACCAAGTTGTAGGCGCTCCGGAGGTCCAACCTTGTGAACACGGTGGCACCAGAGAGGGCATCCAGGGCTGAGTTGGTGAGCGGCAACGGATGTCGGTTTTTGATAGTGATTTTATTCAACCCCCGATAGTCGACACATGGGCGAAGTTCTCCTCCTTTCTTCTTCACGAAGAAAAAGCTGGCGGCCGCTGGCGACGAAGAGGGCCGGATGGTTCCATGGCGAAGGGCACTGGCGACGTATTCCTCCATCGCCTGCATCTCAGCCGCCGACAGTGAGTACAGATGGCCACGGGGAGGAACAGAACCTGGCTGCAGCTCTATCGCCAGGTCGTAAGGGCGATGTGGTGGAAGGTGAGTAGCTCTCCGTTTACAAAAGACTGCCGCCAGGTCACGGTAGGCAGAAGGAATAGCGTTGGTGTCGACATCGGGGGCCTCGGACTCCGTGGAACACGTCCCAGCTGGGTCCCGTAGGCACAGCTCAGTGCAGGTCGGCCCCCACTGGAGGATTCTATTTTTTGTCCAAGAGATGAGAGGGTCGTGTTGTAGCAGCCAGGGGTATCCGAGAATGATGGGAGGTGAGGAAATGGAGGTGAGGTGGAATTGGATGGGTTCTTGGTGTTGATTGATGATGAGGGTGATGGTCTGAGTCTGGTGGGTGATGGGGCTGGATGACAGAGGCCGACCGTCGACGGAGGTGATTTGCACTGGCTGGGATAACGCCTCAATTTTTACCCCCAGTTCTTTGGCATAAGTGGAGTCAATGAAGTTGCCGGCGGCACCGGAGTCGATGAACGCTGCACTTCTGACTCGTTTGTGGCCAAATTGGAGGATTACCTGAATAGTAAGACGAGAGGTGGTTGTGTTGGTTGTGCTGGAGATTTGGAGGGAGCCCGGTGAGTTTCTCCTCCGGCTCACCGGGGCTGCGCGTTTCCCGGACGCGCATTCTGCTGTAGTCAGGGAGGCGCGTCCTAATTGCATGGGTTCCCCGGCTCCGGTGTCAACCACGGCAGGAGGTGGAGATCCGACAGGTCCAGTGGTGGCAGCAGTGAAAATGGTCGGTGGTGGAGGTGTAGGATGGTGAGAGGTGAAAGCAGGCGGCAGGGTCCTCGGGGCTGGCTTCGGACGAGAGAGAAGGCGCTGGTCGATGCGGAGGGCTAGCTGGATTAATCCCTCCAGCGTAGCTGGAAGCTCTCGTCCGGCAAGCTCGTCCTTTATGCGTGACGCCAGCCCCTCGTAGTAGGATGTCCGGAGCGCGGCGTCTCCCCAAGATGTCTGCACGGCGAGGGTTCTGAATTCCGCGGTGTAGCGGCTCACGGACAATCCACCCTGCCGCAGGTGATAGAGCTTAGTGTCGGTCTCCACCTCGCCCGCAGGGTGTTCGAAGGTGAGTCGAAGCTGGCGTGTAAATTCATTGTATGAATGGGCGGTGTCCGAGTCTGATTTAATCACTGCCGTGGCCCACTCAGCTGCCTGCCCAGTTAGCAACGAAACAAGAAGAGCAATGCGTAGCCGATCAGTGGAGTATTTGGTGGAATTAAACTCAAACACCAGATCGAGCGCTGTTAAGAACACACTACATTTCCCGTCCGTGCCATTCCATTTCTCTGGTAATGCAAGAAAGACATCAGTAGAAGGGGGGGGGGGCGCGTGATGCGGAGCCGCGATGGCCGCGACGGGAGGCCGGCTCGCCGCGCCGTCAACAGCCGCCCGGAGATCCGCGTTCTCCCGCCTGAGCTCCGCACGTCTTGGACGCCCTGGCGCAGAGTAGCGACCTCCCCGGTTAGCTTATTGATTAGCTCGAAATGCTGGTCAACTACGTCGCAGAGATGCGCGTAATCCGCTGGGTTCACCGCTTTGGGCTCAGTCATTCTGTCAGGATGAACTAACCTAGGCGACCAGATGACTTAGCTTTAGTGATTAGCCCAGTGTAGCGTGGATGGTGAACCCAAACGCGGAAGAAAGCGAGTAGGTGGGATAACCACGGTTTTTAGTTTAAGGACTCTCACAAAAGGGGAGCAAGGGAAAAACACAAATTTAACCCGCATCCTATAAACACACACTCAAGATCAGAAAGCGAAACCCAAATAAAGTGAGTACTCACGAATCGATGATGGACAACCAGAACCGACATGGGCTGAACTCAATGACTGAGCGCTGAATCGTGGTTTGTTTACTCCTCTTATACTTCCTGATTCGCGACCGCTTTACTTCCGGGTCCTAGTGCCGGTCGCCGACTGAGTGTGCATGACCCATAGAGCCTGCATTAACCTTGCTGTGGTTTGCTTTTTTCCTGTGAGTACACAGTCTCTTTCTTCATTGTATTAAATAAAATCAGAGCTCTTCACAAATTCAGTAAAATAATTAACTTTTGGTGGCTAGAAAAAGGAATTTTACTCTATTAGTATAGTCTATGTAAAACTAACACACACATAAACACACGCACACACAAACACACACAGCTCTATTACTTACTTAGCAATCACATTAAACATGTTCTAGCACTGGCTGGTAACACTGCTGTGTTCCCTCGAAAGAAAAGACAAGAAAATGAGTTTCATGGTTCACTTTGTGTACTGTCTATCCTGAAATGAAAGCTGACATTTTCACAATGTGTGTCTCTTTGCAAGGCTTGTTTGTTGCACTGGAAGAGAAATCCTGTTGAATTTTTCTGTGAGTAAACATTTCAAACCCTCTATGAAGAGAAATGGACCTGAACTCTTCTCATTAGAGCTGTTTACATATTTACATTGCAGATAATTACACTCTGTCATTTTATGCCCACCTCCATAATTACTGAAGTGATATTAAAGAGGAATGCAGGCGTTTGTTTCTTCAACGTAGGCGTTGAGATTAGCGATATATTTCACCCCAGTTGCACGCTGTAAAGTCGACTCTAACTAGTGAACTGATGAGGAAGGTAGCAGGTGAACCTATGGGGACCTCACTGCTCTGACCTCAAGGATGCTCGATTAGCATGCAGCTGCAGCGAGGGGTGAATTAGCGAAGTGCACAGTCCACACAAACCCACTCCGCCTGGTGATTCATCAGATTTAGCTTAATTATTCATTCCCTGGGAAGAGAGAAGTAATTGGGGGAAAGCTAGGGAAAAGAAAGGCGAAGGCGAAGTAGCCATGATCAGTCAATGAGGGAAAGTGAATGAGAGTCCCATGCTGCTGCAAGCATCGAGTGTGTGTGTGTGTGTGTGTGTGTGTGTGTGTGCAGTAATGTTGTTAAATATGCAATATCAGGCCATGAACCCGACCCCTGGGATAAATGCACACTGATTGGCTTTGTATAAACCTTGCAGCTGTTCACCCACATAGGACTTTGTGTTTCCGGCCGTTATATGAATCTCAGACTTCAAAGATTTACATATACATCACCTAAATGTCTTATTTCAGGAATTTCTGAATATTATTTTAAAAATTATTTTAAAACTTTTTTGGCTACAAAATGATTATTTTATACTTCTCCACCCCTTCTAATTCCAATGTCTTTCCTGATATTTATTATCTGCAAAATAAATTCTATGTAAAAAGCCAATGTAAAAGGCATCCAAACTGTGCAATAATCTCCTTTGAACAGTTGATATTGAGATGTTTTTCCGCTACTTCTGCTCTGTAAAGCTTCATAACAGCTCTAATCTGAGGTGAACTTCTCCTTTGCAGCAGAGCTCAGTTTTGGTCTTGCTTTCCTGGGAAGGTCTTCATGAGAGACAGTTTCAATGTAATGTAATAAGGTACTTTAAGAAGTAATATCCGCCAACACTGGTAAAAAGAGAAAAGTGCAAGAAACAAAATAAAAACAAGTTATAAACAAATCTATTTTTACTGCACAGCAAAAGTGTGATAGATAGATAGATAGATAGATAGATAGATAGATAGATAGATAGATAGATAGATAGATAGATAGATAGATAGCACTGTCATCTTCCACGTCCAGGGTTGGGGTTTGATTCACACCACAGAGTCTGTGTGCATGGATTTAATAAATATAAATGGTCACCATTACTGTAGGTTTCATGGTCCCTACCTGGACTTTAAAGGTTCCTAGATAGAAAGATGGTTGGATGGATGGATGGTAGGATGGATGGGTAGATGGATAGATACCATAGGTATTTTATAGTACCTAATGACTTCACACCAAGACTTAAACCAATCAGCATTACAGACGTCCTGGGGGTTTATTATTGCCATTATATAAAATACATCCATGTTTGATAATGCCTTTCCTCATAAACCGCTTATATTTCTGACATGCGGTGGCGGATTAAACCCCTCATCATCACATTTCACTGATACTGTGTCGGATCGGCATCGTATTAAAAAAAATCCCCGAAGAGAGAATTTTAATGTAAAAGCAGACATTTCATTAGCGTAAATGATATTACTGTCTGATGCATCAGGCTCTCTGTCTCGACAGTTAATAACACAAAGACCAAAATCTAACGAGTCATGGATGCGCCAACGAACAGTAGAATCAAAGATGAATTCTGGATGCTGATTGGTCAGAAGATGTTGGTTCATTATCTGTAACATCTGCAAATCACAGGTGACAAAAGCAGAGTACTTTACTGAGCTTGATTCCACAAATATTTTGATTTTATTACTAATAAATCACATCTGAATTCATTCTTTCAACACTAAATGTACTGAGCTAATTATAAACACCTGGATTCAGGATTTAATGTAATGAAACAAATCTGTGAAAAAGGAAACGTAAACAGTGTAAATAAAGACATTTTTGTTGGAAAAGAAACTTCTGTAATGAGCGTGAACGTGCAGCTGTGTTTCTGTGATGTTCCACAGCAGCTCATTAGGTTCTCTCTAGAAATGTGTTTTTCCTTTTTTTCCCCTCTAGTTTTTATCAAACTCTGCTTGTTTCTGAGGTTTCGAAGTGAAAGCAGACAGCAACGGCCGGTCACACACTCAGCAGCACAGCATGCCTTCTCTTTTAGCTGATGAAGTTAACCCTCTAATCTATATTTTATCAGAATGGAATAAGTTGTATTCGTAAGCACTTTCTCACACTCAGGAGTGAGAGAATTACAACATTCTTCATTCTTACATCATACAACAGTCTTCACAACAGGGGAGTATATAAAGCCGATACTGTCATGATTATAGGGTGAGAAAAAGGATTTAAAATAACACAGTCATTACACCAGCAGGGAAAAAGGAAGAAGAAGATGCTCTGTTTATGTTCTCCAGTGAATGTGATTGACCAATCAGTGATCTATACTCCTCTTAGCTCCGCCTGCATGATTATGTTTAATTGGCCAGCTGCGACATGAGTTTTCTCATGGTTCATTCATTAAACCCAATGCTCAACTGACTGTGAGGTTACTGCTCAGTGTGTGTGTGTGTGTGTGTGTGTGTGTGTGTGTGTGTGTGTGTGTTTGTAGGTTGGAGGTGTTAGCACTTCTCTAGCCCACCGAGAGTGTGTGGGTCGGGTTTGCACACTGAATGTATCCCACTGAGTAAAGAGCACTGTTTAACAAGTTAAGTTGCTATGGAAACCATGCTTTACAGAGGTCTTGGACAAGGGAGCATGCAGGATGCCATTCCCTCACCATCACACACACAATCATTACTATCAAATGTCTACCTGATAAAACAGCAATACACTCTTTGGATTTATTGAAATGCCCACATTTTCATATATGGACTTCAAAGTGGACACGTCTACCACTAGCCGTTCATAAGATTTGTTAAAACCCCAAATATTAAGGACCTTCCAATATTTCTGATAGAAAACTGTCAAAAAAAGTGTCTCTGCGAGAGCTGCGAGTCTAAGTACACATAGTATTGTGCAGAACACGTAAGTAATGTGAGTTAGGTTTTTGTGAGTAGAAGAACTCTACAGCCTGTAGAAGGTGATGTATAACACAGCGGGACAAAATGATCTCCTCCGGGCTGAAAGCAGCGGGATGAGATCTTAATGGAGAAATGCATCATGGGATACAGTGAACATTACCTGCAGCCAGACTGTAAAGAGTTAGCGCATTAGCTTTGTGATTCAGTGTGTCGGAGCTCGTTTTGTCTTTGAGTCAGAATAAGATCAGTAGCACATAAAGCCTGCATATGTCTCTATAATGTCTCATACATCTATAATAACCTCTCATACATCTCCAATAACTGCTCACACATCACCAATACCTTTTTACATTCAATAATGTCTCGTACTACTTCAGTAATGTCTTATACATCTAAAATAATGTCTTATACATCTAAAATAATGTCTTATACATTTCTAATAAAGTCTCATACAACTCAAATCCTGTCTAATACGTTTCCAATAATGTCTCAAACATTTGAAGTAACAACTTATACATCTCTAATAAAGCCTTAGACTTGTCCAGTAATGTCTAATACGTTTCCAATAACATCTCATACATCTCCAATAATGTCTCATACATCTCCAGTAATGTCTCATACTGTACATCTCCAGTAATGTCTCATACATCTCCAATAATGTCTCATACATCTCCAGTAATGTCTCATACATCTAGAGTAATCTGATACATCCTCAAGAAAGCCTCAGACATTTCCAATAATGTCTCATCCATCTCTAATAAAGCCCAATGCATTTTCAATAATTCCTCCTAAATCTCCAATAAAGCCTCATACATCTCCAATAGTGCCTCATATATCTTTAATAATGACTCAAATATCTCTAACAATGCCCCAGACATCTCTTAATAATGTGTCATACATCTAGTAATCTTATACAGTGCATCCCCAATAATGTCTCATACATCTAGTAATCTTATACAGTGCATCCCTAATAATGTCTCATACATCTCTAGTAATGTCTGACACATGTCCAATAATGCCTTGTACACCTTCAGTAATGTCTCATACATCTCCAGTAATGTCTCACACATGTCCAATAATGCCTTGTACACCTTCAGTAATGTCTCATGCATCTCCAGTAATGTCTCACACATTTCCAGTAATGCCATGTACACCTTCAGTAATGTCTCATACATATCCAGTAATGTCTTACACATTTCCAATAATGCCTTGTAAACCTTCAGTAATGTCTCATACATCTCTAGTAATGTCTCACACATTTCTAATAACGCCTTGTACACCTTCAGTAATGTCTTATACATCTCCAGTAATGTCTCACACATTTCCAATAATGCCTTGTACACCTTCAGTAATGTCTCATACATCTCCAGTAATGTCTCACACATTTCCAGTAATGCCTTGTACACCTTCAGTAATGTCTCATACAGTACATCTCTAGTAATGTCTCACACATTTCCAATAATGCCTTGTAAACCTTTAGTAATGTCTTATACATCTCCAGTAATGTCTCACACATTTCTAATAACACCTTGTACACCTTCAGTAATGTCTTATACATCTCCAGTAATGTCTCACACATTTCCAGTAATGCCTTGTACACCTTCAGTAATGTCTCATACATCTCCAGTAAAGTCTCACACATTTCCAGTAATGCCTTGTACACCTTCAGTAATGTCTCATACAGTACATCTCTAGTAATGTCTCACACATTTCCAATAATGCCTTGTAAACCTTTAGTAATGTCTCATACATCTCCAGTAATGTCTCACACATTTCTAATAACGCCTTGTACACCTTCAGTAATGTCTCATACATCTCCAGTAATGTCTCACACATTTCCAATAATGCCTTGTACACCTTCAGTAATGTCTCATACATCTCCAGTAATATCTCACACATTTCCAGTAATGTATCTCCAACAATGATTCTTACATCTCCAATAATGTCTCATTGTCAAGCTTGTAAGGATAGTTAATTGTTCTAGCTTTCTAAACAAAACTGAAACTTTGTAAAGTATTTTGTGTGTGTCTGTGTGTGTGTGTGTTTGTGTGTGTGTGTGTGTGTGTGTTCACATGCTCGTACGTGAATCCTCAGTATAGAAGCGGTTGCTATGTACCCCATGCTCTCTCTGTCCCAGTTTAATGGTGTATTTTAAGACTTTCCCTGATGGACTAAAGTGGATTCTGTCACCGTGGCCTCTAAACCGAGGACATCTACTCACATTCCAAATCAGTGCAGCTGTACCTTTTATTCTAAAATAATTAAATTAATAATTATATCAGTTTTATAGAAAGTTACTAACAAAATTCACAGTCATGCATGTGATTACTCATGCTGTGCCATACAGAATAGCCTATTTACTAGAACTTTCCCCACGTAAATATTCTAGACCAGTATACTGTACCTGATACTAACATACACTTCGCTGTACTTTCCTCTGTGTTTTCCGTGTTTTTTTTCCTTTCCATCCTTAGCCAATCAGAACACACTTCTTCAACCTTACATTAGTGATGAACGTGTTGCTTGTTTTGAATAATATTTCTCATAATTATATCAGATGAAAGAAAACGCAGTCTGTTTTTATGTTTGAGTTCACACATCTACATCAGCTAAAACATAAAGCCTTATTAAATGCTGGTCTTTGGCGTCCATTTGCATTCTCTACAGCTGTAAAGTGCACTCTAGCTTGGCTTTGCTCTGCTTCTAGACCTGGAGACATTTTCTGCGGTGCTCTGAGCCTGTAATTTCACCACGTTTCACACCACGGTCCTGCTTTGAAGCTCAGATGAACGCTATGTGTGTCTCTTTTATCCAACATCCATTATAGACAGACAGAGAGACAGACAGGTAGAACATTTCATATGGGCTGATAATGATACCCTAATGCAATGTGACGTTCTTTCACATGTGTCTATGCACTGGGGGATGAAAATTTTTGTTTTATCTTTCTTTAGAAGTTATATTTAGTGGTTTTGGCAAAGATGTTTTAGAAGGGTCAACCTATTGTTTTGCATCAAGCAAAAAAAACAACTAAGATGATCATCATCTTAGAGTAAGAATTATGATCCGAAAAACACCCCGAATGACCGTGATAGGAGATCATTTAAACTTTTAGAAAAGACATAAAACACAACAGTAGGTCTCATGGCTATGTGGAGTAATGAAAATAAGACCATTTCCACACACACTATTTGGAGAGAACTCACAGGATTGGGACTAAATAGCTGTGTAGTCTCAAGAAAACCACTTACCAGAGAGGCTTATTGGAATAAAAGGCTTCAGTTTGCTACGGAGCCTAAACAATGGACTGTGGAGCAATGGAAAATGGTCATGTGGTCTGATGAGTCCAGATTGTCTTTATTTCAGGGTTATGGGCACATCGGGGTAAGAAAACAGGGGGGTGAAGTGATGCACCCATCATGACAAATGCCTACCTTACAAGCCTCTGAAGGTAGTGTTATGATTTTGGGTTGCCTCACTTGCTCAAGTATAGGTTCAGTAACCTTATGTGGCAATAAAATGAGGTCAGATCATGACCCAAATGTACTGAATGACCAGGATTTTCCATCAATGGATTTTATTCTTCCATAAATGGCACGGGTGTATTCCAAGACAACAATGCCAGGATTCATCAGGCTCCAATTGTAAAAGGGTGGCTCAGGGAGACATTATTTTCACACATGGATCCATAGAGAATCTTTGGGATGTGCTGGTGAAGGCTTTACACAGTGATCTGATGCTCCCATCATCAACACAAGATCTTAGAGAGAAATGAATGCGACTCTTAAGTCCATAAGCCTATCAAAACCATGGCTCCGCTATAAACAATTTAAACAGCAATCCAATAAAATATGAATATTTTATCAATATTTTTATAGATAATAGATAGATAGATAGATAGATAGATAGATAGATAAATAGATAGATAGATAGCCACAAAGATATAACTAAAAACAAATGTTTTATAAACATTTGAAAAACATTTGTTTTTAATTATATCTTAATTATTATATTATATATAATATAATATATATAAAATATATATAATTATGTATAATGGTATATAATTTATACCAGTTTGTGCTTAACATCTCTTTCAATATATGAGCTAGTGTATTTTTTTTCAGCTAATTTTTATAAGTTAGCATTGTCTGATTAACAAAAGGGAACAAAAGTCTTTTTTTTTCATAAAATCTGTGTAATGTCTAAAATTGTTTGTGATATTATACATTGTCTTATACGTTTTTCAGCTTTTATTTAATTGTATTTTTTTAATTGTCTGATATATTTCACTATTTTTATCATACTAATGTATGCAGCTCTATTTGTGAACACTGAAGTAGATCAGATACTCCAAACTTGTTTTTCCACTTGACTACAAAGTGTTCGGAATGAGCACTACATAGTGAACACTGTGTTTCCAATCCCATAATGAGAGCGTGATGAAAGCCCAGTCAGAGTCACCTCGTTTCTCTCCGAGCGCCAGACTCAGTGCTGCACATTGAGGAATAGTTTATTGTATTTTTAGCTTTCATGTTCCTCAGCCCTCAGTCCATCCCCTGCTCCCTGTCTGTTTTTTTTTTTGAATGGAGAAAATGGGAGCTTTCTGCACGAGAACACACCTTTAGTGCCCAGCGCCAGATGATCTTTCCCTCTGACGTGCAACATAACTCGATTTCGTTCAGTGATCTCGGTCTGGCCAGCGCGATAGACATGTGCTGCAAGGTTTTACTGGATTTAGGTTCTCCAGGGTGGTCGCTCAGCGTGAGATTGCTAAACTACAAAAATTGAGATCTCCATGGTAACGTTGTAACAGAAGTACCCATCACACGGTTCTTCTTTTGTAGTCACGTACAGTGAAAAGTGTGTGGTATAGCCACCATTTTATTCTTCCATTGGCTCAAATCGCCCACAAATTCTGGATTCTGATTGGCCAGAGGGTGTTGATTAATTCTCTATAACAGCAGGTCAAACAGTAGCACTTTGTTTATTTTAAGCACTCGTTCTGATGCGTTATCTTTTTTCTAGAGTAACAGCTCATTCGTAGGGAATTCCCGCAGAAGATGCGACTGTGCTAAAGATAGCTTTTGAGCTCTGTGTGTATGTGTGTGTTATCTCAGCTCCGTTGGTGGTCTGTAATTAGTTCAGAGCTGATCGCAGCATCAGAGGACCAGGAACAATCGGAGAGATGCTCACCACTTTAGAAAATCACTGCTGTTTGTTGGTGCTAGCGTAATTAGGATGTGCTTAACACCCTGATTTATGCCCAGTGTTAGCGCTATATCGGTTTCAGCTCTGTGTGTGCAACGGTAATCCTTTTGTTTAATAATTAATTTGCACTCATGGTAACTCAAATGGTTCAAAATAAAATTAAATAATAACATGATGGAATAATCAAGACAACATTGCACTTAGAAATGACATGACCACAACCATATGTTTCTCTGCCAATGAACATGGGTCATTACGCGCCAAGCACACACACACACATACAGTACACACCCTTCTGAATAACACAGTTAATTATTTGGCCGTGTTTATTTATTTATAAAGACATTTGTAAAAAAGTTCTTTTTTTCTGGACGAGGCTCCGGGCAACCTGCTTTTGTTTATTACATTCTTCAGTGAGGGCAGAAATGAAATCCCTGCAGTCCTGGGTGCAGACACCAGGGAATAATTAACGTAGCTCATTACTTCAGTGCGAGCACCTGTGTTTATTTCAGACGTTCTGAAGAAGCCTCATATTTATGTGCACAGGCGCTAACCCGGGCGGCTAATCAATAGCGCTCATGGCTCTTTCCCCGGGCTGGCCACTCCATCACGCTCCAAGCAGAGAGACGGCGCGGCATAAATCAGTAGGCGCTCCCAATAAACGGAGGGAGATGGCTGTCAGGCGGCAGTGTCAGTCACGCATGCCGATGCGCCGTGTTCACAAGCCGGAGTTAATTGGCTCTATTTCTCCTCGTCCCGGCGGGATGGTGAGGACTCTTGATTAGGTTCCGCCGAATCAATCAGCGAAAACACCCGGCTCCAGTTCGGGGATCTGCAGTGGAGCGTCACAGAGACGAGAAGAAACAGCATGCATGAGGAGTTTTCAAAAAATGCCGGAGAAACTTTGTTGCTGAGGCATGAGGATGGGGGAAAAGTTTCCTCCTCAGCTCTTGTCAAACTTACATTGTCACATTTAAAATTACAACAACTTCATTATCTCTACAGTCACGTGACTCAAGAGACCTTTTCGGTTTTTATACCACTTTTGATGCAGGCCTCTTAATTTTCTCTTAAAAAAGAGCCGCAGTGCGGTAGTGGGGTCAGGTCTTCGACTGGGACTTGAGCGTGGGACATGAAGACTTGCCACTAGTCCACCAAGGAACTGAGCTCTGATGTTAAACACCATCTCCTACAGTTAGAGTAAAGACAATCAAATGGTTGAATGCACCATGTGTGCATTCATGTGTGTTTGCTGGCAGAAAAGTTTACCGGCAGGAAGTTTGTGAGTAGGGAACTAAAAAAAAAATGTTGCATCATGCAACAAACAGGTGCCATGCAAGGGGTAACCTCTGGTCATCACTTTATATCATTTTAGCCAAGATAAAGCTAAAATAGCCAGCTTGTGCTAACTGAAGTAAACAGGTGAGTATGTTTTGTCCATTTATGGATTACCCAGAATTTTCGTGGAGTCAGGATGTCAAGACCCAAGTCCTGGAGGTTCCACAGTTGAGTTTCAAAAGCGCTTATCAGAAAACCTACGGATAACATAAACAAGAGTTTGTCCAGGTATTTTTATACATTCTATTGTGCAACATAAGGGAGGTGTTGGGGGTGCAAACACAAACACGGGCATTGGTTTATCTACAGTCTTGTACACAAGATTTAACAGATCGAATCTACGGCAAGGAATTTGGTGAGGAAGTAAACAGGAATCAACCTGGCAACACAAATCACAACATGATTGGTCGATTCAGTCGTTTGTATTAGTCATGCCTAAGTAGCATATAATTGGAAAAAGTTTGATTTAGGTGTTCATCTTGCCATTTTGTGTTCATGTTACCCCAATTCAGTAATGTGTTCTCTTAGTAGTTCCCTCTCTCTCTCTCTCTCTCGCTCTCTCTCTCTCTCGTGCACACACACAGACACAGTTACACACATCAGCATCATCTGCTTCCCCGTTTCCTCTCGGAGAGCTTTGCCCTTCCTGAAAAGGGTATGTTTAATGAAATCTGCTGCGACGAGTGTAAATATTGTGATGATGTATTCACTGCAGATGCTGAGGACAGAAATGTCAGCGCACACTTAAACGCTGACTTTAATTACCGACTTGTTTCCAGATCTGTGCCGTAATTTTCCAGTTTACGGCGTCCACACAAAGACAGACGTTTGCTTGGCGTCAAAATGCTTTGTCGCGTGCGGCTGCATCCGAGGCGTCCGCATTATTCCACTGCTCAGCTTTAATTAAGGGGAACAACACAGCCAGCAATTAATAAAACAGACAACAGACCAAGAGAAATAGTTCGCTCAGTTTGCTTCTTTGTGTAATCAGGAGTAATTATGCGATTTGTCCCGTTTCAAAAATACATTAATTAAAACTTGTTGTAATCAAGCTTCACTTATTTTTCCCCTTATTTAGTTTTTTTTTTTTTTTTTTTCTGTGAATGAGATTCAATTCGCCGCTTTTCTGAGGCTCTTACATTGCGTGAGTGCTAAAGAAGAAAGTGAAGGAGCTGCGTGGGATCCTGAGTGTCAGGGTGGTGTGATGGAGCAGGGTTACTGTTGCCGGCACCAAGTTGACCATTTTTCTGCAGCATCACATCATGAAGTTTTTCATTCCTTGTACACATCAGCTGTTTCTTAGTGTTTGGTTTAGTAAAGACTGAAATACTTTTATTATTATCTATTTATAGTAACATTTAATTTCTAATTTCGTCACATATGTTATAGCAGTGGTGAACAAGTCATTCCAGCCATTCTTATTTTTAACAACAGCAACAAAAAAAACGTTTTCATTTTATTGAGGAACATAGCAAGGAGTATCAGCAGATGTTACAGCTGCAGGTTATACCAGCTAATGAGAGCAGGTTCTGAGCTGGTTTACCATCATTCACCACAAATCACTGATATTTTTACACTGATGTCTTTTCACCTTTTCTATGGGTCTTAGCTAGTTGTGTTAATTTATGGTGTTCATTTGTTGTCTTAGCTACTAAGCTAATAAGATGTCTTAGCTAGTCTTGTTAATGTACGTTGTTTGTAGCACCTTGGTCCTGGAGGAACGTTGTCTGTTTACTGTGTACTGGACTGTGTATTAAATGACAATAAAAGTCTAATTGACTTGACTTGACTTGATAACCATTATTCCGTCTGAACAATTACTGATCACCATTATTAGTGACAATAAATGATTTTTCAGTACTACTGGTTTTGCAAGAAGTAATTTTTTTAATGCAAACCATACCGTTGGGGGGGGGGGGGGGGGGGATTATTTAGTCATGTATTGGGATTCATTTGGGCGGCACAGTGGTGTAGTGGTTAGCACACACAATTCATTTGTAAAACATTGCACCGTGTTTGCATTTGAAGTTGCAAAATGAAGTTGAATAATATTTAATATTAGTATAATATTTAAGGCGACACGGTGGTGTAGTGGTTAGCACTGTCACCTTGCACCTCCAGGGTCCGGGTTTAATTCCCGGCCAGGCTCGATTCCTGTCTCTGTGTGTATGGAGTTTACATGTTCTCCCCGTGTTTGGTGATATTCCTCCGGGTACCCTGGTTTCCTCCCAAAGACATGAAGATTAGGCTTATTGGCGTTCCCAAATTGCCTGTAGTGTGTGTGCCCTGCGATGGATTGGCAACCTGTCCAGGGTGTACCCCGCCTCGTGCCCTAAGCCTCCTGGGATAGGCTCCAGGTCCCCGCGACCCTGAATACAGTGAGTGAGTGCGTGAAAGAGTATAATATTTAGGATATTTATAAATTAATGATGTTTAGAGAATTGCAATCTGAATCGAATCGGCACCGAGATATCGTGATCATTTCATATCGGAGATCCCTGGTAATTTCTTTCTCTAGTGAATAGTTACAGTGTGATGTTGTAAGAAAAGGTAAATTCTTTCTACAAGTAGTAAATGATGATGTTTTTTTATTTTATTTTTACAATTCAATCTTCTTCTTTGTCTTTGGGCTGTTCCCTTTCAGGGGTCGCCACAGCGAATTATCTGCCTCCATCTAACCCTATCCTCTTCTCTCACACCAACTAACTTCATGTCCTCTCTCATTACACCCATAAATCCCCTCTTTGGTCTTCCTCTAGACCTCCTGCCTGGCAGTTCCAACCTCAGCATCCTTCTACCACCTCAATCTGGCCTCTCTGACTTTATCTCCAAAACATCTAACATTGGTTGTCCCTCTGATAAACTCATTCTTGAATTTTTACAATTCAATAAACATACAAATTAATCTAGAACATCATTTGATAACTTCTAGAGACACACGGTGCCTTTTTTGACCTGCAGAGAGCCGGACATACTGTAACTTCTCTCTCTAACAGTTCTTCTCTCTTTAACACCCTGCTCTTTTTCGTGTTTGGAGTGTTTCTTTCCCGCTGTTGGTCTGTAGCGCCGTTCCCAGTGGAGAGACGAGAAAGTGAACACACTGCACACGGGTGACGGCAGTTTTGAGTGATGTTACTTCTTTTTTATTAAAGGAGACATCAGTTAAATCTGTGGTTGTCCCTGTTAGCACTGCCTGCTCTCTTCACTTCCCATGAGGATTCTGGGTAATTTCTGGCATTGTCATTATTTACAACCTGCTGTGTTATTATTATTATTATTTATTTATTTATTCATTTATTATACATATATAAATATATAAAATATATAGAAATATGGAAATATTAATTATAAGTTATAATGAAACAGTTATAAAACTAATGTTGTCGTTCATCTTTGTGTTAATGTTTTGTCATTACTAATGATGTTTTTTTCTGTAAAATATTAATACTTGTAATAATAACAATTGTTCCAGCCTTTGATGAATTTTTTTTTTTTTTTACTAATTGTACAGTAGATTTACAGCATATTTTCCCCTGATCACCTCTAAATATCTGGCACACCTTGAAATCATTTCAACCTGATGGATTTCTGACGGACAGAATGTTGAACTGATTATCCATCCTGCCTGACCTTATAATTTCACCTCATGAGGGATAGATTTCAGCAGTTATCAGAGAGTCATGTGCGCCATGGTGACGGCACCACGTCATTAGACCTTCAATAACAACAAGTCAGGATCCTGAACACTGATGATCTTTACACATTAATAGAATTATCAGGATTGTTCATTAAGGATCTTACCTTTAAAAAAGAGGATAGTTTATGTGACATGTAGGGATCACTAACAGTCGTCTCACATTGGCCATCGTCGCTCGTCATCGTCACATTTTTCCTCTATTCACAGCTCCTCATAAGCTTTTATGGGAATTTTTGCAAACCTTTGAAGACCCTTTATTAGGAAGCATACAGTAGATGTGCACTAGCCCTTGATTTTTTTAGATGTAGCACATTAAGTGGGCAGGCGACATACACCTTTCTAGCAAGACTTATGAAGACTTATTGTCGTAGTATTATCAAGTGTGTTTCAATTAGCCCTTGACATACACCACAAGATACAGCATGTGTGTATTGTCCTGTAAATAGATTCATGGTCCAGAAATGCCAGTAAATCAGGCGAAGATGGTAAAGAAGCTGCTAGACACTCATGCCTGGTCGTGAATGACTATACAGCCGTCTGCATGGTAAAATAGACAGATAAATATTTTATTCATTTTAACAGACTGACCTCCTTTAGAACAAATCTCGTTCGAATGCATCTCACCTCTGACTCTTTTATTCTTGACTGTTCAGACTTGCTAGTCTGGTTTCTGACTCGCTCTTATCTAGAAACATGTACACAGCTGTCACTGAGAGATCAGACTCCTGCAGTTACTCCTCTCCAGCATCAGGACTCTAAAGATGCCTGTTAGACTAGGATTTAACGTATTTAATTAGTTTCAGTATGGATTTCTTCTGCCTTTTCTGTTTAAGTGACCCGGGTGTGGTGGAGTTTTTTTCCCGGCTGAGCTTAAAGCAGAAAAGCATGTGTATAATTGATGAGTGCTGACGGTTGGAAGCAGGACAGGGTGTGAAACAGCCTCGTTTTTTCCCCCCCTCCTGCTGAGGATGTGTTAATGTAGGACAGTTTACATTTATAGACCCCACAGGGAGACGTCACGTTTACAGCACGCTCGCTCACTCACTCGCTCGTTGGCCATACGAACGATTCATTAGCGTCTGGTTGAGAGTAAAATGTGGTTAAAATGGAAGAAAAAAACTGAGGGATCTGCTGGCAGACACCAAAAATTATGGACCACTTGAAAAGCCAGATTAATGCGAGGGATAAAAGTTATGACATTTATAAGAGTACAGAAGTAATGACAGATAGCAATACTTGCTAAAGCATGGAAAAAGGAAGAGAGAGCTAGGGATTTATCAATCCAAGGTTAGCACTTTTATTTGTGCAACCTTGCGGGTTCTTCTGTTGTCCCCCAAGGCGAATGTACCACTTTGTGAAAGATGCATTTGATCATGATGGGGGGGGGGAAAAGCATGCTGATGTATTTTATGCATGGGTTAAGTTCCAGATCTCACTGATGATGTAAGCAGAGCGTAGTAATTATAGCCTTTCAATCTCACGTCTGTTATTAAGGTCTTCATCATACAATTTGACACACTGTGGAGAACACACACACACACTATCCCACAGTCGGTTACAAGATTGTACAAATCAGTTGTTAGTGAGACGCATTAGAAAAAGGTTAAATTCGCTAGCGAGCAAAAAGATTGGAGTTTGAAATGATGGAAAAAGTCTGGATGAGTCCAGACTGATCCTGTTCCAGAGTGATGGGCGTGTCAGGGTGAGAAGGGAAGGACATGAAGCGATGCTCCCATCATGCATAGTGTCCACTGTACAAGCCTCTGGAGACAGTGTTATGATCTGGGGTTGATCAGTTACTCAGGTCGAGACTCAGTAACGTTATGGGGCAATAAAATGAAGTCAGCTGACCACCTGAATGTACTGAACCACCAGAGGATCACATCTATGGAGCTTCTCCTCCATGATGGCATGGACATGTTCCAGGACTCGGAGTGTGAGAGAGTGTTTCTGAGAGCATGAGGAGTAATTTACACGCATGGACACCATATTGTGTGCTTTAATTGAAGCTAAAGGTGATGGCCAGGTGGTACAGTATGTTAACCTAGACATGATGTTCTGAGTGAATCTCCTGTCTTAAGTTGAATGTTTAAAATTAAGATGTGTTTCATAATCTTGATCTAAATTATTAAACTATGAAGAAATGAAATCAGCAGCAATGCTTTAAGAATACTTTTCGCACTCTTCTATATCAGGACAGGGACTGAAGAAAACATTTGTTTGCCCCAGAAAATCAATTTCACTTGCTTGTATTTGTTTACTTCATTGTGTGTGTGTGTGTGTGTGTGTGTGTCTGAGCGTGTGTGTGTGTTTGTGTGTGTGTGTGTGTGTTTGTGTGTGTGTGTGTGTGTTTGTGTCTGAGTGTGTGTGATTGAGTCACAAAGACTTTTAGAGCACAGAACATCCCTTGGACGTGTTGATGGCTGTATTTAGGTCACACACACACACACACACACACACACACTGTTTCTGAAATGGCCGCTGGCTTCTGATGTGGCTAAAATGATTTTAACAAGCGTTACTAAATAACCCACAGAGATAATTGAATAACAGGGGTGAGGCATTTAGGCTAACTGATTAAGAAGTCCAAATTATTTTTATTTTGCCCTCTCTCTTTTTTATATATGTGTGTGTGTGTGTGTGTGTGTGTGTGTGTGTGTGTGTGTGTGTGTGTGTGTAAGAGAGAGAGAGAGAGAGAGAGAGAGATAGAGATAGAGAAAGAACATCTACTGTAGCATGTTTTCCTTAAAAGAAGCAGAAGATTACAGTGTTTTAAGTGTTTTAAAACATCATTTCAAAGCAGTATTCCATGAATGGGTCAGTGGGGAAAGGTATTTGGTGTCTCTTTGGTGAGACTCTTTGGGATAAAAGCTGAAGCGTTACAGGTGAGCAGAGTGCTGTGTGAAGTGGATAATTGGTCCCTTGATAGAAGGTGAGATGATGGACTATTCAGCCATGTTCACTTCTTTCTTTCTTTCTTTCTTTCTTTCTTTCTTTCTCTCATTTTAACAATCACTTCTACAAACTCTTCATTTGGTTCCGTCTAACTGATCTATTAGCTTACAGGGGTTACAATACTATCTGGAACTGTTAGCTCGGACTGACAGATACACAGGCCACTCCTTCTTTCCTTAGACTGACAGATATACCGGCGCTGCCTCCTTCACTGTGATTTATGGATTCACAGGTCACGCCTACTTCACTGTGACTGACAGAAACAAGGCCACGCCCTTCACTGAGACTTACAGATACAGCGGCCACACATTCTTCACTGAGACTGGCACTTACACAGGCCACACCTCCTTCACTGAGACTGACAGAAACAAGGCCCCCCCCCCCCCATCTTTTACTGAGATTTACAGATAAACAGGCCACACCTTCTTCACTGAGACTGACAGAAACAAGGCCACGCCTCCTTCACTGAGACTTACAGATACACAGGCCACGCCCCTTCACTGAAACTGACAGATACACAGGCCACGCCCCTTCACTGAAACTGACAGATACAGAGGCCACACCTCCTTCACTGAGACTGACAGAAACAAGGCCACGCCCCTTTACTGAGACTAACAGATAAACAGGCCACACCTTCTTCACTGAGACTTACAGATACAGAGGCCACACCCCCTTCACTGAGACTGGCAGATACACAGGCCACGCCTCCCTCACTGAAACTGACAGATACAGAGGCCACACCTTCTTCGCTGAGACTGGCAGATACAGAGGCCACGCCTCCTTCACTGAGACTGGCAGATACAGAAACAAAGCCACGCCCCTTCACTGACACTGACAGATACACAGGCCATGCCCCTTCACTGAGACTGACAGAAACAAGGCCACGCCTCCTTCACTAAGACTTACAGATACACAGGCCATGCCCCTTCACTGAAACTGACAGATACACAGGCCACGCCCCTTCACTGAAACTGACAGATACAGAGGCCACACCTCCTTCACTGAGACTGACAGAAACAAGGCCACGCCCCTTTACTGAGACTAACAGATAAACAGGCCACACCTTCTTCACTGAGACTTACAGATACAGAGGCCACACCCCCTTCACTGAGACTGGCAGATACACAGGCCACACCCCCTTCACTGAGACTGACAGATCACATTGAGCTGAAGCCCCGCCCTCATTAACATGTATATTGAGGCTTTTGTAGTAATTTAGTTTGATTTGTATTTGTTTATTTCTCTCTCTCTCTGTTTCTCAGAACATTCTCCTCCAGCGTTCACTGAATGACTAAAGGACGTGCGCTCATCACATCACACGTCACATTAAGGCCGCGGAAAGCTTTTCTTTTCCTTTATACTCTGCCCGTCACTTAAAAAGTGAAAGAGCTGTGAAGCGTTTTACTTGTGATGTTTATCGTGTTGCCTTGTTCATGGCGTTTACCGGCCCAGAATGAGCTGATTAGCATGCTAATCAGGAGCGCTTATCAGATACTCACACAGCAGGGGGAATTAGTAAAGCTCAGAGCTCATCACATCGCTGGATAAGGAGACGTGAGGGGGGATGTTTCGTTTCTCTGCTGCTTTCTCACCCCCACCTCTCTCTCTCTCTCTCTCTCTCTCTCTCCCCTAAATAGGGAACCATCATCATGACTACACAAGCCATGTGGACCTGACGGGATCTCACACGCCTAAAATCGGTAAGAATCTTTCACCTTTTCACCATGAGTGACCTTTAACATGTCAGTGGCTTACTGGATTCGATTCTGCAGCTTATTCAAACACACACACACACACACACACACACACACACACACACACAAGTACAATGTTGATAACAGAGAGTGCATAGCTATATGGACAAAAGCTAGGTTGTTTTTGAGAGCAAAATAAAATAGACAACAAAAACCATAGATAGAGCATAAAATGATAGAGAAGATAGACCCAGTCGGATCTGAATAAGACTGTAAGAGAATGTAAAATAGACTGCAGCAATGGAAGAAGTACAAAAAAGTGGGTAGAAAATGTACACTACACATAGTATAAAAATCGGAGCATTATAGGGTACTGAAAGTTCTATAACAGAATAGATTATAGTATTAAAATCTAATTAAGGGGGACATAAAGATGCTTCAGTCTCATAAATCCCATGAACACAAGTAGTGAGGACCTTCACCACAGCAGCATGCGTCTGAGTGTCATAGTGTCATCAGCCAGTCGTGGACATTCACGTGCATGAGCAGGTTGAAAAGATAAGGTCATTGACTGGCATTCCCTGATTGATATCTGCCACCGTAATGTGAAAGTCCACAAACAAGCAAACAACATACAAATAAAAATTAAGGAGCGAGAAATTTAAGGAAAAAACGAGACATCACGAAAGTAAAACAGAACACTGGTGTACTGCTGTTATAAGTTTTTATTGCATTGAATAACTATGTATTTAATGAGTAATAATATATAAGTAGTTATTTATAATTAATATTATTGCACATTGGTATGTTATAATGTATTATATTATGATTGATGCACATGAAGACCGAAGGCATGAGGCGGGGTACACCAAACTGGACAGGGTGCCAATCCATCACACGGTCTAAGCAAACACATCACAGGGCACAAGGAACGGAGCAGCACAGTGCCGTAGGGGTTAGCACTGTTTCCTCACACCCTAAGGGTCGAGGGTCACATTCTCACCTGGGGGTCTGTGTACAGTATGTGTGGAGTCTGCATGGTCTCCCTGTACTTGGTGGGTTTCTTTCAGATACTCCGGCTTCCTCCCAAAGTCCAAAATTGCCCATAGTGTGTGTGTGCCCTGTGATGAATTGGCACCCCATCCAGGCAGTACCCCTTGACCATGTACAGGATAAGCCATATAGAAGTTATGAACAGAACAGAATATGAAGGTTCTGACAAAGTGTAAAACACAATGTAACAAAATAGAACAGAATCAAAGGGAGTATTATTATTATTATTATTATTATTATTATCATAATTTATAATAATAATAATAATTATTTCTTTTTATAATAATAATAGATTTTAAGTAGATTACAGAGTAGAATCAAGTGCAACAGGACAGAATACAACACAATGCAGTGCACAGAACATTAAAAGAGAATCTAAAAGAGTAAAATTAAACATCAAATATTTTCAGCCGCAGTCGTCTCAGCCATGTTTATAGTCGTTCCTAATAATAAATGCGAGCGACACTGTTTGTGACACGTAAGCCGTGTGTCAGATCAAGTCACAGCTAGAGTTTCAGATGTTTCAGACTGATTGTCAGTTTTCAGAACATGGACGAGATAGCGTACGAGGAGACATCACCATCATGACCAGAGAAAAAATGAAAACAGCAGCAGAGTCCTGATTGAATTACAGTGCAGAGTTTAGGCACAGGTCCATTTACTGCACGTGTTCGTGTGAAATTCTGTAGAGGAAAGGATTTTACACGCTGTAGGCAAGCATTAGTCACACTCATGCATACTCACAACACACACACGCGCACACACACACACACACACACACACAAAAGGCTGTTTACTTTAATGAGGTTTTTGATTTAAAAAATGTCTGAATGACAGCATTCAGTTAAATAAAACATAAATACCCCAAACCTTTTTTTTAAACTCTCGACAAACTTGTGATTTGGACCAAAAAACCCATAAAGAATTTATACACTGTGTACATCCACAGATCAGCCATAACATTAAATACACCTGCTGAATACTGTGTCGGTTCCGCTTGTGGGCTGAAGTGTCGAGACCTGGACTTTACTAGACATCTGAAGGTGTGTGTGATATCTGGCACCAAGCTGTCAGTATCAGATCCTGTCCTGTAAGTTGTGAGGTGGAGCCTTCATGGATCGGGCATGTTTTTCCAGGACCCACAGATACTCGATTGGATTGATTGGAGTCAACACATCGAACTCTTTGTCATGTTCCTCAAACCGTTCCCTTTTCGATATGTGCAGTGTGTCAGGGTGCATTACCCTACTAAGAGACCACTGCCATCAGGGAACACGTCTCGATGAACGAGAGTAGCTCAGTCTGTAACAGTGCTTAGTTAGGTTGTCATCTTAAAGTAAGATCCACATGAATGGCGGGACCCAAGGTTTCCCAGCAGAACATTTGGCTCAGGCAGCTCAGACGGCAAAGTACTAGTCTGTTAATTTGGGGATCTGAGGATCCAGGTTCGAGCCACACCCCATACTTCCCAGCCACTGCATGCAGTGCAAGTCCCAAGCCTGGTTAGAAAAACTGGAAGCGTTGCATTAGAAAGGGCATCCGGTGTAAAACCTGGTTGTGTGACAAGCTGTGTGTGGATCAGATGGTCCGATGGGGTGACTCCTCGACGGGAACAGCCGAAAGAAAGTTCTTAATTTTCAGCACATCTGATTTAACCGTGACCCATCCATCCACAAGAAAACATGATTCACCCGACCAGGCCACCTTTTTTCATTGCTCCATGGTTTGGTTCTGATACTCACATGCTCATTGAAGGAGCTTTTGGTGGAGGACACGGGCAGGACACGGGTCAGCATGGCCACCCTGACCGGTTTTCAGCTCTGCTGTTTCATACGTAACTGCGCTGTCCTGACTTCTTTCTATCAGAGCCAGTATTCACTTTTTTAGCAGTTTGAGCTACAGTACAGCAGTTCTTTTATTGTATCAGACTTCACTGGCCAGCCTTCACTCACCACATGCATCACATCACATGTGCTCGCCCATGAACCTGTCACCAGATCACCCACATGACCTGACGTTTTGGAGTTGCTCTAACTGACTCATCTGGACATCATCGTCTGGTCCTTGGTAAAGTCTCTCAGATCCCGTTTCCCCTGCTTCCAGCACAAGAACTTCAAAGTACTGATTGTTCGGCCCCCTGCCAGGTTGTACTGTAGGTTCAGTGTGTGTTAATGTTATGGCTGCTCAGTGTGTGTCAGTATCAGTGATATGGACTAAACCTTAATAAACCCTTTAAAGGCTGTGTATAGACATGTGATTCGGGGTGTTTATCGTTTATTTTGTGTGTTAATTTACTGTTTGCTTTGTCTCTCTCACTTGGGTTTGTTAGGATACAGAATAGAGCGCTACGGTGAGTAATGACACAGTAACGCTTGCAAACGCTATTTTACCCTTTCTTTTCTCTCTCTCTGTCTCTCTCTCTCTGTCTCTCTCTGTCTCTGTTGTTCATTCCCTTTATCTATCAACACAGTGCCAGTGGATTTAAGAAGCATTACATGATCAGGGTCTTAAATGATATAAAAGTCAGGTCAGAAAAATGAGAGACAGTACAAATTGTACTACAGTATAGCCCAATCCCAATTCTACCCCTTACCCCTTAAAATATTTTCCCTAAGAAATGGGACACCACTACAACACTGTTATATGTCATCATACGTATCCGTTCATTTACATGTACACATACAGTATGGCCGTAAGCAAAACAAACAATGCGTTATCAAAAGCTCGGCAAACTGCCGCGCTACTGAACTTTCATATTTGTTTGTAGCATGTAGTAAAGTGTATATGACATAAAAATATATATTTGTAATATTGCGCAATCGGCGCTATCCGCTAGCAAACTTTAGCGTTTTTTTTGCAAACGTTTTTTTTACAAAACATCACCATAAACACAAACACAAGACTAAAATTAATATACATATAATAAAAACTTGTCATAAAAATCCTTATTAATGGCAAAAAATCGTTAAATTAACGGGTCTGCTCGCTCGAGTGAGCGGCCATCTTGAAAATTTCGTTAGCCCTTCGTTTGAAGTGAGGTCCCGAAAAATCTTCGTTTCGAGGGCTATCTGGCCCTTCCCCTTACCTACCCCTCCAACCAAAAGAGAAATGAGACACCCCTACCCCTTCACGTGAACGCGCCAAACGGAGGGGTAGGGCTAAGTGTAGGGGTATAGAATTGGGATTCACCTAATGTCATGTTTAGAATGCAGTGGTAAGGACGAGACAGAATAGAATGTGATGTCACTGTGATGTCACTGTGATGTCACTGGTTTTTCACTTGCTGCAAGCGACACAGCACTCTCCTACTGTTATTTTACTGTGTACGCCAGCACTGTGTTAATGGAAAAGGCCTTTCTCTCTCTCTCTCTCTCTCTCTCTCTCCCCCTCTCTCTCTCTCTCTCTCTTCTCTCTCTCTCTCTCTCTCTCTCCTTTTCTCTGGAGGTTGGTGGTTACACAGTTATGTATTTGTAGTTGTGTTGCGTCTCTCTGGAGTCGAGGCACAGAGGAACTCTTCCTTTATGCTTAGACAGAATGAACCAGGTCTCTCTCTCTCTCTCTCTCGCTCTCTCTTTCTGTGTGTGTGTGTGTGTGTGTGTGTGTGTGTGTGTGTGTGTACTGTACATTACACTTTGTCACCCAGTTTGGTGCTTTATATATCATTGCTGCTATAGTGCTCTTCTCCGGGATCACAGACCTGGGACCTACACATACACTCACAGACTCTCTCTCTCTCTCTCTCTCTCTCTCTCTCACACACACACGCACACACTCACACACTGGCTGGCCTTGTCCTAATTGCTTGAATCACTTTGCTATCTGAAGGAGATTAAAAGTAATGACCCACCCTCCTCTCTCTCTCTCTCTCTCTCTCTCTCTCTCTCTCTTTCTTTAGAAAAGCCTCGGATGAACAACATCCTGACGTCACAGACAGAACCGTATGATCTGTCGTTCTCTCGCTCCTACCAGAACCTCACTCACCTCCTGCCTTCGTATGACATGCCGCTGAAATCCGACCTTGGTAAGCTCTCCTCCTTCTTCATCACTCCATCATTCTTATTACTGAGCGTTTCGGGAATGGCAAGGTCTCTACTGTCATCCTCCTCACTGATCTATCACTTCAGCCTGGAGCAAATTCCACACAGAAAATCATACAGTGTACACAACATAAAGCGCTCTGCTGTAGGAGGTAGAGACGAATGAATGAATGAATGAACACTTACCATACAGTACACCGGTTATGATAATGACATGCTCTCAAGTGTTTCACTCTCTGGTCAGGTTCCTGTGATTCAGACACCTGAGTGCGTTAACGCGATGGCATTATTCTCTGTGCATCAGTCATTTACGGCAAACTTTATTTAGTAAACACAAGAAAGCAATTCTTCACACTTCACTAGACATATAAACCCTCTGACATTCCACAATTACACAGTCGCTGTTCTTCAAATCAAACTGTGATTACAGATTGCTTATGATAAAGTAAATACAACTTTTATTGAAAAAAAAAAACAATTTAGGTTGTTTACAGTGTAATGTAGGCAATGCAAGCAGGTCATGTTATGTTCTCCTTCCCTAAGAAATGGCAGAAGAACCCCCCTGATCCACCAGCATGTAGAGAAAAACTCCTTTGTTAGGTTAAGGAAAGGGAGTATGGCTGAAGGCAAACATTTATGAATCACGTTTGATGTTTAATCACATCACTATCAGGACACTGCTGTCAAAACTGCCGCTGTCTAAAGCTATGACATAGACTGGATGCTCGGGGTGCTCAATATCCTGCTGGTCACTCTCAAACACCACCATCCACAAGTGTAAAAGAGGTGTTAAATAGGCCCAAGGTGGCATGATGGTGGGGAACTCATGAGTTCAAACCCTCCCATTTCACTTAACCTATTGCCTAGATCTTAGAATTTCAATTTATTGTTGGTATCAACCCCTAACCTAGAGCTCGTATTGGCTCGTATTGGTTATAGAGGAACTAGGGCATCTAGAGGAACTAGGAGAACTAAGAGGAACAAGATGAATTAGGAGATATGGTGGAACTACAAGTAGGGTTCCAAAGAAACTGGAGAAAGTAAAGTACTTATACAGTACCTGTGGGCACTAGGGACACTGGGGAACTAAAGAAACTGGAGGAACTAGAGGTACTAAGAGACCCATGTACAGTAGGGAAGCTGTGAGACCTGAAGGAACTAAGGAAAATTGGTGAAATAGAGGACACTAGGGAAAGCTGTGAGCGAGGTGTTGGGTTTACATGCTTTAGAGGGTTGTAAGTGAGACTGAGGTTTAACAAAACCCCCCTTTTTCACCAGGAAAGTTACTGACTGTAGAAGTGTGTGTGTGTGTGTGTGTGTGTGTGTGTGTGTGTGTGTGTGTGTGTGTGTGTGTGTGTGTGTGTGTGGTTACATGTCCCTGTCCTTCACTCTGACCCTGCTTTTACCACATTGTGCAGAACCTCAGCCTTACAGAGTAAAGCAATATCAGTCCAGTGGAAACGATGGACTTCCTCCGAGAGAGGGAGATAGATAAAAAGGGTTTCAGAGACACTGAATTAATGTGCTTTCCCACAGGGACCTGAGCACACTGAGTATTTGATATTTCAGTCTTTTGTAGTTTGTGGGCTTCAGAGAATCCCTAAGCAAGAGAGAGAGAGAGAGAGAGAGAGAGAGAGCAAGAGTGTAAGAGACAGATAGTCTTTAGAGAAATATCTCTTTTGGGAAACTTAGACTTGCTGGATGGTGTGAGGGCCTCAGCCTTGTACCAGTGTTATTTTCCTGTGGTTGGCCTGGGGACTGTCACTTTAAATCAGTGTGCGATGCTTCTTCAATAATAACAATAAAGAAAGAAGCAAATTAACAAACCATCAAAAAAAGGGAAAAATAAATAAAGAAGGAAAGCATGAAAAAACAAATAAAAATGAAACAAAGAAACAAACAGAAACAAATAAAAATACAGAAAATATCAAATAAAAAGAAAGGGATTTAAAAGAAGAAAAAAGAAAGAAAAAAGAAAGAATGAATAAAAGCAAAAAAATAAATAAAAGAAAGAAAGGAAAGAAGTTACTGTATAAACAAGCAAAATGTAAAAAATTGAAAAACAAAACAGAAAGAAAATATCTAGAAATTAAGAAAGAGAAAAAAAAAAGAAAGCGGCAACAAAGAAAGAAAGAAAGAAAGAAAGAAGTTTTGCATGTGTATATGAATCTAAGAGAAACCATAGTCTTTATAAGAATGAGGTGACAGAGAGGTGGTGTGCTAGAAGAGTGTGTAGCTCTGGGGTCTGTCAGTGTGTTCATTGTCTGTATGGGTTCTCCACTCTCTTTTGGGTTCTCCTCAATATCATATAGCCATGCAGCTTCTTCAGCACTTTCTTTTGTTCTTCATCAGAAAGTTATTTATTTATTTCTTATCCTATAATAAAGCCCATGACTCTCTAAAGCCTGTCAAGTCATAACTTTTCATTTGAATTCCTTTGGACTTGCATATTCTCATTACCCACAATTCCCTCAGAAAGGTGTGAGCTCTTTCAGTACCGGAGTGTAGCCTGAGGGGCTTCTCCATCTGACCTTTACTGTGTGAAGGTCGCACTGAGCGGCTGGACACGGTTCAGTTAAAGCTCCACAGAAAGCAGCTGCCAGAACCTGCTGTGGTCTTGGTGAAACACTCGTCATTATGCAGTCCTTAATCCTGCTGGATGGCCTTTAGGACAGGAGCTCAGTTTCACACTGCTCCGCAGATTAACATTCATACAGGTGCCATAACCTCGGGGGTGTACACAAACAAGCCAAAAGTGTAGACATGACTCCTATAGGAGACAACAAAAATTATGTAAAGAAGTAAAGAGAAACCAGTCAATCATTACTTTAAGGCTTTGAATGCCCAAATTAACCATCAAATGTTATAATCCTGGCTCTCGAGGAGCATCATAGAAAAGCAGGACCGAGAGGAGAACTTCATCTTTATAAGTTCATAACAAGAAGTTCAGAAGTTCCCATCCTCAGAAACCACCAATTAACCAGCTATTAGTGTAAAAATAGCAATGGAGATATTAGAACTCCATTAAATTATTAATAGATGCATTATTCGTAGTAATAATTTATCTACTAATGATGAATTACAAGAACTAGATCAGTGTAGGAGCATTGCAGCACTTTGATGTCATGGTTGGATTTCGAGATAGTGAAGATGTAAGAATGTTAACTTCCTTACTCATTTATTTGAAGTACTGTTGAAATTAACCAAATTTGTAAGATTTTATCTAGGTTTTCTAGACAACTGTAAAGATGTGAGCTGTGAGCTTGTTGGTATTGGGTTACGAGTTCACAATGTGTTACTGAATGCTGTTCTGTGGTTGTTACTGCCAGATTAAATACACCATTACAGAGACAAGGGAAAGAAAGAAAAGGAGATTAAGGAGAAGGAAAAAAAAATTAAATAAATATATATATATATAAAAATATATATATATATATATATATATATATATATATATATATATATATATACACACTGTAAGGCATAACATGAAGTTAAATAGTGTCAAAAAAGTAGAAGAACAAAAGCAAGAAGAAAGAAAAGAAGAGAACGTGGAAGGTGGGATTGTGTTCTGAACTCTCTTTAACCATGACACTCCTGATGTCATGGTTAAAGATAACGCATATAGTTATGTTGTGACACAAGTCATACTTAGTTCCTTTTTTGTTCTTTTTTTATTAATTTTTATGTAAACTCTCACACTCTCACTCATCCACTACAACGCTTGTCATGTACAGGGTTAGGGGAGGCTTGAAGCCAACCCCAAGGGGACTCTGGGTACAACCTGACCAGAGTGCCAATCCATAGCAAGGCACAATTGCACACACACACACACACACACACACACACACACACACACACACACACACACACACACACACACACACTCACACACACTAGGGGGGATTTGGGAATGCCAATTAGCCAATTCTGAATGTCTTTGAACTGTGGGAGGAAACCCGCGAAGCACAGTGAGAACTTCAGGACAAACAGTAACCAATATTTTTTATAATGAAATAACATATACGCCTTTTAAGTTCCTTATTTGTAGTTACATTTAATGTTGTGGAACATCCATGAGCCAAGTTAGTTCAAGACCTCTTGTCATCATTATAGGAGTTGAAAACACTTGAAACATGAAACATGAAAACTAAACATGGAGATGTTCTGTCAGATAGCACCACCAATATTCTCTCTTGTGATGTTCCAGTAAAGCCAGGCAAATAAGCTAAAACACCATAGATCATCAATAGGCATCCAATCAAGACCGCAACCGAATGACATGAACATGATAGAAAACAGGAAGTATACGAACTAAAAAGCAGGAAACATTAAACTGAAACACCAAAGCCAATCAAAAACCAAAAAACCAAGAGTCGTGAAACATACATAAGAATCTGGAAGAGTTTAGTACCCAGGGAGAACCATCACAGTTATTCCCTTATCAACCTCTCTTTTTTCTTCTGATGTTAATAAGACAAAAATACACAGCTTTTTATGTTACTGAGAAACCACAAAGAAGTGTAAACTCCTCCTGACCTGAAAGGTGTCAGAAAACTTAAAGCTACAGCTTTACCTCTGACTGTTACAAAACACTGACTGTTTTGAAGAGCATCAGTATTAAGTTACATAAGATCTCTTATCTTCAGTGTACATGTGCAAACAAATCATGAGAAAAAAAAAGTTCCTTTTTTTTCGTATTGGACAGCGCTCAAATAAGCTAATTAGATTGTCCACTAATGTGATACCATATAAGACATCCCCTTCTCCTGGCTCAGCTATGCTTTTCTCTGGAGGGGCAGGCTCTGCAGTAGCTGACTTACAGTCATGTTCCAATGTTAGTACCCCCTCTGTTAATTCTATGCTTTTTATTTGCCCCAGTTAACAGTTTGAGAGTCGTACTACCTTTAATCTTGCAAGCTCAAGGTGAACAAGCAGCAAGGGCAGATTTCCTTACTGCGCCTAACCATTCATCAACTCTCATGACTTCGTCTCTTCTTAAGTTTCTGCAGAACAGAGAGCACCAGTAAATGAGGACATGCTCTTAAGGTGTCACAATGGAGGACACGCATATAGGCGAGTTTTGGAAATATCAGCCCAAGGGAGAAATGTACTCCAGTTACGTTTACAGAATCAACTTGTGATTCAGCCTCTCCAGCTGGAATTTCTGGACCAACAACCCATATTGTAGGACAAGTATATATTTAATATACAGTGGGATGAGCAAATCATGGTCTATGATAATAAAAATTTAATCTTTTGGATTATTGGTGTAGCATCAACTTTGGTGTTATTTCTTATTGAGATACATGAAATGGTGTATTTGAAGTGTACTCCAAGCTTATTTGACCTGCATACATCATGATCGAAAATATTGTTTGTCCTTAGGGCATAGTTGGACGACCCAAATGCTAAGTTCTTGGAAGTTCATTGAGTCCCAGGACATATGCACTGATCCTTGAGAGGACTGACTATATGTGTATGGAACTGTCAAACAGTCCACTATATTCTAGGCACTTGATCATCTTTTAAAGTTATTATGATGATGTGAATGTATATCCATCTGTAGGAATTGGCTGTTTCTTGGACACACTTAATATGTGTGAAGCTGGCTGGAAGGTTCCCAACAGGACATGAAGAGCTCAGAGCAGATGCAAATCTAAGGATGTTCAAAGGATTCCTCTGCCTTCTTCTCTACCGCAAATCTTCTGATCACTTAGTGATGTTGGTTAGAGCTTATGGATTCAGAAATGATGGTGAACATTATGTCTGTCCTTGCAGTAGGTTAACCTTCAAAATAGCCAGTGAAGTAAGATAGTTGGGGATGTAAGGTAAGTGAAGTAAGATGGTTTGAGATGGGGAGTCAATAATAGTTCACTTTGCACCTCCTCCCACGGGCTGTGGAGTAAGACAATAATTAGGGCGTCCTCATTCCGGCAACTTTTGGCAGCCAAGGTGCAGCAAGGCAGAACAAAATCTGCTGCTGACATACTACATTTTGAGAGTCTCATGAGCTGTTCCTCTGACTTCCTGACTTCTTTGGAATGTTAAAATATGGGCCTGGACAAGGTTATTTATCAGATCATTGCTAAATAGCCGAGGCTTATTCTGTGAACTTTAGATTTAAAGACTAATGGCAAAAGAGGTCTAGGATAATATGATAGGATATGGTCTCAAGTGGAATCTCCAAAAGTCTGATAGGCTTCAGGCCAGCTGTCTTATGAGATGAGGTACCGTAGTTAAGCAGTTGATGTTGCTCTTACTTTTGTATTTAGAGTTAGGCAAATACTCTTAGGCACTTCTCAATAATGATTTCTTTAAAAACACATCCTTATGCCATGTCAGGAAAGGACAAGTCAGGAGGAGTTGGGATCAAGAGTTAGTACAACAACGAAAACAGTAGTCAAGTCAAGTCAAGCTTATTTATCTTTCAATTAGTACTAATTCAACATTTGACAACAGTCAGTGAGCCAGGAGGTTCATTCCACTAATTAGGTGCTGGAACAGGGACAACCCCATCTGGTTTTAAATTGGCTGTTTGCTTTGGTTACATCCTTAATTTAGCCTTTAGTTACTCATGAGTATTAGGGCAAATAAGATTGAGCTGTGGACAGTAATGAACAGACCCTTATTAGGCACACAACTTCACTCTGCTGATTCAGACCAAATAAAGACTGCTGTGACAATAATGCGATTTCCTTTGTTTCCTCAGGTGATAATAACTATTATGGGAGGAAGCATCACCTACCTGATGTGACTCCAAAGCTGGTGAAGTTGGCTCCGGAGACACCAGTGCAGCGAGTAAAGCCACGTCGTGTGCAACGTGCCATGTCCCAGGACCATGTTCTCTCACCCGTTGTCTCACGCCGCGACTATGTTGCACCCGCGTACGCATTTACGGAGGATCTGCTCTCGGCTGATCGCTTGCAATCCCGGGATCCTTTGCTCTCACCGGACAAGCTGTTGTCTCTCCGACGAGCCGATTTCCGTGAGAAGTCGATGGCTCGTGCTCTCTCCCACACAGACATGTTCGTGCCTCCCACGCCCACCATCGATCGACACCACAGGATGGCGAAGGCACACTCACACTCTCAGCAGAGCGATGCCAGCGACGACGGGTACAGGGGGAATGATGGGCTGCTAAGTGTCAGTGGCAACAAGAGGCAGGCCTTTGCCTCTAGACGGACACACACAGTTGACCACTTGCAGTATATACCCGGACATCACCATCATCAGTACCGCACGGCCAGCAAGAATGAAGTGACAGTGTGAGCACAGAGACAGGGTCAGAGTGAGCAAGACAGAAGGAATCGACTTTATCACATGGCAATATTGCAAACCAAACAGAAATGAGAGTTAAAGAGGGGGAGGTAGAGAAACACATAGGAGGAAGAAGAAGGGGAAATAGGAAAACATCAGTTTTATACTGCCAGCAAAACAGAAGTGCCAGTCTAAGCCCCTGTAAAAAAATAACTAAAAGGAGGAGGTATGGAGACATATGGATCTTTAAGATTATGGAGCAATTTTCCTGCAGTTCAGAGTGAAAGAAAGAGATAGACTGGGCAGGAGGTCACTGAAGACACGTTGCAGTAATATATACTGTGTGTGGTAAGTGTGTTATTAGTCACGATAACTGAGGTGTCCCAATTTTCGATTTTCTTCTTCTTTCTGCTTTTGACCTTGACTTGTCCCAGATTTCATCTCAAAGCTTCAGCCTCGACATCTTCTGGGTCATTTGAAAAAAAAAACAGAAAAAAAACAGAGAGAATCCACTTCCCTCCTCATGCCTCTGGTCAGTGTAAGGGCTCGCACATTAACACACAAAACACATCCCACTAAATGGGCTGCAGTCCAACAAAATGACTTGTGGGGGCTGGGGAAGCAGGATGGAAAAAAAGACCTGTTTTAACTTTCTACAGATATATAAAGAGACTTATGGTTTGTAATTCTAGCTCTGAGTTTAGCTTTAGAAATTATTCATAGATACTGTATAAACAACAATGAAGAGGTTATGGGTGTTTCATGCAAACGAAATTACACTGCGCCATTTCGTCTGAAGTGGAGTAAGGGTTAAAAAAGCACAATTGATACAGTTAACAGTTAAAAAATGTTTTTTCACATTTTTTTTTGTTTGTTTTTTTGGTATACCTACCAGCTCCTGTCTGCCTCTTAGAGGCAATATGTGCCAGTTTTCTAGCATACACGGTTGTAAATAAGCTGTGATTGCTGTAGTTCAGAGAGTAAAGTTAGCTCCGATTTTTTTTTCAAACCTCAGTGATCTCATTTTCACCATCCAGCCGTACCGTAAATGTGAATGTGTGTGATTGTCAGGGTGAGTGCAGCATGTATGTGATATTTTTTTTAAATACGTACTGATTGTGAACATGTAGTTCAGTCGGACTTGGCTACATGTTTCCAACATCAATTGACTTTTTTTGCTAGACAAATTGTCCTGCAGTCATGAAACTACAAACATATAGCATAAAACCGGGATTGTTTTGACAGTTAGATAATAACCTCATAACATGATGTCTGTTAAGCTTTCATTTATTCATTTCTATGATTGTTTTTTATTTATTTTTTTATTTTACCATTATATCTTCCTCTAATTGTATTAATACTGATGTCTCAACTTAAAACAAGTCAAAACTAAACAATACCTCTCATGTTTTTGGTTTTGTCGATCCACAGTTCTGGATTTCATATTAACTGAAAGGTGGAAAGTGTGTCGCAAACATTCCCACCTGTGACATCATTACTGTTAAGATCCACCCATGCATTTAGTTTCTAATCTGTTAAGATCTCAAATAACATGAGCTAATTTGTTTGGTGTACGTACCAAAAGTGGGTGTGTTTACATAGCGAATCCGGTCCCGATTTTAAGAAACAAAGTGGAAAAGATGTGTACATCAATTTTGCCTTGAGGAAATACAATATGAACATTGAATAAAAAAAGTGTTGGTTTATGAAGTGTCCATGAATGAAAAGCTTTCTATTTCCTATAGACATCAGAGACATATATCTGTTGTAATTTAAAGAAATTGTTTGATCTTTGGGCTTAATTTTTTGGTGCCAAATACAAACGAAATTGCTCATAAATTGTTCATGAGAATCCCGTTATTTGGGGAAATTGTTTGCTTCCTGGATTCTTTTTCTCCCAAATTTATGTACATTTCCATATGAGGAAACTCATATATTCACTTATGTGAATTTCCACTGATTCTAGGCTTCAAATTTAGGCATTTTGTTAATAAAAAAAAAATTCTATCTACTTATTTATGTCAATTTCCCACAAACTGAACATTTGGTGAAATTCTGTCATTTCATTAAGATAAAAAAAACAACAACAACAAAGATGAACCCGTAAATGAAGATAAGTAAGTCTAGTCTTTCAAGGTGGACAAATGTAAGGGCACCATGTAAATGGAGGACAATTAGCATCTCTGGTAGCTAAGCAGCTGCAGGGGTCAAGCTCCATTACAGGAGGATGACGCACATGCCGTGCTCATGGGGACGCCCCTTTACCATGTAGTCATCATTTAGTTGTTTCTTTTTAAGCTTTGCACTATTCGTGAAGTTTTTGTTGGGGTCATTAAATTTGAATCAGTTTTGCTGTGAAAGTCATTTATAAAGAAAAAAAAATAGGTGTGTGTTAGCAGTCTGTGTTAGTTAAGTATTGATTTGTTTATTTGGTTTGATGAATAAATGAAGCCAATTTTGACTAAGCCTTGACCATCCATGGTATGATGCTGTCTTTAGGCAACATGACAAAACTCAGCTTGCCATTGGAGGTGTCTATTTTACATGGAAACATATGCCCAAATACCAACCGAAGGCAGTCACAAGACCTAGTGGTGGCCATGTTTCTTCTATTTACAACACCTGTGCACATGTGCTCCAGCTCCATATGGTTCTGAGTGGTTTGAGTGACTTTAACCAGTCTTCCTATGGTTTTCTGATCAAGAAACCAATTTGACCAACATGTATTGGTAAGTAAAGAAGTCTGTTGCTCCACTTCAGTCGACATAAAATATATGTGTGCACGAACATAACAAAAAAGCCCATGATTTAATTATTAAAGTCTATTCAATGGTATATGTTTTGAGTTCATTTGAATAAACCTTCACAACAATAGTTGCTGCTTTATTGATTGTGTTAAATCACACATGCGTCGTGTTGCTGATGTAACTTTCTGTTTGCATATATTCATTTAGACCAGTAAACCAGACAAGTTTTTCCATTTACTGTATTTAAAAGTGTTTAGACATAAAAATATGAAGTTTATGTGATGTCACTGTATCTGATCAACAGGAAACACCAGGTTTTTAAGAAACGTAAATAAGCAAAGAGGACAATGAAAAGAGTATCCAGGTATAGAGATCGAACAAGGTGTCAGAGCCTAGGGGGAAATGAGGCAGTAATCTAATGTGATGATAATCTTAATTAGATGTGATGTATACAAAAATCTAAAAAAAAATTAAAAAAAAACAGCAACAACAAAAGAACAGTTAAACAACATTTAACTTATTGCTCTATGTGGTGTACTCCAGCATTGTTACTATTGACTTTATTTGGGAAAATAGTCACACACACACACACACACACACACACACACACACACACACACACACTATACACAGTACTGCTTGCACAACCCGATATCAAGCATGACTAATAACTTAGAGCACTTTTGCTTGATTTTACAACATTATAAGATAACTTGGCCTTGATCATACATTTTTAAATTTTTTTACTTTTTTGCAAATTGCTTGTGGCTGTTGAAGAATGCTCATTAATTACCTGCTATTAATTGTAGAACACCAGGAATCAAAATTATTTTATTGAGTATTAAATGATTATAAATATTAGACCAGGCACAAAGCTCCTAAAACTAATTTTGTCAAAAATATAAAAAGCAATGTGTCCAGATGTGACACATGACTCTCTGACAATGTAAAATATTTTTTGATTAAATGTGAAGGTAGTTCTTTAGTTTTAAAGCAAGGTGGTAAATGAATGTTCTGTGAAATCTGGACGTTTCTGATCTTTCTGTTCATTTCTGCAACAACCCCATCCTCATCATCATCATCATCATCACCTTCATCCTCAGTCCTACACGAAGGTCACTGCTGTTTCTGTTAAGGATCAATAAAACCAATCAATAAAAGGACCATGGGTCTGAGTTTCTCTCCCTTCTGCTCACAAGATTTTTCTTTTATTCTCCAATGTAAGTAAACATCAGTGTTTTGCTTCCGCACAGAGATAGTTACATGTGAGGATCGACTTTATTACAACAGAGCAACGAATCCAAAACATGAGTCTAAATCAAAGTCAAATAGTGAGTTTTAGAAGATGAAAGTAATAATAATAATAATAATAATAATAATAATAAAGATCACGACTAGGTAACAAACACAAAAAAGGAAGGCTTGGCTTTGTCATAAACTTTGAGATCTTGTAAGGAATATGTGTGAGTCCATGTTTGTGGAATCAGTAACCCATTGAGTGTAAATGTGAGTTACTATGTCAGTCAGGTTGTAAGACTGTGGTGCATTCTGGATGTGCATTCTAAGACTACTGAATACTGGCTTCACATGACACCCCTATCCCACTATCAGGATAGTCCCATTATCACTTTCTATTTTGCATATTTATATGTTATTGCTATAGCAAAATAGGTATATATATATATATATATATATATATATATATATATATATATATATATATATATATATATATATATATATATATATATACACTTCCATACTACCTTAAAAAATAGAATCAGTAACCCATTAAGTGTAATTACTTACTACTTGAAACAGGACTTGTTGGTCTTTAGTTGTTCCTTGACACAAGACTTGTTAGTTTTGCCATTCCCCTTGGCTCAAGGCATGCTGCTCGTGAACTGGAACTTACTAGAGATCTGAGACTAGAGGTGAATAATGATTTTTGTCCCACCTCTGGTTTGAAGATGTCAGCTAAAGCCTATAGAAACGTTGGAGCAATCGAAAAATTCATGTTGTAACTCCCAGTTTTTCGGATTATCATGAAATATAACTAAATAAATTTAACATTACACACTGATTTACATTCTTTCCTATTTACTGCTTGTCTTTCATGGAATTAAATGTTCTTACGACAAACCTGATTCCAAAAAAGTTGGGACACTTTACAAATTGTGAATAAAAAAAAACAGAATGCAATAAAGTGGAAGTTTCAAATTTCAATATTTTATTCAGAATAGAATAAAGACAACATATCCAATGTTAAAAGTGAATCATTTTAAAATGTCTTGCCAAATATTGGCTCATTTTAGATTTTATAAAAGTTTTTTTTTTTTTCCAACACATTCCAAAAAAGTTGGGGCAGGTAGCAATAAGAGGCCCGGAAAGGTTAAATGTACATATAAGAATCAGCCGAAGGAGCAATTTCCAACTTATTAGGTGACAGAAAAGAAGTCTCAGAAGAAGTCTCTTAGAAGTCAAGATGGGCAGAGGATCACCAAATTTCCCCAATGCTGCAGTTTCTCAGTGAAAAATTGCAAAGAGTTTGAAGTTATCATCATCCACAGTGTATAATATCATGCAAGATTCAGAGAATCTGGAACAATCCCTGTGCGTAAGGGTCAAGGCCGGAAGACCATACTGGATGCCTGTGTAATCTTCAGGCCCTTAGACGGCACTGCATCACATACAGGAATGCTACTGTAATGGAAATCACAACATGGATTCAGGAATACTTTTAGAAAATCATGTTGGTGAACACAATCCACTGTGCCATTCATCATTTCCAGCAAAAACTCCATAGGTCAAAAAAGAAGCCATATCTAAACATGATCCAGAAGCCAAGGCTCATTTAAAATGGACTGTGGCAAAGTGGAAAACTGTTCTGTGGTCAGACGAATCAAAATTTAAAGTTCTTTTTGGAAAACTGGGACGCCATGTCATCCGAACTAAAGAGGACAAGGACAACCCAAGTTGTTATCAGCGCTCAGTTCAGAAGCCTGCCTCTCTGATGGTATGGGGTTACATGAGTGCTTGTGACATGCGCAGCTTACACATCTGGAAAGGCACCATCACTGCTGAAAGGTATATCCAAGTTCTAGAACAATATATGCTCCAATTCAGATGTCGTCTCTTTTAGGGAAGACCTTGCATTTTCCAACATGACAATGCCAGACCACATATTGCATCAATTACAACATCATGGCGGCGTAGGAGAAGGAACCTGGTACTGAAATGGCCAGCCTTCAGTCCAGATCTTTGTGTTGATGCCATGATGCCATTTATGTTGTATTCTGAATAAAATATTGAAATTTGAACTTCCACATCAATGCATTCTGTTTTTTATTCACAATTTGTACAGTGTCCCAACATTTTTTGGAATCGGGTTTGAAGTTTTTTTTTCTCTTTTATTGTATGACAAAATGTCTGACAACTCCAAAAGAGCTTTTAAAAACGAGGCACATTGTCATCCTTATAAATAAGCAGTAGGTTTAAAAATTGCCTTCAGTTCCCAGGAAATTCAGTGTTGCCTTTTACCGTCTCATGATTTCCCTGAGGTGTAAACATGAAGTTGCACACTTCCCACTAATTACAGAATAAAATAAAGAAACTAATAGATGATGTTGAGTCAGGTACAGGTTTAAAGAAATACACCAAGGGTTATGGTCATAAAAATAATAAACAAAATGTTCAAACAGCAACACCACGTCACCTCTGGGTGGGTATGACTTGATCCTAAAGAATGTGTGATGGAACAGGAACGGAACCAAACACACATCCAGATCTGCACCGATATGAGTTACACTTAAAGTGATGTAGCTGCTGGCTTCGAAACGGTGTTCCTTTCCATCCCTTTATCTCCCTCTCTATCTTAATGGCCGTCTGTCTCTCTTTTTCTGTCCGTGGCAGTGGGAGTTAGAAGAGGAGAACACTGGTTCCACTTCTCCACAAACAGGAACTCACTCAGACTGTAAATAGGGGCAGATCGAGCTTCTATTATCCCCAGCATCTATTTGCATTTAGATGGAAAAAGAGACACAGCAGGTCAGACTGTCTCCTTTATCTGTCTCACTCTCACTCTCATTCACCTAGGAATGCACAGGTGGGGGGGTGGGGCGGGGGGGGGGGGGGGCCGAGGTAGAGGGGGAGAAACGAAGGGACAAACAGAAACAATAAAGAGAGAGAAAGACAGAAGAGAAGAAAGTTGTATGACGCATGACGAGAGAAAGAGTGAGACAGTGGGAGAGAGAAAGGAAGATGAGAGACTGACACGGACAAACCAACAGAGACAGAAAGACATAGGCACTGACATGAACCTGCATCTCTCTCTCTCTCTCTCTCTCCCTCTCTCTCTCTCTCTCTCTCTCCCTCTCTCTCTTTATTTCATCACAGTGATAATGAGGCAACTCATTTGGAAGTCTACTCTTTTCTGTCATCTCTCCATCATCTCCTCTCTTCTATCTCTCCTACACACACTTTTCACCTGATAAAGCCTTTATTGAATTCTCTGTACCTTCATTTATTTGATCTCGACCTTCTGCTTGCCAACTTCATCATCGTGTGCAGTTAGCCATTAGCGTTTAGCAGCAGATAGACCCCTAAGGCTGTTTCTGACTATATATGCTGTGAGATAATGGCCCCTCTGTCACGTTAAATGTCCAGCGAGAAGCGATTTGGCCCTGGGCCACCGCTCCTGCATACTTTACATTTATGCTTTATTAGCAGTTTAGCCATGAGTACATTCTGCTATGTCTTTGTGTTCGGCGTGTTCAGTAAGTTACTTCTGACAGGAATATCTAGCAGTGCAAGCTCAGTTAATGAGGTTCAGCAGTCATGCTGAATAGTCCAGGCCATAATAATAGGAACACTGAATGAGACACTCTGATTTGCTGTGATGCGAGTGTAAAGATCCGACTTACTAAAATAAGACTTTTTTTTTTTTTTATGAATTCACACACACATCATGGCAAACTGGTTAGATTTACTTCGGCACTGTCACTGATGCTTTATATCCATTTTCAGCACCTGTACAGGATCAAGTTTAAAATTTATTGGTTTATCTCTTTCCATTGCAAAGCCCTGCTGACAGTATCAGAGATTCATTTCTCTGACCAATGCAAGTATCATCCATAGATCATAGACTATTCTGACTTGAGTATGAGCATGTACAAAAGTATGTGCACCCCTGACATCATGTACATATAATTATATATATATATATATATATATATATATTTTTTTTTTTTTTTTTTTTTTTTTTTTTGTATAGTGCTTTTACCAGTGATCATTGTTGAAAAACTTGTCCTTGTTAAACAACCTATTCCAGGTTTGCTTTTATGATGTGCACCACTCTTCTGTTTTGGGAAATCTTTCCACTAAATGTTGAAGTGCATCAATGGGGATTTGTGTTCATTCAGCCACGAGAGCATTAGTGAGCTCAGGCGCTGATTTTGGGTTGTCAAGGAGGGTCCAGTTCCGGTTCATCCCAAAGCTGATGGGGTTGAGTTTAGTCAGGGCTCTGTGCAGGACACTCGAGGTCATGTCTTTATGGACCTGGCTTTATGGATCATAGCGAAGCATCATCAGGCAGGATAAGGGTTTCAGCCTCTTAGTTCTTAGGGACACTGTAATGCTTCAGCATACAGATACATTCTAAACAATTGTGTGCTTACAGCTTTTGTGGTAACAGATTGGGGAAGAAACACATATGACTGTGATGTTCAGGGTGTACATACTTTATGTGGATTTGCTTTATTAAATCCTTTAATAAATGTCCTACTAATAAAGTTGCTAGACAAGTGACCCCACCCCGCAATTCTAATCTTATTTCTTAGTTTATATTATTTGTTATAATTCCATTTGAATTTGCACCTATGTGTGTGTGTGTGTGTGTGTGTGTGTGTGTGTGTGTGTGTGTGTGTGTTTATCCTAAACACTTGTGCATGCATGGTGTCTGCGATGTCAAAGTCAAAGTGTCTCCTCTTAAGCAAACAGAGCTTATTTCTTCTCCCGCTGGGCAAACAGGGAATGTTAAACACCTCCTGCCTGCAGAGTTTGTGGGTTGTGATTGTGTGATTACACACTGACAAGCAATCACAACACTCTTCTCCTCCTCCTTCTCCCTTTCTCTCAAAGCTCACACAAACACTTCAGTGCTCACACTGATGAGAGACGAAACATCGTCGTCAAACATGAACGAGACGAAATCAAACACAAACATGGAAAAAAAACACACAAACACACGTGATGCAGGTTTCAAATTCTTAAATTAAATTTTATTTATATAGCGCTTTTAAGAATGGTCATTGTCTCAAAGTGGTTTCACAAAAATGAAAAGAAAATTCAAAAAGAAAATTTATGGAAGTGTCTATGTGTGAGAAAAATGTGTCAAGATCATAATGAGAAGGCAACAGCCAAGGGTGAAGGCAACAGTGGCAAGGAAAAACTCCCTGAGATGGCACTAGGAAGAAACCTTTAGAGGAACCAGACCTCATCTGGGTGATAATGAATAAAAGAAATGATATAACATCATGTGTGTTAGCAGCTGAAAGTTCAAAATAATAAGATTTTACATGAATTAACATGAATTAACATGAAGTCCATTTCACTATAGGGAGTCAGTAGGTGCAGAGGGCAGATGGGGTCTGGATCACTGGGAGCACAGGAGCAGGATGTGTAGCTCCAACCATCATGAAGCAGAATCCAGCTGGAGCTGGTCCTTCTCTGGATGCCTCAGGATCCTCGCAGGGTTGGCCTTTGTCTACTGAAGCTGGTACAATCTCCAGATGCCTCGGGATGGGTAAAGAACAGGTGGAAAGAATTAGCATATTTGCCATTCAGGATAGGTGTACTGGAGTATGAAGTTATGGGATGAGTTAAGCGTATGCCAGATTAAAGAGATGCGTCTTGAGTCTACTTTTAAACTGGGAAACTGTGTCTGAGCCCAGAACACTGTCTGGAAGGCTATTCCAAAGCTTTGGAGCTAAATATAAAAATAAAAATAAGGGCCTTTTGTAGATTTTGATATTCTGGGAATTACCAGAAGTCCGGAGTTTTGTGATCTCAAGGAGCATGGTGGATTGTAGCGTATTAGAAGACTGGTTAGGTATGTGGGAGCTAAACCATTAAATGATAATATTGGGGTTATATGATCGTATTTTCTTGATCCAGTGAGAACCCTGGCAGGTGCATTTTAGACTAACTAAAGCTTGTTTATTGAGGATGCAGGACAACCACCTAGTAATGCATTACAATAGTCCAGTCTGGAGGTCATGCATCAAATATGGATATGATGTTCCTAAGCTTGGCAATATTTCTAAGGTGGAAAAGGGCTGTTTTCATGATATTGGAGATATGATTTTCAAAAGACAAGCTACTGTCTAATATTACGCCCAGGTCTTTTACTGTTGAGCTAGTAGTAACAGTACACTACAGTACACTGTCCTTCTAAACACAAGCTAAATTGTAAGAGCTGCTGTGTACTGGTTTTGGGCCAATAATTAATATCTCTGTCTTATCTGAATTCAGTAAAAGAAAGTTATCGGTCATCCAATCTTTTAGAGTATATCCTGGACACATTAATTTAGTCTAGACAACTTGGGTATCTTGTCTGGTTTTGTTGAAATGTATAATTGGGTATCATCAGCATAACAATGGAAACTAATCCCATGTCTTCTAATGATGTTACCCATGGAAAGCATGTATATTGAGAACAGCAGAGGTCCTATAACTGACCCTTGTAGGACCGCATATTTCACTGGCATTACACCAGACAGTTCTCCTTTTAGATATACAAAATGGTATCGATCAGACAGGTATGATCTAAACCATTTTAATGCCTGTCCCTGAATACCTATGTAATTTTGTAAGCGACCTATGAGAATATTATGATCTATAGTGCTGAATGCAGAGATCAAGATCAATATTGAGGATTTTTTGGGGGGATTATTGTGAAAGCACGAAATACCTCTAATTCCTCCCCTCTGAGAGAGCTCGGCCAATCAGCTCTCTCTAGACCTCCGGCTGCAAGAGGTAACAGCATCACCCGGGAACCGAACCAACCATCTTTGGATAATAGGGTGAGCACTTTACCACTGCGCCACAATCATTTGCCATTTTAACAAGTGCTTCTAATATTTCTTCTAACCTTCTAATATTTTTATATAAACGGAAGGTTTAAAATCGATCTGTAATATAGATTTAGATTTTTTAAGAAGAAGCTTAATAATTGCCAACTTGAAAGGTTTAGGGATGTGACCAAGATATAATGAAGAATTAATAATGTTTAGAAGCGGCTCTCCAACCGTAAGCATCACGTCTTTTAAAAAAATGGCTGGGAATCTTGCAAGCGTGTTGTTGATTTAGCCGAGGTGATAAGTTTATACAGCTCTTCCTGTCCTAAACCTGTAAAGCACTGAAAATCTAAATGTGAAGCTTTAGGCTGAACTGGATCATGAGATGCTATTAGAGGTTGAACCTCCATTATTTTCTTCCTGATACTATCGATTTTTTCATTAAAGAAGTCCATAAAGTCTTCACTTCTAAACTGTGATGGGATACTCTCTGCGGGCATCATAGGTTTTGTTAGGCGGGCTACTGTACTAAATAAGAACCTGGGATTGTTTTGGTTTCTTGCTATCAGTCAGCTCAGATGCTCGGTCCTAGCAGCTTTTAGAGCCTGTCTATAGTTGCATATACTGTACTATCTTTAGATGCAATTAAAAAAACTTCCAATTTCGTTTTTCTCCACTTTCGCTCAAGGTTAAGGGTTGCTCTCTTTAGGGCATAAGTTTGACTATTGTACCAAGGAGCAAGTGTTTTATATTTAACTTTTTTTAATCAGTGTCCAATGTACTAGTAAACATAGTGCTCATACTGTTAGTAACTTCATCTAGAAGAAATTTTGACAGATCCAGCAGATTACTTGTAAATCTGTCTTTAGTAATCGGATTCATATTTCTACCAAATCAATAACGTGGGGAGACACAGTTAATCTACAGGTAGAGTATATATCAGGAGGTAAAATCTCTATATTAGAGACATCTATTAGATGGGATATAATTAAATATAGTGTATGATTAAAGCGATAAGTTGCTCCATTTATATTTTGTTTAAATGCATTGTTAGCAACAGAGCATTCGCATGATGGATGCTAAATACAAATGAATTTTGGAGACAGTCGATGTGGCAAGGTTATTTAACATTTGTAACAATTTAATGTTTATTAACATTTGATGGCTTTGACTGCAAAATGAGATAATTCCATTTTTGCAGTTTTGCATCCAAATGAAGCAATAAACAGATAGATAATATTGTGTGCACGTTGCCTTCGAGGCACAAAAATAAAAAAAAATAAAAAATGCCAAGATGTTATGTTTATGATTTATCTGAGGGTTTAAAAATCCACCTTGCATGGATTTGTCATAATGGATAAAACAGTCTGCAGTTGTGTTTGGGGTCATTTAACTAATTTAATTCAATAAACTAATTTATATTAAAACAAACAGAAAGTGGCAAGAAATTAAATGAAAAAACAAAGGGGTTGAGTTTTGTTGCACAAAAATATGGTTGTAATTACAAAGATTTTTAAAGATCATAAGAAACATTAGAAATAATACAAAACATCAGTTTACAGTTTAACAGCCTCATCGTTTACCAGTTTCACTTCTGTAGTTGATGATGGTACTTTACTACAAAAGCCCATGACTGCTGGGGAAACTGCAACAGCAGTAACCGGGCCTAATATATATATATATTATATATATAAATATATATTTGCACAAAAACAGTTTAGTTACAAACAACTTAGTGTGTTTTAGAAAAAAAATATTTGGCAGTATGAAATTGTCATTTATCACTTTTTACCATGAATCATGTAAGGAAGGAGTCTCCAGTTTCAGTGCTCAGTAACAGTGGGAAAGCTGTAACTTTAGGTTTTCCCACATCTTCAGGACAGACAAATTTATATTGTGATCTTCCTCTGACATGAACAACTGAGATTTTAAAGAATAAAGAGCGACTCGAGAGTGTTTTAAAGCAGCTATAATTTACGTGACAACAGGAACTTGTACTATATTGGCGACACACCACACAAAGCGTTTTATTCTTTACTCAGCAAGTGTTAATAATCTACAGTTCTCGAAATAATGGATCTTTAAAAAAACAAACACATATGGACACATATTTCTATTTACACTTTAAACAACAAGGTAAAGGAAAACAGCTTCTGTACATTTTCTCTGAATGGGAAATCACCCTGATCCCTCTCTCTCTCTCTCTCTTTCTCTCATATATATATATGTGTGTGTGTGTGTGTGTGTGTGTGTGTGTGTGTGTGTGTGTGTGAAATGCTTTGGGTAAACAGATCAATTGCACAGCCCAGTCTTATTTCTGACAGATTTGTTTCCTCTCTGTTCTAATTGGACAAGGCAGCAGGGCTGTCTCTGTTTCTCATCACACACACTCTCTCTCTCTCTCTCTCTCTCTCTCTCTCTCTTACACACACACACACACACACCAACAGACACACACACACAAGCACACACACACACCTACACACACACACACACACACAAACACACGCACACACACATTCAGACATCCACACACACACACACACACACACACACACACACACACACACACACACACAGACACACACTTATACTTCAACCAGCACAGTGATAGAGAAATAAGAAATTCTAAAAAAAAAAAAAAAAAAAAGGTACCGTGTGTGTGTGTGTGTGTGTGTGTGTGTGTGTGTGTGTGTGTGTGTGTGTCTGGGGACATTGTCCTGCTTTACACACACTTGTTACTCATCTCTTAGCACTGCACTGACTGATATGAAAGGAAAAGAAAAGTACTCTGAAAAGAGTACACTAAACTAGATTTCCCATCAGCCCCTGCAGGTCACATGCTTGCTCGTTAAACACCTCCTGTACGTTGTGTACACCAGTGTTAAGTCTTGTGTTGTTGTCTATATCTTTATCTTAGTTCATGTTCCCCATCGTGCTTCATTCCTTTCTTTGTGTTTTCTTCATTGTATTATTATTAGGTTTTTTTTATAAGAGTAATCTACACATGCATCCGTCTCCTGTAATGTTTATGATTGTGGATTATTTTATTTGGTTTATTAATTGTTATTTATTTTTGAGATTTGAAAAAAAAATAAAACTACACCTATAGCACAATGAAATTCCCAATGCTAATAAGACATGATAATACCATGAATAATTATTCTGAAGTCTAAGTCACACTTTATTTGTTTCAATTAAATATTTTCTTATATTGATGATTACTGTGTGAGTTACAGCGTTCATCAATATAAGTAAAAGAAATATACTGTGTGAGTCGTTCCTCTTCTCCTCCAACTTCTCCACAGGAAGACTTTCAGTCCGTCTCTGAGAAATGATGAAGAAAGGGAGACAGCAAAAAGGAGAGAAAGATAGATGGATACAGAAAGAGAAGGAGCGTGAAAAGCAGAGAGAGAGAAAAGACAGAAAGAAAGAAAAAATAAGACAGAAGGAGGCAAAGAAAATACAGAAAGAAAAGGGGAGCATATACAGTATATTGTGTCAGGAAGAGAGAGCAACAATGAGAGAAAATGAGATGAAGAAGACAGAAAAAGAGAAAAACTGAGAGAGGAAGCAAAGAAAAAGACAGAAAGGAAAAGAGACCCAAGAAGGTGAAGCAGAAGGAGAGGAAATAAAAAGTAGAGCAAAGTAAAAAAATAGAAACAGAGAGGAGGAGAGAGAGTGAGAGGGAGAGAGAGAGAGAGAGCTGCACTGCCATCTAGTGTTACATCAGATGTGTTACATTAAACCTATCTATCTATCTATCAATCTATCTATCTATCTATCTATCTATCTATCTAAACATTTTTGTGTCAGAATAAAAAAGAACACACCTATAAATATAATTTAAAGAGGTTGGCTTCCATCACGACTGCCTTTACCACTCTTCTTTTTTTCCTTAATTTGGCTGACATGGCTGAACCCAGCAGTGCTGGACCACACCATTTAGCCAGAAGAGTCCTTCATGGTTTACCACATGGCTGGAACAGAGTCGAAGGTGGAGGGCAGGTGATGTGTGTCTGATGGTAAACAGTATCTCATGTTGGGTCCTTAGAGCCTGCGCTGGCTGACTACCACCGGTGTTCACAGAGATATTCAAACATAACATCAACCATCAATCAGAAATTTAACCTCATATTTAACCAGTGACACCATCACACACCTCCTACACAAAGCCTGGAGCCATTTGGACAACATCCACTCAACCTTTTAGAAACCTTTGTTTTCCAGTAGGGACCATGGAGGCCAATGGTGATTATATTTATTTCCAGTTTTCCCCCCATGGTAGAACCTTCGGTCACACTACACATAAACACACTACAGGCAATTTGGGAATGCCAGTTTACAAAATCTGCATCTCTTTGGACTGTGGGAGAAAACCAGAATACCTAGAGGAAACCCACCAAGCACAGGGAGAACATGCAAACTCCATACACACAGACGAGATGAGAATCAAGTCTAGACCCTGAAGGTGCAAGGCCACAGTGCTAACTAATAATGTAAAAAAAACTGTTTGTTATAATAATAATAATAATAATAATAATAATAATAATAATATGACCTTCTTCTAAACATCAGTAGTATTATCATCATTTCCAGTTCCCACAATTCACCTGTGCTCCCCTGCTCCTTCCCGAGCCATTAAGTTTCATTCCTTGTGTCTGTGTGGAAGCGATGTTAAATCATGTCATTAAGAGTCTATCTGCTCTCTGTCTGCTCTGTCTGTTCCTTGACAAACAAAGGGGAATGGAAAACAGATAAAGAAGAAGTGAAAGAAAGGACAGAAAGAAGAAAAGAGGTCATTGAGTTTCTACCTTCATTATGCTTTTAATGGCTCATTAGTGCTAATTAACCACAAATAGAGAGAAAGAGTGAGAGGAAGAGAGAGATAGAGGAGGTGTGATGCATAGAAATAGGAAGCTATGATAATTGGCAGTTTTTCACCAACAAAAAGATAAATATGTTTAATCACTCAAATAACATTCTTATTTTATTTTATATTAGCTGTGGCCGCGACTTTGTTCATGTGGAATGCCCCAAACTTTCCAAACAGCAATTTTATCCAAATCATAAAGCAAATTCTATACATCCGTCTGTTTGAATGTTGTATTTATTCATTCTTATAGAGAATGTAGAACAAAGGCACGAGATTGGGTTTTTAAGTAGATTTTAGTTTCACATTCATAAATGCGTTTTAAAAATTTACAGCATCTGTTGAATTTTGGAATGAGTTAAAATTTTTATGTGTTACTGTGAAGTGCGCGGGATGAAGGTGTGAGATCACGTTTATTAATTAGATTTTAATTGCACGCACATAAGCTTATATTAAAAATGTACAGCGCCATCTGTTGAATTTTGAGATGCACTCAAACACTTTTTTTTATAATTTCTTATTCTGTATCAGTTAACTGTTATCTCTTCTCTTTTGCTCTCTCTCCTGCTCTTTCTCTTTCCTCTCTCCTCCTCTCTCTCTGTCGAGCTACACATGTCGTTCCTGAGCTGCCAGTGATCCAGACTCCCTCTGCCCACCGGACCTGTCTGACCCATCCTGGTGCCCCGCTTCTGGCTGAAGATCTCGTCACATGGATGCCCCGTGTGTCTCTCTGGGATGCGTCTGGTGTCTGGGAATGATTCTCTCTACCTAGAAAATGGTTCTGGCCTTGACTGGTGTTGCCAACTGTTTCTTTGGGGACTTGACAGTTCGATAGTTCATGACTGGAACTTCTTACAAGTCTACCTGGGTCTTCAATAACTACCTGGACTCCATATTAACATCAATTAACATCACCAGTTATAGCTAAACTGCCTCCCACCCTACACACTGTATAAATGCAGATCATTTACTGCTTTCTGTTTCACCCAGATGAGGATGGGTTCCCTGTTGAGTCTGGTTCCTCTCAAGGTTTCTTCCCTATTACCATCTCAGGGAGTTTTTCCTTGCCACTGTCGCCCTCGGCTTGCTCACCAGGGACAAACTGACCATTTTGATTCATACAAATTCACATTTCATACAAACTTAAATAATTCTTTTGATTGTGTAAAGCTGCTTTGGGACAATGACAATTGTTAAAAGTGCTATACAAATAAAATTGAATTGAATGGAATTGAATTGAATTATTAGCAAGTTTACAATATGTCTAGCGCTATCTGTGGTCATAAAAGTACACTATTTCTTTTTACTTTAAATAAGGGCATTTTCTAATTAAATTTCAAATTAGCATATCTTCTCTGGGCTGACTGCAATGAAACAAAGCCTATATGGTACCTTAAGCTCAGACAGATACACACATGAAAACCCCATTAATATTGATTAGAGTATTTTTTAAATAATGCATGCACAAACAAACAGACCAAAAACCACCTTGATGTGTTCTATTACTCATTTTAACAAAAATACCCACAAATATTTTTTTGCAAATATCTTCAATGTACAGACACACCAACATTACAGTATTACTACTGTATCATAATCATTAACCATCCATCAATCACCCATCTTCACCCATTTATCAACCTTGCCTTGTACCAACTATTCTTCAACCAACCATCCATCACCCATTCATCAATCACCCACATCCTTTAACTATTTACTATTCATCCAACAACCATCAACCATTCATCAACAATTTATCAACCAATATTTATCAAACATTTATCAAACCCTTCATCAACCATCCATCCATCAACCATCTATCAATAGTTCATTGACTAACATCAATTAATCAGAAATCCACCATCATCCATCATGCATCTATAATCTATCAAACATCTATTAAATATCTGTCCCTGATCAACTATCAGTCCATCAACCATCCTTCAACTGCCTGTCATCCACCAACCAATCATCAACCATCCAACCATCAAACATCATCAATCAATTTTCCATCATTTTTTCATCAATCATATCAAAACAAGTAGGTTCAGGAGCAACTTTTCCCCCCACAGCTGTTTCCTTGCTAAACTCTACTCCCACCGGGTGACATACAAACTGAACTGAATGAATACCATTACTCTGCCTAACCTTACTTTGCAGTATTCATAACTTGTAACTTGTCGCATGTTTCTCATGTCTCTGTAGATTCTAATACGCCTGAGTCCAACTTGTTAAGAAGAAAGCTGCCTGCCTCCCAGCACACACTCTGCTGTCTCTGCCCGTATCGCACCACCTGCTCAGTGCTGCTTGTCTCATCCGCTCTGTGCACCTGCATGTGCCTGAACCCATGGAGCCGTGACATTCACCCAAATGGCCCATGAGCCATACTGCTTATACAGAGCATAGTTTAACTATCTTTTACCTTAATTTATCTTCAATTTATTCTATCCATCAATCATTTATCAGCCATCTATCAATAATCTATCAATCTCTTATCAACCATCAATCATCCATTTAAAAAGCATTCATCAACTATCATACATCATCCATTTAAAAAGCATTCATCATCCATTCATCTATCATCATTCATTCATCCATCACCCACTCCTCAACAATCCATCAAAAATTCGTCTCACCATCATCCATTTATCACACGTACATTGACAACAAACAACTCATCAAACATCCAATACCCACCAATCTGTCAACCATCTCCCAATCATTCATCTATCAGTCATTCATCCATTAACCCTCTATCAATCATCATCATCATCATCATCATCATCGCAGTTGTTATCATCTGTCCATCCTTTTCATCCATCAGGAATGGGTGAGTGATTGGACAGGAAGAAAGACAGAAGCAAAGACTAACTAAATTAGATGAGAGGAGTGAGTAGAGAGAACATTGGAGATTTCCTGGGAGACACACACAACCACACACACACACACACACACACTGTACATGCTGTACAGGCTGTAAAATGAGTTGGCACTGATGGTGAGATGTGATTCTTTCGAAAGATCTGAGGATCTGAAGCTTTGATAGCATTCAGCGTTTCAGGTAAGACTCTAATATGATCAAATAATGGGTTTATTTCTAAATAATTTACAGATTAATCATCAGAATATTATCATTTTTTTATCTTGTACGGATCATTTTGAATAAAGATACGAGTGCCAGCTTTCCCTGCATAATATATTTGGGAGCTGTGTGCTTTAAAAGTATTATTATTAGTATTATTATTATCAATATTATTATTATTATTATTTTATCAGTTGCTATTTTAGTGTATTTTTATGAGGGTGTGGTCTAGAAATTATTTAAATTAGGTTGAGTTTATAGCTCATTTTAGCCCTTTGTATTTTGTTATTCAATTTTTTTAATATTTTAATATTTTTATTTGTCTATATGGAATTACTCATATTACAAGTAATGTTTCTGTTTGCCATTACGATAAGCAGCTTGCCTTATTAATTGCTTCTGTGTAGTTGTTTTTACATTATTATTATTATTATTATTATTATTATTATTATTATTATTATTATTATTTCAATTTAAATGAGTTAAATGTCAATTTAGATATTTTGGGGTCCAAAACCCGAGTATACTGCAATTACCAGTTTTTTTTTCACTTCTTGTGAAAGGATAATTTAATCATTAAAATTATAAATCTATACTTTATGAATTCTCTATTTTACATGCAATGTGATGATTACATAACTCAAACAAGTTTTTAAAAATTAGTTTGTTTCTGAAGTTGATTGATGATGGTATTAACATAAATGTATAATTATAATGAAGTAGGCTTTTTATTGTTGTGTTAAAGAGTGTAGAAAAGAGGACAGGGTTCTGACAGAGGTCAGTATTGTCACAGAACTTCAGAAACATAAAAAACAGGAAGTCTTTTGGACAGTGGGGCAGTGGTGAGACATTGGTAACAGTGGGGAGAGCTGTGAGAACAGGGGCTGGTTAGAGACATAAAGCTGAACATTTAAAGTTAAACTGGATTAAAGGCAGATACCAACACTAGAACTGGATCCCAGTCTGATACAGAAAATAATAAGAGTAAATAAGTGGAACCAAGTCTGGGTCCAAATCGATCTAAGGCCAAGCCAATGATCAGAACAATATTACTGAAATATGGTGTATATGTTTGTTTACACAGTGTGTGTTTTATTAGAGTGTATCATTGGATTCACTATAATAATCCATTCAACTTCAATCCAGACTAACCCAAAGTTCAAGCTCAAAAATAGTCATGAACTGGTAAGTCAAAGAGGCAGAAATTGGAAATAAGGCTCGGAAGCAAATATTGACATGGGAATAATTTAAAGGCATAGTCAGTGGGTGAGATTTGGGCCTAAACAACTCCAGAAATGTTTTAAATATCATAGTACAACACTATCAGTGTAGAAAGTTGATGTTATGATGTTTTAAACAATGTGACACTATGCCTGCCGTATACATGCACATAACATTTCATCTTTGATCGACAGGAAACCTTTCAAACTATCCTATAACTTTCTCTGCTTAAAAGTGTTAACTTTAAAATGTGACGAATAAAACTGTTAAATTTGACCCTAATATCAATGGGGTACTTAAGGGGTCATTCACGTTCACTCTGCTACTAGTTAAGTATGGCATGGTACGAGGGCTGCCCAAGGAAGGGACTGGAACTGTATCAGGGCACAAAACAGATAGATAAAGATAAGATAAGATAAGATAAGATAAGTCTTTATTAATCACAAAGAAAATTGTTTTCCATTAATTGCATATTTAAAAGGGTCAAATACAATATGATAAGAACAAAATGAAAATATTAAAAATATATAAAGATAAAAATAGAATAAAAATATATAAAAAATTTAAACATCTGACTACAGAAAGGTGCAGAATTGTAGAATCTCTTTTGTGTATTGTACATTAATATTATTGCACACAGGATATATATATATATATATATATATATATATATATATATATATATATATATATATATATATAAAGTGGAACCTTGGATCACGAGCATAATTCATTCCGGTAGTGGGCTTGTATTCCAACACACTTGTAAACCAAATGTATCTATTATTTTCCCATGAGAAATAATAGAAACTCAAATAATTCATTCTACAGCCCAAATAAATACATAAAAATAATTAACACAAAATATTAAGTAAAAATAAAACAAATTAACCTGCACCTTACCTTTAAAAAAAATCGCGACAGAGCAGTGTTTCTGTATAGAGCAGGGAGAAAGAGTGTGTGTGTGTCTGTGAAGGCGAAAGTAAAAATAAATCCCGACAGATAAGCGTTTCCGTTTGTGCCGGCAGATGCTGTGTGTGTGTGTGTGTGTGTGTGTGTGTGCATGTGTGTGTGTGTGTGTGTTTAACGTAAGCTCCCCTCTCCCCCTTCTCATCTTACACTGTTACCCTTCCTCCACTCTTTTCACACAAATGCACCCACACAACGGAAACACGGTTTTATTGGGAAAAATAAACAAGAAATCTCTCTAATGACACTCGATTGAGTGACACACTAACGGAATCATTGCTGTAAAGTAAAAATAAAACAAATTAACCTGCACTTTACCTTTGAAAAGAATCGCGACAGAGCAGTGTTTCTGTGTAGAGCAAAGAGAAAGAGTGTGTGTGTGTCTGTGAAGGCGAAAGTAGGAGGGGTCTGTGTGTGAGTGTGTGTGTGTGTGTGTATATATATATATATATATATATAAAGCACATTGACGAGGAATATTATATATATATGGATAGACAAAGAAATACAAGGACAAAGAAAAAGACCAACAATTTGATCATGTGAGTCAAAGGCTGAATTTATATTAAGGCAAAGACGTTGTGTTGGCTTTATCTCCACAGACTATACAAATCTGACACAAAGAACTGAGCTGAGACTGGATCATGAGTTTGACCAAAAAACAGAGCTAGATCTATAGCTAGAGTCAAATGGACTTGAGATAAGAACAGGAATAACATTGAGACTAGGAATAGGAATGCTTACAAATAGAGATGATGGAACTGGAACTGAGAACAGAGATCCAAAGCAGTCTTTCAGACTGAGAGCCGTTTTCCCTTTTTTTTATTTATTTTTTAGCTCTTGGTAGTAGTCTCAGCCAGTTTTAGTACAATCTGTCATTGTTGATGTCATGTTTTTTCTGTCATTTAACAGTTGTACCTGCCATGCCGTCGTCATCGTCTCCTCTGGAGCTCATCGCTCTGGCTGAGCATTCTCTCTCTATCGCTCGCTCCCTCTCTTTCTCCCTAACTCCTGAGCCGCTCAGTTCACACACCAATGGCACTGTGTTCAGTCTTTCATGGCATGCCGGAACAGCGCGTAGTACCTGCGAGCTCTACCGCAATGCCATTTTGCTGATCTGCACCGGGGGCAGCGTGCTGGTTGGCGGTTTGGTCCTCACAGGCCTCTACTTTGCTGGAATATCCAAGACATACGCCAACATTCTGGGCCCGGTCATGCTGTCATTTGGACTAATGGTGCTCATCATTGGCATTGTTTTGGTGCCCATTACTCAGGAAATGAGACAAATCGCATTTAAGAGAATGTGCAGTTGGTATGGAAGTCAATATACTGTATAGGGCAAGAAGACGTGATGTTTTCCGAAAACTGCACTGTACGTTTAATTCACTTCAATATTCCGAGCCACTTTATGGAGATCTGGATGTAGATAAGGATTCTTAACGGAAAACCCAGAGGCGACAGTACATGAAGAAGAAACTGCAAGAGCTTTCAGACTTAACACCGGACAGTATGATTATACTTTATTACCTTCCAGAGGTGTAGAAGAGTAAAGACAGGCACTACTGCATATGTTGAAGGGATAGTTGGTATATGAGCAGAATGAGTCATGTTCCAAACGTTACATTCACGTCACACTGTGTTATTTGGAACAATCAGGGATAGAAAATGCAGGCCAAAGGAGGAAACAGCATTTTGTTTTTGTTAGTTTTTTTTGCTGTGAAATGAAAATTTGAATAGTGATGTTCACATTTTTCCATTTTAAACACTCACTACACACGGCCATGTTGAATATTGGCCTTTGCTAGTAAAAGTCCCACCAAGAGCATGGGTCATTCTTTATTATTCCAGTAGCTGCAGAGTTACACACAGATACAGACCTTCTTTCTGTCTGACCAAACAGCTGCACTTTAGTTGATCACACTATATTGTGGGAAAGAGCAGGTTTTCATTTTAGAACAGTGAAGTGCTGAGAGTGCCACACTAATGGCTGTTAGGCCAAACGCAAAGAGATATTTAAGCACAATTAAATAAACGATCAGCGTTCTGCACGCTCAGATCAATACTCAGCCATTCACAGAACTTGATTTTGATTTTCTGAGAGCTTCAACTGTAAGAACTTTACTCAGAGCTCACAGAGTTTTCAGAAAGATGTGCTGTATATGTACTAAATCACCTAGTGTAAAAAAAAGGCTTTATATAGAGTTAAACACCTCTTCTGTTTCTTTTTGTTCATAACAGTCCAGGAAAACAAGATTACTGTAAAACACTTTGAGTGAATGATGTCAGATTTAAACAGTTACTGTACAACATTATGGTTTTCTTTTTTTAGACTACCCATTATGCATCGCATTGCCCTTAGTGTTGGAGACAGATTTTAAAAAAAGGACTCATTGTAAATATTATTTTTCTAATGATATGTACTTTATACAGTATGAACCATTAAACTTTGCTTAATATTGTCCTGACTTAGCTTGCAAATTAGTTTACAAGCAGAGCAGCAGACTCTATTGCTTCATCACCATAACGCTGTTATGTTAAAAAAAAAAAAAGGAATAGAGCAAATTGGAGTGTATACACAGTGATGGCCAAAAGTAAACATAGACAAATATAAAATTCAATGTTTTAATGTAGTTCTTAAACAATTATAAGAATAATTTATATTTTGCTGTACAGCATTAAATATTTACTATTTAGTTTGCAGTTTGCTTGAAAATCCCAGAGTTTTAGCCATTTGTATGCGGAGTTGGACACTCCAGAAATGTCCTGTCACATATTTGTTCCATTTATTAACTAAACCAACTGATCCTTATTAGCACAACTCTTTCACCAGACAGGAGAGAACTTGTTAATGACATCACCTGTCTTGTGCACAGGGAGAACTATAATGCATGGCTTACTATATATATCCTTTATACTTTTGGCCACCTAGAAGAACCATCAACTATGCATCATTATGTTTAAATACAAGTGACAAAAATGAAATATGAGTTAAAACTAATGAGAAATATGAGTAATTAAATAAGAGTATCATAAATAGCAGTAATTATTATTACTTATAAGCACCATAAGTGGAGGTAATTACTAATTATGAGTACCAAACACAGCGGTAATTTCTCTTGATTATGAGTACCACAAGTGGGGATAATTACTCTTGATTATAAGTATCATTGATTATAAGTCGCTTAAAAGCCACAAATTAATCAAGTTTACTCTTGATTATGAGCACCACAAATGGCAGTAATTATTTTTGATTTAGTACCATAAACTGCAATAATAACTCATGATGTATATAATAAACAGCAATAATTACTATTAATTATGAGTACCATAAATCATGGTAATAAGTCTTGATTATGAGTACCATAATCAACATCGTTATATGTGGTGAGTACTATAAGTGGCAGTAATTATTTTTGATTGTGAAAACCATAAACAGCAATATTAATTCTTGATAATGAGAACCAGAAAAGCCATTAATTATTCCTACCCCTGATTATTTTTTATGAACAATATTTCCTGTAGTAATGACTTTTACTTTTAACTTGAATTTATAATAATCATAAACCATTACACTTTTTAGTCAAATCTATCTTTTGTCAGCTTCTCAGCTTTATGAAGTGTCACATTCCGCTTATTTTCCACAGCCATGTGAACAAACTGTACTTATGAAACTGAAGCACAAAGGAAGTCCTGACAACTAAAAGAGATGCCCTATGCATGGAAGCAGACATGACCTTAAATCACATTTGCTTGCACACATTTTGCATGCGGGTTCATTTGCCTGGCAAATGTCCACGTTGGGCGAAGTCTTGACAACAAGAGTGTGTAACAATCACACACAGCCTGTAGCAATGCACTGACATGACTTTGTGAGAGCAGATTGAACCTTCTATTGAAGAAATATGATTTACAAACATATAATACATGATGCATGTACTGTAATGGTATAAGAATACAGTAATTCATTAATAAACCACATTTCTTAGCTACTATAACATGAACAGAATAAAATTCTGCAGAGTTTCTGTGTTATTCCAAACATTGACTGGATAAATGTCTCAAATAAATAAATAAATTCTTTTGACTGTGTAAAGCTGATTTAAAACAATGTCAATTGTTAAAAGTGCTATACAAATAAAATTTTATTGAAATAGGAAAAAAATTTTAAACAAATGATTGTCTGAAAAACTTGACCAAAATGTTGAGTGCATTAAAATAAATAAATAAATAAATAAATAAAAATATTAAAATATTACGGAGACAGATCCTGGCTGGTGGCTGTGAGAACACTCCCAGTAAGAGCAGTAGTGAAGTGAAGTCACTTTGTCAAAGACGACCAAGTGGCCCATGACAGGATGTGAAGCGAGGTTGAAACACTTCTCTGATTTTTTTTCTTTTAAAATGTTATCACTTGAAGGACGTGTGAGAAAGAAAAAAAAACAAAGTGGATGTTACCTTGATATAAATATGAAATCAGGTATTTTTAAATTATATATTTAATTTAAAATCTAATCCAACTAAACATGATCTTTATATGGTACATTGTATGCTTGACTAAATCCAAACACACTTTGCAAACAAATCTGATGATTGAACATGTGAGCTACTTATTAATATTTTACGGATAAAATTGTTATTGTAAATATTTAATATTTTGTTGTTGTTGTTCAATTAAAAATAAAAAAAGCTAATTGCTGTGATGTAAGACGCTGCAGGACGTGCTGTTACAGGAAACTAACTAACTCCATGCTGGAGTGACGCACAGGTGTGTATAGTGTTTAAGGATTCGGAGGGAGGGTTTTTGTTTGTTTGTTTTTTTGGCGCGCCTGGCAGGGCAGGTGACATCACGCGGGGCGGTGACCTGTGGCCGTGGCGGTTTAAGGTGCGTGCGCGCGCCCCCGGGCTCCTCAGCATCCTCAGCAGTGATGGAGCTGAAGCGCGTGGTGGGCCAGTGCGCGCCGCTCTTCTTCCTGGCGGTGACCTTCGACGTGGTGGGCTTCCTCGTGCTGCTGGTGGGCCTGGCCGCGTCCCCGCAGCTCGGAGGCCGGTATTACGGGGACTTCCTGGCGCTCACCGGCGCAGTCTTCATGTTCTTCGGCCTGGGCATGTGGGTGATGTGGTACGCGGGAAACCTCGGGGTAGATGGCAAGAGGCGCACCGGATTCGGCAGGATCGCCAGGCAACTGAGCTCGCTGCGGGGGGCAGGAGGGGGGTGGAAAGAGGAGGAAGAGGAGGATGAAGTGGAGGTGTACGTGGACGAGGAGGAGAAGAAGGAGAAAGGGGTAGAGGAGGAGAAGGAGAAAGAGAAGGGCCAGGAGGAGGAGGAGAAGGAGAAGGACGAAGAGGAGGACAAGAAGAAGGAGAAGGAGGAAGAGGAGAAGGAGGAAGAGGAGAAGGAGGAAGATGGAGGAAAGGGCGAGGAGAACGGTGCTTACACCAACGAAGCCTACGAGCCCACGGACAACGAGATCGTCTAAGAGCGGGTGAGTCATTCCCAATAATAATAATAATAATAACAGCGCGAGCGCTAATAACAGCAACGTAATTAATAAAAGCGCAATGATGTAAAAAAAAAAAATCACTTTTTTCAAATGATTTGTAAATGTTTTAGATGTTTAGTGAAACTTTGTTCTAATGCTTTAAGAGTTCTTACAAAATCACCACCTTTAGAGTGAATACACAGGACTGCTACACTGTATCATTTATCTTCTAATCACAAAACAAATCAGGAAAATTCACTTTAAAGTCGGGAGAAGTAAAATATAACTCCACTGTACCATTAGAAACAAAATTAAAATAGTAATAAAAAAATAACATCATACTCTATATTCATAATGATAAAGTCTATCTAGGGTCTATATAGAAATATTTAAATGTAGAGTGTAAATTTCTTGAAATAAATAAAACAGGCAGTTATACTGTATACTCTTGCGAGCGAATTAAAATAATATTTTTTAGTTAAAATTATTATTATTATTATTATTATTATACGAGTGCCAATAACCACAGAATAACCCCTTATTCTATTTTAAGTTAATAAAAGCGTACTAGGCTAAAATTTATACTGTATACTGTATATATATTTCCTAATTGTTCTTTTAAATGTTTCAGATGATGGAAATGTTTCAGTTGTAAATAAAACTATTTTCTCCATTTCAACGTTTTAAGAGTTCCTACAAAATCACAGCCTTTAGAGCTCCAACAGTATCATTTATATTTTAATATTGGAACATGTTGAATAGAAAAATATTACATTAGATGTTTTGTAAAATAAAAATTAACTTCATAACCATTATAAAAAATAATACTTAAATATACAGTAATAGTAATGTATATAATAGTACTTTGTGATCCTAAAGGGAAATTGTGGAATAAATAATTAAGTCAGTCTATATGTAAATATGTAAATGTATGTAAATGAATTGAAAAAAATAAAACAGGCAGTTATATAATCCTGCTATTAAGTTTTAAAATAAGAGAAATAATAATAATAATAATAATAATAATAATAATACAAACAAACAATAATATTCCTAAAGAAATTCAGCTATTATCTTACTCTAATCAGAGTTGCAGTTTTTAGATCTTTTTTTTTCCTTAAGAATCTATATTCTAGTAGGTATCTAATATACTAGGAGTATACTGAGTTTTAGAATTGACCAGTAAAATGATTCCCAGTCACTCACTAGGTGATTTGAAAACTCAGAAGATCAAATGAAATGAAAGTTGTGTAGAAAAGAAATTTACACTTTTACTTTCATGACATCTGTTTATTATAAAGAATTTGAAGTGCAAGAAAATGTTTTTATTAGACTCCTTCTTCTATAAAATACCATTACAATTAATATAAAATGCAGCACTTTCTAATAATAATGTTAATAATTAGAAAAGATTTAACAGAAGTAATAATAAACCAACAATATGCCTTAAAGTATAATGTAAGTTTTTATAGGAGCAGTAAATAAACAAGTGATGTTGTATTGCTGTATTACACTGTAAGTGTAACTTACAGTCTTATTTATTTATTTATTTATTTATTTATTTATTTTACTAATAAGAGTAGAAAACATGATTTGTCTTTCCCCTTGGATCTGTTTTGTACTTGAGGTTTTCAGACACAAATTTGTTCCACACTTAATTTGTGGTGCTGAAATATTGATATAAATCCGACACCTGGTCATGTGACTTTGGTGTGAACGGTCTTATTAGGTTTCATTAGACATTCCTGTCACCTCCATCACAGGGATAATTGATGTGGTGAAATGAGGGAGGTGTTTATTTACACCTTAATCATGGTTAGAGCATGGGTGGTGAAAACACACACACACACACACACGCACGCACGCACGCACACACACACACACACACACACTGGCACACCTGAATAGTGAAATGTAAAGAAAGTAGGGATGCAAACTAAAGTCGTGATTGTTTTTGTTTAACACGTAGAGCGGCCAGGAGTGTGACGTCTATATATAGGTCAACCACAGAGACCAAAAATAGAAAATCATCTTTAATCTAAATTCATTAGTGCATGCATTTGTCTAAGTTCAGTTGTTAAATAAAATTGACACATGTTTTTAATAAATAACTGACTGTATCACACAAATTTAAAACCACAATTGTGACGATGTTCAGATGGCACGGACATGAGTGAACATATTCCCAAAACATGGAATCACATGATACAAAATCATAAGAACAAAGACTGCATGTTACCATGGTAATAACATCACATGATGTATGGATACCATAGAGCTAAAGTTTGAATATATCGTAAAAAGACTGCAAGATTTTATACAAATAAAATCACACACATCCGATGGTAAAACTATGAGACCAAAGACTTCAGGTTGCTATGGCAATAACATCAGATGCTGCATATCTGAGGGTAAAACTATAAGGACAGTGGTGTGGTGTTTCCATGGTGATAGCATTAGCTGGTTTGAGAAACTATATAAACACTAGCATGGTCCCCATGGTTACATGTGTCTATAACACACTGCTGGTGTTACACAGTGGAAGAACAAAAATAGGATGTTGCCACAATGACATCACATGGGGTGCAAAGACAGGTGGCATGTTGTAATGACAACAAAAGTCATTAAACATTGCATCCGTAGCACATGGCTGATTTTATATCCCATCTCCATATATCTTCCATATCTAGCACCAGCTTATTTTTTTTTTTATCTTTACGAACAAATGTAGGATGTTGCCACAGTAACAGTATGACAGTGAATTCATGGCACATAGATCATTTTACAAATCTATAAGAATAAATGTTGGATGTTGCCATGGTAACAGTGTCACATTGTATTCATTATTATTTTTCCCACTCTAAAAACGAAAAGTATTGTATCGCTATGGTGACATCATCACATCATTTATAACTGGTGGTAAAGTCTTATATATAAGACATTATTTCCATGGTGACAAAATCATATGGTGTAATTTTTAAAAGTATACGATGAGGAGTGATATGTTGCTATGGTTACAGCACAGCACAAAGCTGATAAAGGAAACATGGTTGTTGCTGGAGGACATGTGTAGGGCCTCTGATCGGTCGCTATATGATTATGATCAATGGTCTGCTTGTTTATTCATTAGATGTTCATAAAAACGAAAGTTATATAAAGGCGTCAATCAGCTTTTACCCCATCAGCTATGAAGCAAGCAGGGGAATGTCACATCCTGCAGGATTAAGAATGTGTCAAATCCCAGTGGACAATATTAAAGAGAGTGGAGAAAAAGTGTGACCATACACGCGGGAGTTAGGGCGGGAGTAACACTGCGATGGGAAACACACAGTATAACCTGCAGGTGTTAATATATACTGCTTGTGGTGGTGAAAGTTTATGAGTAATATAAGCACATATCAACAATATGAGTACAATCAGGCTAAAACCCCAGGGATAACATCACACTCCTCCTCCTCCTCCTCCTCCTCCAGACTGAAAACTAATCCTCTCTGAATAAGCTAAATTATAAAACACAACATCAGTGTAATGAATTCCTGCAGCATTCAGACACTTTCCTTTAATTAGTAAGTATTTAACAGAAAGGAATCTCTTTAGATGCATTTTTATGACGTGTCCTGTTGTAAAACAGGTGTGTATCTGTGTGTGTATGACATCTTAAACTCTCATCTTTGTGTGTTCAGGTTTCCTCGACGTCGACGCCCTTGTGGAGGATTCCATCACCTCAGAAATCAGAACTTGTACCTATTTTATCGTCACTTTACTTCACTGTATTTCTGCCTCAAATCTGAACACACACCTGTGAGCACTGTACATCCATAGATATATAGATATATTTATATACATGCACACATACTGTACACATCTACTGTATCAGGTGCACACGCTGTGTGTGTGTGTGTGTGTGTGCTCTTTAGGGGAAGTCTTTGTTTGTTTCTCGTCTAAAGTTTCATCATTGTTTGCACAATTTTTTTTCCTCTCTCTGAGCTTGAGCCACTCGCCCGCCCGGTGTTTGTTCTGCCAGGGTGTTGTGCTCCAGCGAGAGGATTTCACTGTCAAACCGGACGAGGCTGGATGCAAACGCCGGGCTTATGTGGGCTTAGCTTACTCTCACTTACGAGGAGCTTTTATCGTAATAAAAAGAAGAAAGAGAGCGAGAGAGACAGGAAGTGAGAGTGGTCAGACTGGTTTTAATAAAAACGTCTTTGGTTTCACCGTGTCCTGGAAAATCACCAACGTCCAGAACCGCTCAGCTTCATCACTCACGCTCAGCTTACACTCTTTTATTGTATTTATTTATTTATTTATTTATTTAGTCACTGTCACTTTACATCATCACAACATACACCTTTATCAGTTGATTAATTATCTACTGGTTGTATAAAGATGCAGATTATTTATGTAAATAATAAATATTTATCTTATTGTTTATATAAGAATATATAATAAATATATATATATATATATATAAATATTTATACTTTGTTTATCATGTTTTGCTGTAAGACTGAATCTCTGTTCACTGATCAAATCACCTGCAAACTTTTAGACAGTCAGATTTTTCACTCGTTTCTTTTAGTAAAATTCATAGATAGATAGACAGATATAAATCTACACTTTGGGATATTAATTATTTTATATATATATATATATATATATATATATATATATATATATATATATATATATATATATAAAATATATATATATATATAACAAACATTACATAAAAAAACTTTCTTTTTCCAAAAATCTAGTCAAAGTTCAAATAGTGATCTGCATAAAAACAGGAAACTACGGGTTCTATTTTGCTTAAAGGTCATCTTACTGATTCTTTAACATCAAACATCATAACCATTTTTAAAAACTAGCAAAAATTTGACTCTTGGAGACTAATGTGTTAGGCAAAAAAAATAGAGTCTCTATGGCAACACGAGTTTGATTCTCAGCATGGGAATCTTGGAGGAGCATGATTCTCCAAGTTTAATAATAATGGTTTGGATGGCTTCATAAGTGTACGTCCAGTCCTTTTGGAATTCAATGTTAAGAGCACAGACCTGGTCAAACATCACTCCTAAAGTTTCTGCATTGTCACCCAGACCCTCAAGTACTACAGTCCCACCAACAACCTGTTTCCGCTCCTCCAGTAGCTCCAAAAGGCCATCCGTCACCCCTCTGACCCCCAATCCTCCACAGCGGAGTTCTGGTTAAAGAAAACAAGAGGTGCCTTGCAAAGACGTACAGCAGATGATCAACGTTATTGAATATCTATTATTTTATATTATAAAAAGTTAAATATAAAAAGGCTATATACCACCAGAGTGTAAAACACTGAATTCTAATGAGGGTTAATGCTACGTATTGTTTCATATTCAATAGAGTTTGATATTTTCAAGGGTTTTACTTTGTCATTCTCAGGAGTAACTACATGTTTGGAGTGATTTTTTAAATTAACCAGGTATTCACTCAATTTGTTTTTTTATACCAATAAGTAAACCGATATACATGTAACACTCGTAGGTGAGCATTTACGTCACTGACGCCAAACTAACACAGACTTTTTTGATATTTCTTAACTTATTGAGTACTGAAGCGCTGCTACTCCTTAACTGTTAAACGCTTTGGAGTTCTCTCAAAGTTTCGTTAGCTAAGCTCGACCGCTCGACCGTTTGTGCTGGGGTGAAGCAGGACACTGTTTCTAGGCAAAAGTCAGAGCAAAAGTGACGATTATGAACATTTATCTTTCTAACTTTTGTACAGTGTGTAATCATGTAAGCTCAGTTAAATTTATAACACTGATGCTAATAATCACTGTGTTAAGAAGCTAATCATCATCAATACAGTGATCACTAACTAACCTCACTTTTGTCGCTTGTTGTTAGCGCCACTCATTATTGTCTGGTGGTGTTGCTGTAATGCAGATTCTCAGTCATCCAGGTGAGGGTATCTGGAAGTTGAGTCATGTCAACTGGACTTCTTCTCAGTTCTGTAGAAACATTTCACTAGTAGCTTCTCCAGTCTAAGGTAAGTTGGAAGCGACCCAGGGCCTGTAACTGTAATCATATGCATCAATTAGCTGTTTATGAGATCAGACTAAACAAATCCAACGCATGCTTTTGTGGAGGTGTCCAGGTTTTTCTGCAATTTGGTCAAACATTTTTCAGTTATCCAGAGCTCTCGCTAGACATCAGGACATGATATCTGATATCTGTCCTTCCCAAGTGAAAATACTGTTTTGTTCCTTTCTTTTCTCAGGCTTTGTCTCTTGTATCCTATGAGTCATTTGATCCAGAAGATCTGGCACAAGTTTTTTACCCCATGGTCTAACCTGGCTTGGGACCAGCACTGCATGCTGTAGTGGGGTTGTATAGGGAACATAGGGTTAAGGGTCATGTCCAATGACCCTTCAGTGGTGACATAGCAGTGACCTGGCTCGAACCCCTTAACCTCTGATCAGCAACCCAGAGCCTGAACTGTCTGAGCCACTACAATATCTTACTAAAATTCCCACAAACCTAAGAGCGTAACATAATTTGCAAATGTGTTACTACCTAGCTAGTTCTATCAACTAGCAAAGATACCTATTGTAAAGAAGGTTACGTGTCAAACCTATGTGCTCAGATGGAGCTGCTAGGCCAACACTGGACAGTCACATGGTGTCAAGTCTTTAGCCTTCTGTTTCATTCACCACACAGCTACATAAAAGTGAAAGACTCTCGGTTTGACTTTGTTCAACTCTTTAATAAGTTTTATTATTATATCATTCCACTACACCAGTGTGTCAGAGTGACATTATGTTAAAATTCCCACGATGCAACAGGTGCTACAGGTTAACAGCCTAATGATTCAGGTTTATTTCAGTACCTTTTGTTGTGATGCCGTGGCAGGTATTGTGTAACTCTGGTGTTTCTCAGGTTCTGTTCTTTCACCCCCTTGGAGTATCACAGTATAATAGTGTGTTTTTCTGCTCTAACACACACACACATACACACACACACACACACACACACACACATACACAGACTTACACTCACCTGCACCACAATAATAACTGATGTGTGGGTGTGTTGGTGTGTTTGAGCTCAGTTCAGGGATCAGGATTATAAATCTTCAAGATTGTACTTTGACATTTTTATAAATCCCTTCCGTGTGTGCTTAAGCGTGTGTGTGTTTACGTGGCATGATGTCGTCAAACTGGGCGAGGACACCTCTCTGACCGGGCTGTTAGACTTGTTAAGCTGGTGCAGGAATGCGGTGCGACTTTGCTGCTTTTTGCTTTGTAACACACATCGAGGTGTTAGTGCTGGAGCGATGGACTTCACCCGGTATGTGGGACGCTGCTTCGGCTTCTTCGTCCTGGCCATCATCCTGGACGTGGGCGGCCTCGTGCTCTTCCTGCTCGGCATCTTCGCACCGCTCAGCTTCTGGGATTTCTTCGTCCTCTCTGGACCCATTATCATCTTTCTCAGCCTTATATTCTGGATCTTCTGGTACTTGGGGAACCTTAACGTGCCATACCAGCAGCTCCTAGCTTAGAGGAGTGGACATAAGGGATGGGGGAAGAGGGATTGGGACCAATCCAAGAGATTGGGGACTTTCAGTGTTTTTACGAGCGACGGGGGGACGATCAAGCACTTTAGCGGAGCTGTGATGTGACCACCACAGAGGTAAGTTCCAGATGAAAAGATAATCGGTTTTAGTGACTGACGAGCTTGGACTCATCCCAGGCAAATTAACAGTTTGAGGATTTTGGAATGAAAGTTTCTGTAACTTAAGAGGTCCTGAGAAGTTGTTAATAAAATCCACAACGTATCAAATAATAAAAAGTATAATATTTTGTTTGATATGTGTAACGTTTTTATAGCCAAAATGGTCTGAGATTTTGTTTTAGAAATAAGATTTGAATTAACACCAGGTTCTTCTGCGTTTAGGGATCTGCTGTGGTGATGATCACGTGCTGAAGCCTTACATGAAGAATACAACTGACACTGATGACTGTGAACTGTGATGAACTCCACAGGACTTAATCCGCACTCTGTGCACTTTGTTTAAGGATGCTTGTTCTGAAATCTGAACGAAGCCCCAGCAGTCATGCCGCTGTTACTGTTAATGTATTTAATATACGAGAAGTGAAGGTGAAGACGAGGTGGACCACACATACCACACAAACACACACACACACACACACAGGAATAGGGGGAATGTAATCTAATGCAAACACTGCAACGATGCTTAAATTCCAGACGGAAGCAGTCCAACTGGAAGAGCTTGTGTGTGTGCATACATGTGTGTGTGTTTGTGTGTGCATATTTTAGCAGCTTCTGATACTGAAAATCTTGTAACATTGAGGATTATTATATTGATCACAACAACTTGTAGACATGAATATTCCAAAAACCTGAGCTTCAGTGCTACTGGGTTTAATGACGATGATGATGATGATGATGATGATGATGTCACTGTTGTAAAATAAGATTTACATCTGTTCCCCTTTCCCTCTATTTCTGTCATTGTCTAGACTGCAGGTTGCTTTAGAATAAAAGGCGCAGTGTGTCACATTCCTGTACAAAGTCTCTTTTTCTCACTTGGTGGTGAATTCTGGATTGTGACGGTGGATTTTAGGCCAGTGTTTTCATTGTAACAGCTCATCCTTGTGGACTTTTAAACAATGCTTACATTGCACATCACTGCCAGTGGTTATTATCAGCGTCTTGATTAAAATAATAATAATAATAATAATAATAATAATAATACTGCTTAACATGTTCTTAATGTTTACTCTGAAACAGTGACGTGAACGAGCAAGCCAAGTTCTGAAGCCACACACTAGATAAACAGTTGTACAGTAAAGCAGCATGCTAGTCAACTCATTCAGCTTTATCCTAGCATCAGTATGGGAAAGTCTTTCCAACTTTCCAAAGCAGCAATGTTTTGATGTGATATCACAACCTCATTACAACTTCCTGCTGGGAAGCTAGGATGATTCTGGATCTGCTATTGATCAAGGCTGTGATTGGCTGATCAAGCTGACCTCATCTTCCACCCTGCCTGCTCTCATAACACCTCTCACTCTGATTTGAGAAACACTAAGCTAAGAAAATGTATCCGCGCATTTCTCCTGAACACGCTGTTAAACGTGTTATTGCAGGAGCTGAGCGTGGCTGGTTCAGAGCGCCGTAGGGTCCCTGTGGAGTGATCGTGTTGCGGTTTAGCGCTCGTCCAGAGCTTCACCCGGGCTTTCAGAGAGAAGCCACTAAAAGCTTCCTGATATAATTAGACGCTGTGTAATGTGGAGCGTCAGACATCCAGCTCTCTGCTTTTAATAAACCAAACTGACCAAAATCTGCTTCAGCTGCTTCTTCAAATACACCACAGAAACATGGAACATCCCTAATCAGGATACTTTCATTTTAGTAACACTTAATACACAGCCATCTGTACTGATAAGTGTATAAAGACAAACATTCCTAAATGCTCACTATATACCGTAAGTGCACTACAGGCAATCAGATCATACACTCTTCTTTGAGGAAGCTGAGGTTTATTTATACTCATTTAAGAATGTCAAAATGAATTCTCATTTACATTATAGTAGCTATGAACGCTCATTTCCTCACAAACACAAACACTGCGTGTCATGCTACAGAGAAAATAGGAAGTGCAAAGTCCTCTGTCCCTGAAGACATTTCCATGTCAGAAACTGACCGTAACAAAACACTGACACTGGAGACTCCTTCCATATTTATTAAATAAATGCCTCCTTAGAAAAAACTTTACATCTAACACATACACCCATAGCAGCATGGTGTCGTCGTGGTTACCACTGTGGCCTCACACCTTCAGGGTCGAGGGTTCAAATCCCATCTCGGGGTCTGTGTGTTGGTGGGTTTCCTCTGGGTACTCTGGTTTTCTCCCACAGTCCAAAGACATGCCAACTGCCTGTAGTGGGTGTGCATGTGTGTTCTGCGAAAAAAAAAATTTAAAACTGAAATAACCTGTGTTTCCTTAAGTATACTTTTAAAACTGCCTTATCGAATTAGTGGGTAAGATGTTTAAACCTTATACCAGGCACTGTGTTTGTTATCCACGACAAATATTGTATAGCGCTTGATACCACTTTATTTTACATGAATGGATGACATGACATGATAGATAGATAGATCACCTCATATTTTATCTGTGATATGTAAAAGTAGTGCACTGGGGCATTGATGGTTCAGTGGTAGGATCTTCATCGGCCATTCCGGAGGCCTGGGTTAGGTTGCTGGCCAAAGCCTCACCCCACACACCTGAATTTGGCAGACTCCCTTATCCAGGACAACTTACATTTATGTAATTGTACATCTGAGCAGTTGATGGTTGAGGGTGTGGCTCAATGGCCTGACAGTGGCAGCTTGATCGTGCTGGGTTTAAATCCATGACCTTATGATCAATGGTGCATTGTCTTCACCACAGAGCTGCCTCAGCCCAGTGACATGTTGATCAGCTGACCAGATACACTAAATGCTCCGGTAAAGATACACACCTAGTTCGTTTTTGACTGACGCCACGTCTGGTATGCTTCTGAAAGTGGTTCAACCTGCCAATCAGGTAATGATTTCCTTATGAATATTCATACCAGGCCAAAAGTCAAGTCAAGCGCTCTGCTTTTAAAACGCTTCTCAAGACACATGAAACTATGCAGATCACAAAACAAAACCATGTGGAGAATGCAACGTGGAAATGTTTGAAATAACAGGCATAACATCTGAATTTAGTGCTTTAGTGTGGATTTGACCTTTGACTGCCATCTAGCGTGAATGTAATTTAATAACATAGTGATGTTTTCTTAGGATGAAGAAAAAACTTCATATGAAAAAATAATTGACAGCTGACAGAAGAAGTCTGATACTTATAAATCTAATACCACTTTGCTATCCAGGCTGCAATAAGCATCATTTTGTCAAAACAGGTTGTTCTGACTACAATGTAAGTACAATAAAATAAAATACTGACTTGTTTTCCCCAAAAGGAGTCAAATATCTTATTATTTTATTAAATACCTTGAGTAATGTGTATCTCCTAGAACACTGTCTCTGCGGGTTTTAGTTTCATTTTCTTACCTGATTGATGGTTACAGAATCCTCCAGCAGGGGACAGTGAGCAGGGCTCCTGTGTAATCCATAGATGTATCCGTGCTGCTGTTACGTCAATTAGACAATTCATAATTACTTCAATTCGACTAGTTTATCCTGATAATCAGCTCTGAAGGGACATATTTCTGTAAGGACTTTAGACTGTAGCCATAAGGAGACAAGACTACAGCATGTCAGTGTCTGTAATTCAGGTGAAGCTCTGGAGCGTTAAAAGAGAGAGACATCTGCTGCTGATGTGAGGGCATTACAGATAATTGAACTTGGTGTGTTGAATCTTTTACACTGAGGTGATGGTCGCTAACTGGAACCTTGATAAACTGAGGAGAGATTTATGTCAAAGTCGTATTTGATTAAAGAAATAAAAAAAACAGGTCTAGAACCTGAAAAAACTTTTATCGCTTTGCTGTTATTTGTATGAACATTATGCTAATTAAACAAATTACATGACTTAATCTTCTGGATAGAGAAACCCTAATGGGGATCATAATGCAACAAAATTCTTCATCAGTCTACATTCCAGCATTTATCCGACCTTAGACACTCCTCAGACACACAGATAAAATAAAAAAAATTGATGCTAATGAGATGCTACTGTAGAACAAAATACACGCCCTTGTGGGTGGGTTCTCAAGTGGATTTAATTGGACAACCACAAGAGATGGACAGAAATGCTAATTGTCCAGTAAGTCGTTGCTGTTTATCTTTCGGTTGCTCCTGCCAAAGTGTCACCACAGTGGACCATCAGATCCACACACAGCTCTGAAACAGGTTTGTACGCAAGACGGTGCAACACCCCCTCCCCTCCTCCCACTTTATCTGGGCTTGGGACCGGCACTGCATCCGGTGGCTTGGGTTTAGGCATTGATCTGATTTTGCTGTAAGTGATAATCTCTAAAACTGAACCTGAGATTCTCTCCAGAACTGTTCTATAGGGCTTCCCAAGCATCTCAATACATTAGGAAAGTAATACTTCATGACAGTTTCCTGATCCAGCCATGAGAATCATTTCAATACCTCCTTCTTGAGGTTCCCTCTAAGGATAAAAAAAAGACCTTTTAAGACCTTTAAGACCTTTGGGTAAAAAGTTACAATTTTCCATGTGTCTGGAGACTTCAAAGACTACCTGTCGAGCATCCTGTTGTACTGATGTCCATAACGATAAGAGTCAGTGACAGCAAGCCTGCTATAGCAGTTAAAACGCGCTCCTCTGGAGAGCACCAGCCTGAAGGGTATAGACATATGCCATTTTAACCCATTTTGGAGCTCTTGTGTTTTTGGTTAAATAAATACCTCTGGCTCTCCTACAGAGCTCGATATGTTTCGGTTGACCGTTTCCCCCACGGCTGAGGCTTCATTTATTATATTGAAGTCTGTGGAAGAATTTTAAGTCAGTTTCTGCTGCATTTCTGGTACATTTTGTGTACAGGATTAAACCTATGTTTGCAGCGACTGTTAGATTATTTAGTTTTATACAGACAAAAATAAATACACATTGTTTATAATTAAGGGATATTATTATAATTATTATTATTATTATTATTATTAAGTTATTATTTTCGTTTATTCACATTATATAAATATATAATGACTGGATCATGAATGGAGTGCATGGCTCCTCCCTCCCCTGACATTTAGATAAACACAGTCTCAAAGTTAGAGGTAAAACCCGGAGTGGATCGTGTCTCCCGTTGTGACGTCACATCGGCTCTGATACAGCAACATTGCATTCAGTATATTAATGAAAATTTTGATTTTTTTTCATTAATCCAAAGAAATACAATTGAGTGCACGTGTACATGTATGAAGCTTTAGTTTTATATTTCTTATGGACTCACACACACACACACACTTCCATGAAATGAACATACAAATATAATAATATTTAATTCATTGGACATGGAGGAATAAATAAGAATGAAGAAACATGGAGTGTAATGATGTAATGATTTACTGTTTTATTATTTTTAGGACATGGGACAAAAAAGTAACTAACTCTATAACATAAGTAACTAACTAACTAGCTAAATAAATAAATAAATGAATGCATCAATAAATAAATAAACAAATAAATAGGTATATAAATTAATAAACAAAATAAACAAATAAATAGAACAAAGAATAAATAAATTAATCGATGAATAAATAAATTAATTAAACTAAATACAGCTAAAAATATTTAAACTATAGATTTGAGCAAACTTTTAACATTTTTCTTGTCCTTGTATTGCTGTAACTTTAACTTTCCCACAGTATTAATCATTTACTTATTAAAAAAAAAAAACTTTTATATTGTTATTATTTTCTTTTTTCCCCGTCATGATTTATTTTATTATTATTTTATTGTTTCGGCATTTTTTAAAGTTCTCTCTCTCTCTCTCTCTCTCTCTATATATATATATATATATATATATATATATATATATATATATTTATATATATATATATATATATATATATATATATTTATATATATATATATATATATTTTTTTTTTTACTTTTTATTCCCTTACAAATCTCAGTCCAGTTTAAATGATGTGCAAACACAATTTAATAATAAATAAATCTTTATTTTCTGATCATAATGAAATGGATATTTTTCTACGTTTAGTTTTTATTCATTTCACACCCTCACACACAAACACACACACACACGCACACACACACAGATGTTCCAGTTCCGTGTTTTGTCCACACTCCTCCAGTCTCTCCGGTGTTGATGTACGGCGCAACCGACCTTGCTCCACAGGCCCCGCCCCGTGTTCTCATCTCCCATTGGCTCACATTCGAATTACCGCATCACCGTTCTGCGCTGTGATTGGCCCGCCGGTGTGTTTGTCACTCATCCCTGTGTTGTGACTGGCTCTGTTTTGTTTTCTCCCCTCCCCTGCTACCCCTCTTCCTCCTCTCGCCGCTGCTTCTGCACGTTCACGCTTGTCCTGCCCTGCCCCTGTGTGTGTGTCGGTGCTGCTGGATTCCGGTGGTAATACTGTTTGTTTGTTGATACAGTTCGAGCGACCCTGGCTGTGCGGGGGCCACCGGAGGGAGCAGTGTGTTAGGTCGCCGGAGGATTAGGTCGCCGTTGTTTAGGTTTGTTTTGTTTTTTTGGGTGAAACATGGCGGCGGTGGGGATGGGGCTGAGCGGCCCGGCGGTGGCCCGGCTTGAGGGCCGCGAGTTCGAGTACCTGATGAAGAAGCGCTCGGTGACGGTGGGCCGGAACTCCTCTCAGGGCTCGGTGGATGTGAGCATGGGCCACTCGAGCTTCATCTCCCGCAGGCACCTGGAGCTCTTCACCGCCGGGGACGACGACGACGATGAAGAGGAGGAGGAGGAGGACTTCTACCTGCGCTGCCTCGGCAAGAACGGGGTGTTCGTGGACGGAGTGTTTCTGCGGAGAGGGGCTCCTCCGCTACAGCTGCCCCGAGTGTGAGTGCCTCCTCCACCTCTCTCTCACACATACACACACACACACTTTCACTATCGGCCATGTGCCTCACCGCTGCTACGCACGCGCGTACGTGCTCGTGCGCGAGTAAACTTCCTGCGCGTCCCGCGCGTGAGCTCTTTAAAGCTCCTTAAAGAATCACTCTTTAATCGTTTTTACACACACTGTTCACTTTTACACACACTTCTCTCACAGTTAGAGTGTTTATACCGCGCGGCTCACCAGCGTGTGTGTGTCGCCTCTCCTTGCTCTTGTTGTTGTTGTTATTATTATGACTCTTACGTGGCGCACGTGCAGCGCCTCTCTCGCGCGTCTCCATGGAGACTGGCTTTAACGGTTTATTAGCGCAATATATTAACACACTTAAATCGTTATATTACTTAAACGATTATTCCCATTGTTATTTATTTATTCCTTTTGAAATAAGTGAAAAATACCTTTTTTAAATATATAAGAATAGTAAAATATATAAATGAAGAAAAAAAGAAGACTGACTGAAATAAAAGGTCACCTTGGTTACCGTGCACGCGCGAGCTTTAATGAGCGGTTTTATTTTATCTTCATTTTATTTTATTTTTCGTTAGATCTAAATAATTTACACACTTATTTCACACAACCTAAGTGAGAGTTGTTTTTTAAACCATTTTTTCCCTTTTTTAAAATATGTTCTGCCTCGCGCGAGGCGCTAAGCTAGCATCGCGTTAGCGTTGACGTCATTCATTCAATAAGCAGCCGTTAAAAACGTTAACAGTCTAAAAACGCACAGTCAGGTTTCCGTTACATTTCATATCTGTGCATCACTGAATATTAGTCATTTTGTTTTTGTGTGTGTGTGTGTGTGTGTGTGTATTCTGTGGGGGTTAGCTTAGCTTTGTTAGCTCAGTTTCTGAGAGAGATGAACACACACAACCACACATAGTGAATATGATTTAAATAATTTGAGTGTTGTACATTACACAGTCTTTCCTAGGGTTAAAATCCTGTAGTAATGGACAATAAAGGTGAATTTAGATGTGTGTGTGAGCGAGAGAGGTCAGTACACCAGAGTAAATAAACAGCCTGATTTTTCGGGAAACAGACTCAAGGTTGATGTTGCATCTGATTAAACACACTGTTACAGGTTTCATAACCTGTAAACACACTGTCTCTTACACACACACACACACACACACACACACACACACACACACACAGAAGTGGGGAGTGTGTTGGGTTAAAGGGAAATGTGTTCAATTAGCATGATGCACACACACAGGTTTAGATAAACAACATGCAAATACTGTATACACTCGACAATAAAAACACATACACACCCCTGTTGTTCTCAGTGGGTGTGGCAGAGCAAAAGTGTATTATTCTCCAGCGGAAAAGGAAGACTTGTGTAAGTGTGTGTGTGAGAGAGAGAGAAGGAGAGCGAAAAAGTATGCCATGTGTGTGTCTGTGTGAAAAGGAGGGTATTGTTTGTGTGTGTGAGAGAAAGTGTGAGTGTGAAAGGGAGAGTGTGTGTGTGTGTAAGAGTAAGACAGTGTGTGTGTATGAGAGAGAGAATTTGTATGAGTTTGTGGAAAGTATTGTGTGTGTGTGTGTGAGAGTTTGTATGCGAGTGTGTATGTGTTTGTTTGTTTGTGAAGGATTGAGGGTGTATTGCGTGTGTGCAAGAGAATTGAGTTGTGTGTGTAAGATATGTAGAGATATGTATCTTCACGCTGACTCACGCATCTCTTTATACACACACAACACACACAACACACACACACACACACACAATACACTCTTAAAGTTATGCCTGGTTTTCAGTTTGATTTCCTCAGATAAAAATCATTCTTATTACACCAGTCTCAAAACACCACGAGCGCTAATTATTCAAAAATCACGTGCGTCAGAATGTCCTCGCGCACGCACACGGTCAAGTTGAGTTTTGGGGCTTTGAGGCGTCCGAGGTGGAAAAGTGTCACAGTTTCTGTATAATCCTACAGGTGGCGCTCTCTGAACTATTTACACATGTCCATCCCTTGTGGTAGGAGTGATTTATTTGCTTCATAGTTTAATTAGAAATAATAAAGATGGCGGATGATGTAACAGGGATACGCTCTGCTCAGTAACAGTGTAGCTTTGTGTGTAATTTAATGTGAAGTTAAACTCTTGTATTTGAAGTTAGATTGTAGTGTTTAAACGTTGCGTTTGTTTTTTAAAGTGAGAAAACTAATGTTATGAAGGACGTGATACATTTAATTACTCATTAGACATTTTAAAGTTTTAAAATTGTAACAAAATCAGAGAAAAGTTATATAGAATTATTGTGATATTATTCAAATAGGCAACAAAGTATCATAAGAATATCATGTCGGGAGGTGTCTCTCGTGCCTAGTGTGTGTGTCTGTGTAAGAGAAAGTGCTTTCCTGTTCCTCGTACACATGTGGGTCAGAGAGGAAGTCCAGACGTGTGGAGTGTGTGATGCCTGGCGCTGTGACCCTGGAACAGGAAGTGCTGTGTACACTGTGTCCTGATCCTGTGCTCTGATTGGTCAGGAGCTGATGATTCATTCTCTACAAACAGCAACTTTAACAGCAAGTGTGTGTGTGTGTACATGCTCTGATGTCGTAAAATAGGTACCGAGTGGTTTACACACACACACACACAGAAATGATTAATTAGTGTTAAATTCCTCTGGGTTAAAGTTACATCGCCATGGCAACCGCCTGCTGATACTGCAGAACTCTTTTCTTCTCAACCGTATGTGTGTGTGTGTGTGTGTGTGTGTGTGTGTGTGTGTGTGTGTGTGTGTATGTGTGTGTGTGTGTATGTGTGTGTGTGTGTGTGTGTGTGTGTGTGTGTGTGTGTGTGTGTGTGTGTGTGTGTGTGTGTGTGTGTGTGTGTGTGTATGTGTGTGTGTGTGTGTGTGTGTGTGTATGTGTGTGTGTGTGAGGAAGCTGAAGAAGGGAAAGGGACAACAAACAAAGGAAAAAATGCACTGTTTGGGAAGTCAAACATTCCTTTCTTAACAAGCCTCTCTCTCTCTCTCACACACACGCACACACACACCTTCTTAACAGTTGATACAGACATGTATTGTGTGTGTTTTGTGCTAAAGGTTATGATTCAGGAGAAAAAAAAACATTTAAAAAAGTTGATGTCTTCAGGTGTGTGTGTCTAGTGCGTGTATGTTCATGCTCTAAAACTCAGCATTTGAAAACTTTTCCCATGACGTGTTAATGTGTGTGTGTGTGTATGGGTGTGCCTTGTTGTTTTAAAATGTTTAACAGATCCTCCGTGTCAGGACTTGTTTCTACAGAGCTAGTGTTTACATTGTCTCTTTCACACACACACACACACACACACACACACACACACACACACACACACACACACACACACACAGTTTGAAGATGGACGTCACCTGATTTTCACACACTGCTTGTGAGTGTGTGTGATGGGACCTGAGTGTGTGTACAGCCTTCATGTAACAAGGGAACGCTTAATTTAGCACAGCCCTGACACACACACACACACACACCACAGCCTCCAGAGCATCATTAAGAGAGACACCACTACACTGACTGTGTGTGTGTGTGTGTGTGTGTGAGATATGATGAAACATTGTTTACTCGTTATAATATGTTTTGTGTGTGTGTGTAGGTGCACATTCCGTTTCCCCAGTACGAGTATAAAGATCACGTTCACGGCGTTGGGGCGGGGCAAGAAGGACGCGAAGGAGGCGGAGTCTCCGGTGAAGGCGGTGCAGCCTCAGATCTCCCCGCTGTCAATCAACATCCCGGATAACATCGCACACCTGATGAGCCCTCTGCCCTCGCCCACCGGCACCATCAGGTAGACACACACACACATTTTTCTTGTTACCCCCGGTCACTAGTGGATGGGGTTGAGGTCAGGGCTCTATGTTTGGGCCGGTCGAGTTCTTCCACATCGAACTCATCACACCATGTCTTTATAGTCCTTGCTTTGTGCACTGCGGCGGAGTCATGTTGGAATAGAAAAGGGCCTTCAACAAAGTGTGGACCCAAAGTTGCCTATAAGCATAGCATTGTTCAAGATGTCTTGGTGAGCACTGAGGTCATTCTACAGTACCATGTCCTGTCACTAAAACTGTCCCATGAGGGTTGAACTTAAATCCTTGGTTTATATGGGGTTCAAGGGTCAAGAGTTGATGGTTGCTTCCAGGTGTGTGTGTTTTAATGCCACAGGGTTCATATAAAGGAATGTCCTCACATATCTGTGTGTGTGTATGTCAGTGCGGCGAACTCGTGTCCATCGAGCCCTCGCGGCGCCGGTTCCTCGGGGTACAGACTCGGCCGCATGGTGTCCTCAGACCTGCACCTGATCAATGACACCTCTCACTCAGAGATGGATAAAGACGCATCAGGTGGAGACAGTCCCAAAGTAAGAGCTCTCACACACGCACACACAGCGCTGTAACGGTCACAGTCCGACAGATATAAAGGTCTGTGTGTGTTGTCTGCTGTCTCCGTGCAGGACGACTCCAAACCTCCATACTCGTACGCTCAGCTGATCGTCCAGGCCATCACGCTCGCCCCGGACAAACAGCTCACACTCAACGGCATCTACACACACATCACCAAGAACTACCCCTACTACAGGAGCGCAGATAAGGGCTGGCAGGTCAGTCTCACTCACACACACACACACACACACATACACTGTGTCTCGCAGTGATCTAGACGTGATTGTGCATTTCTGTCTGTGTGTGGGTGTTGCAGAACTCGATCAGACACAACCTGTCCCTGAACCGGTACTTCATCAAGGTGCCGCGCTCGCAGGAGGAGCCGGGGAAGGGTTCGTTCTGGAGGATCGACCCGTCCTCAGAGGGGAAGCTCATCGAGCAGGCCTTCAGGAAGCGCAGACCTCGGGGAGTGCCCTGCTTCAGGACCCCGCTCGGACCTCTCTCCTCCAGGTGGGCACACCGCTAGTACATCACACACACATTTATTATTTTCTTCAAAGTTCTGCAAACAATACCTCATAAATCTTGTTGTTGTTTGCAAATTTATGAAAAAAATACTCCCGTTTCCACTAATCACCCTTGAGATATTTAAACTTAAGGGAGGTGACCAAGAACCCGATGGTTAGTCTGAATAAGCTCCAGTGTTTCTCGGTGGAGAAAGGGAGAACCCTCCAGAAGAACAACCATTTCTGCAGACGTGCATGGTAGAGAACGACCAGACAGGAGCCACTCCTCAGTACAAGGCACATGACGGCCGTTTGGAGTTTGCCAAAAGGCACCTGAAGGACTCTCAGACTATGGGAAACTATTTTATTCATTTATTATTTTTTGAAGCCTCTATGGAACCAATTAAAGCCTCAAGTCATTTTGACTATGATGCTACAAGATGTTTTTTCTTCTGGAAGGTTCTACTCTCTCCACCGAGAAACACTGGAGCTCTTTCAGACTAACCATCGGGTTCTTGGTCACCTCCCTTAAGTTTGCCTGGCGGCCCGTGCTACAAAGATATATATATATATATACACACACACACAAATATATACACACAGCTTTCCTATTGATTGGAGGTTTTGTGAGATGCTTTGACTCCACCTGGTGGCTGTTTAATGTTTATGTGCATTTTTTAAAAATTATTATTTATTTTTAATTCTTCTGTTTATTAAATATACCTATAACTAATTATATCCGCTTTTGGAATTTTGTACTTTTACTCTCTTGTTCTTTTATTTTATTTTATATATTTTCTTCTGTGTTTTATTTAGTTTTCTTTGATAAACGTTCCCTGTGTTAACTGGAATACGCCCAGGGAAACAAGTATTTTTAATGCTTTGACCTTTGACCTTGACACAGGAGCGCCCCAGCGTCACCCAGCCACTCTGGCGTTCTCTCTGCCCACTCCAGTGGCGTCCAGACCCCAGACAGCCTGTCGCGAGAGGGCTCGCCTGTTCCCTCAGAGACAGACCCCGCCCCTGCTCCGCCCCCTGTCCACTCTGCGGCCATCCAGCCCAAAATCGCTGTGATTCAGGAGGCTCACCTTGCTCAGGCCACGCCCGGTATACACATACACACACACACTCTACACTTAGAACATGCTGGAAGTATACCATAAATGACTGTGTGTGTGTGTGTGTAGGTTCTCCAGTGAGCAGTGCTCCAGTGCTGATAGCGGTCCAGAGACCCGTGGTGTTCACCTCCTCGTCCTCGTCTTCTTGCTCGTCCTCCACGGTGGCCCCTCAGACCCTGATGCAGACGCTCCACGTCCTCCATCAGATCCCTGTCAGCGCTGCTAAACCTCCGCACGCACCGCAGGAGAACGGAGCCACGAACTCGGAGGGAAAAGGTCAGAGGTCATGCCCCGGTGGACAGGCTGCACACACGGAGAGAGAGAAAAAAAGAGATGTAGTGTGTGTGTGTGTGTGTGTGTGTGTGTGTGTGTTGACTTATTTTACTCTCTGTGTTTGTGTTTGCAGTGAAAGTTGAAGCCGTTCCCACCATCACTCACACCTCCATAGGCTCGGCCAATCGGATCATACAGGGCGGCGTGGCCACGCCCCTCCAGACGGTCACCATCGTGCAGCAGGCGCCGCTGGGTCAGCACCAGCTGCCCATCAAAACCATTGTGCAGAACGGCACACACACGCTGCCCATCGCTACGGCCAGCACGGGTACACACACACACACACACACACTGTGTAATAAATAACTGACAATACCTAAAAGTCTTATCTATAATCCTCTCTCTGTTTGTGTGTGTGTGTGTGTATGTGTGTGCGCGCGCACACATTCAGTGTCCAGTCCGCTCCACCTGTTAGCGGCGCACGCCTCCGTCTCCGCGTCCCTGCCCACTAAACGACAGAACGGAGAGAGCGAGCCGCTGGAGAGCAAACGACAAAAAACAGAGGAGCAGCAGCAGCGTGTCATCTCCTCCTCCGACCCGAACGGAACGGCCAACATGGACACGCCCACCGCCGCCGCTGCCAGTCACGACTAGGCATTAACGAAACCCCAGCCCCCCATTTTTTTTTTTCTCCTTTAGCTCCACCTCTCACTGTCTGTCATATTTACCTCCTTCTCTCTCTCTCTCTCTGTTCCCATGTCCATTATTTACAGATTTCAATACAAAACTAAAAAAAAAAAAAAAAAACACCCTCAAACGGACGTCCCGGACCATCTCTGAAGTCGTAACCATGCCCACTTGTTGGCTCCGCCCACCTGCCTGCTGTAAGGGACTTCTATTCCGTTCACGCCGAGGGGCGTCATGTCACGTGTCCCGTGTTTCCTGTTTCATACCAAACACGCTGTGTTCAGCGCATATTTATATATTTATACACACACACACACATACATATATATATATATATATATATATATATATATATATATATATATATATATATATACACACACACACAAGAGCTGGGCGATATGAATAATACCACCTAACAGACCACAGTACACATCAATCCGCACATGACGTTTCGATTTTTTTAAACCCGTTAAGATCAATTAATCAGTTTACGCGATTGAAACAAAGAGCTGATTAACAAGTCAACACACTCACACACACTCTCTCTCTCACACATACACAGACTATTTTTTCGCTTTATTTGTCTTGCATCTTTTTTCTCTTAGTTTTCCCTAAAAAGCGGTAGGTTATGATGTCATCATATTGCCCAGCTCCAACACACACACTGACACACACATGTCCACAGCCAGCCACGACTCCCATCTGAGAGCCCACCTGTCCCTCCCTCTCTCTCTCTCTCTCTCTCTCTCTGTGTGTAAGAGAGAGAGAGATAGTAAAGCGAGTACACACACACAGGAGATATGCAGTATTTTGTCAGGTGGAGCACACATTTTTACATTTTTTTGTTTGTTTTTTGAGGATGTTTATAGACACGAATTTCCATTGGATTACATGTTCTCCAGAACAGCCTCAGAGGATGTCTGAATCGCTCGTCTTCATGTTCGTTTAGGAAAATAATTTTCTTTTTTTTTTTCTTTTTAAAAATAATTCTATATTGAATTAATTGTTAGGTTTTTTTTTTTCAAGTCTGAGTCTGTTTTCTTCTTTTATACATAAGAACGATGTTCGAGATGTGATTTCACAGAGCTCTTGCGCATCCTGATAATAACGACACACACCACAGCCATGTTCAGGATTTAGACTTCACCCAGCAACCGAACGACCTGCTCCAGAGTACTCACATGTTGATTGTATGTGTCCCTGAGAATGAAAGTATGAGAAAAGAAGAAGAAAAAAAAAATCTTTTTTTGTTCTGCTACATTGGGAAAATGCTTCTTTTTTTATATAAATTAATTTAAACCTTAAACATGTCTGCCTTCCCATGTTTCCTTCAGAAAACCTCATCTGATCCCTGATTGTGGGGAGGGAAGTGTGCTAAATTAAGTGTAACACCGCCGGAACGGGGAAGGAGGATGAGCAGGAAGTGAGAAGGACAGACAAGAGAAGATGTTAGGAAGATATGGGTAAAGGTCAGGATTGATGGAGAATGTGGAGAGAAGGGGAAATTAGAGAGGAGGAGATTTGGAGGGAAACAGAAGTAGGAGAAAGTTGTGGAAATGAGGTGGAGAAAAAATGGTAGGGAAGGGATAGGAAATAAATAAAATGATTAAGGGCTGTAGAGGTGTGTTAGGAATAACTGGAAGAGATGAAGAAATGGAAGGAGTGATAATGGGGAAGGGATGGAGAAATTAAAGAAATAATGAAAAGTAATAGAGAAATAATTAATGGAAGGGATGGAGAAAAGGAAGGAGTAATAAAAGAAAGATGAAGCAATAGATGAAGTGATAATGGGAAGGGGTGGAGAATTTGGATGGAGTATTAACTACAATAGAGGGGATTAAGAAAATTAAGGAGTGATGAAGCACAGATGGAGAAATTAAAGGAGTGATAACTGGAAGGGATGAAAAATGGGGAGGGATTGAGAAATGGAAGAAACATTTACTCAAATGGGAAAATACTGGGATGGAGAAATGAAAGGAATAATAACGGGATGGGGTGGGTAAATTGAAGAATGGATGGAGAAGTGGAAGGACTGATAATGGGAGGGGGTGTAGAAAACTGTCACATTGGTTTTATTCATCTAAGGTATGTTCTTAGTCTAAAATGTAAAACGTATGTTGCAAATCATTTGCACATCACAACATTGCAGATTTCATGACGCAGCCTCCGCACATGGCAGTTCTTCTCAGGACCACCAGGGAGCAGAAGAAACCTAGATATCTCTTCAGATTGGACCTCTTCTAGTGTGTTCTGTGTTTATATATCAGGTTGACCCTAATGAATGAATAATCTGGATGCACATCTGTAGTGCACATCATCACCTCCTACACTTTATCTGTACATGGCTAAATCAAAGGAAGGGGTCAAGGATGATGATTCCATTCCCTGGTGGGTGTCATTTTAGCTCTGAGCTGCCCCCTAGTGGATCGAAAGTTAAACGATTACTTTGTGGCCTTTGTTGTGTGCGGTAGTCTGATGTTTCAGCGGCAAAGCTGCAAAGTCCCTCGGTCACATGATCTTGGAGATCTTCAGAAAGGTTCTGATGAGATGTGTGTCCTGTATGTCTTAGTCTCTGTCATTGTCAATCTGTCTGGCCAATTCTAAAAAAAAAAACATGGACAGTGTTTAGGATGTTTCCTGATAATCAAACCCTTATTGTGATCATTTTCTCTAGTATTCAGAAAATAAAAGCTGGAGCAAACTGCTAAGAGCACTGTGTGCTCTGTCTTTCTGTCTGTGGATTTGTCCCTCACGGCCGTAGACAGTCAAGTGTGTATGTGTATATGTGTGTATTAATGAACACATCTCTGTAGCGCACAGGCGTGGGAGGCGTTGCCCTGGAGACAGAGAGAACCGAGTAAAACTCAAGAAAATGAAGCGCATGAATCCTCACACCTCTTTGTGTATGTGTGTGTGTACACACAGGAAACAGAGTCCCTGCTAACTGCTATCCCTCATCCGTTTTCGTCTTCTTCCCATTGTTCCCTGCTTTTCTCAGCTCTGTGTTTAACGTTCGAAATCCGCCCACGTTAGTTTTTAGAGCTGAAGTGTGGATGATTTTTAACTATATGCATTTTAAACCATTTCAAGTGAACATGTGAAATATAACGTGTAATGTTTTTTTTCTTCAAGACAAAAATTTCACCCCTCAGCTGGTAATGTCATAACCGATGTGACCAATTAGCAGCTTTCACATTTGTCGTTCTTTCCGTGTTTATCGATGAGTTAGGTTTGTATATCATCCCCTCCCTCAGGCAGCAGCTGATGAGGTCCAAGCACTTTTTTATTTATTTTTTATTTTTTGCAGCCCCTAACAGCTGGCTCTTAGTACCATGGTGCAAGACATTAATATAAGAAGCAAATCTTCGGTTCAGTATCACATCACAGAAATATTGAGGTTACCTCGGGTAAAGGACTAAAGCCAAGGTTAACTCAGGTCTAATACAATTATTTATCTCAGTCATGTGACCATGTTGATTTTTTTATATATTTTTTTATAGTGTGTGAGATTAGGCGGCAACCTGGTAAGGCGTATGTGCGGGTGTGCACACACTGTCAGTCATATTGTCTATTTCTCTAGTCTGTCTTACCTTGTGTGTGTATCAAGGAAAATGTGTGTGAATACTACCCTGTTGTGACATGTCTTTAATTAAATGGGAGCAAATTGTCGAATCCAAGTTCCTCGAATTCCTTGGCTATGAGAAGCTTACCTGGAAATCACTTGGTATCATTAAAAAAGTCAAAGTGCTGCCAAATTGCCATCTCAGCCTGTTGAAACTGGCTGAGATTGTAACGTTTGCAAAACAACAAATAAAAGTGGATCAATACCAAGGGTGTAATGGTTGTTTCTAAAGAACATGCTTGGAATTCAAGTCTTACCATGTAGAAGAGGCAGATTTTGTTAGTCTCTTATCATTTACGGTTTTTGGCAGACACCCTTTCTCTTGAGCGACTTACATTGCTCCTTATACATCAGGGCAGCTGAGGGTTAAGGGCCTTTCTTGAGGACTCAACAGTAGCAACTTGGTGATGCTGGGGTTTGAATTTGGGACAATTCTGATGAATAGTCCAATGCCTTAACCACTGAGCTACCTACTATCCAGGGTGTACCTCATCCGCAGATGTTCCTGACGCTTCAGCTGCTCTTTGTTCCAGCCGCACTGCGACTCTACACAGGATAGATATTGGTTGGATGTATTTTTATACAAGGTACAAAACACAAGTGATGGCCTGAGAGAAACACTAGCTTAAAATATCTATTTATCGGCGTTAATGCTGCAACCACTGTAAGAGGTTACAATTCTACAGTTTCAAGGCTGGGTTTCAAGGCTTCAAGGGCATGAAGTGGGGTACACACTCGACAGGGTGCCAAACTATTACCAAACGCTCAAGGGGAAATTTGCTTGTCTTTTGAGTGTGAAGGGAGAAGAAACCAAAGTACCCAGAAGAAACCTACCAAGCACAGGGAGAACATGCGCGTATACCTGAGGCGAACCCTTGACTCTGAAGGTGCAAGGCGACAGTGCTAACCTCTACGTGACCATGATTGAGATCATCAAAACGTTTAGAAGTTAAGCTGATAAAGTATTACAAAATGCAGTTTTAAATGATGTGAAAAAGTAATTGCCCCTAAACCTATTAACTGGTTGCACCACCCGTGGCGGCGGCAACAGCAATCAAGAGGTTCCACTAGCTGCCAATGAGACCTTCACATTGCTGTTTCCCAGAATTTAGCAACATTAGAGAGTTTAGCCTGTTTAAGGTCATGCCACAACATCTCAATCAGATTTAACTCCATCATCTAATATTGAAATTTGTTTGATGATCTGAATTAAACAAATCGATTGCTAGCCAAATCTTTCAGTTCAAATAAATTTTATTTATATATAGCGCTTTATAGAAGTTTAGTCCCCATGTGTTATTTTCATTATTATTGTGATCTGTTTCATCAACATTTTCGCAGTATGTTTACTCGTCTGCTCGTCGTTTGAGATCTTTAGAGCACTGAATGACACTATGTCAGTATTTGCACCCAATATGAAACATCGTACACATCCCAAGTTACTGTTGATATTTAAACCTCAAACCAGCTCAACTGACATGACAGTCATTACTCTTTCATTATACCTGTGAGTGACAGACATTTATGTCAACAAATTAATTAATTACACACAGCGGTGCCAACATCAACACACGCGCACACACACACACATACACACAGTCCCAAAAAGGAATGCCAATCTTATTACTCTTGAGTCAGGAGCCAGCTTGTACATCATGAGGACACAGAGATGAGGACATGCTGGCTGAGAGACAGACAGACAGAGAGACAGACAGACAAAGAGAGAGACTTTACTTCATACCTGTGAACTGCTGAGTCTCAAATTAATACACATAAACCGCTCATCATGGTGACTAGCCTCCTATGCTAACTACTAAGTGTGCTCTAATAAATAAAGGAAATGTGTGTGTGAGTGTGTGTGGGTTAGAGACCTGTCTGGCCACCATGAGGTGCTGTGTAGCCGAGCACCCAGTCTCTGAGGAGTGTGTAGTGTGTCTAATGGTCTGACTGATGAGTGCCGCCTTATCATGCTCTACATGAATCTCTCTCTTCCTCCCTCTCCATCTGTCTCTCTCTCTTCCTCCCTCTCCATCTGTCTCTCTCTCTCTTCCTCCCTCTCCATCTGTCTCTCTCTCTTCCTCCCTCTCCATCTGTCTCTCTCTCTTCCTCCCTCTCCATCTGTCTCTCTCTCTCTTTCTCCCTCTCCATCTGTCTGTCTGTCTCTCTCTCACTCCATTGGTCTGTCTCTCTCTCTCTCTCTCTCACTCCATTGGTCTGTCTCTCTCTTAATTAAGAAATTCCCCTCTGGGATTAATAAAGTTCTTTGAATCTTGTATCTTAATCTTGAATAATCCTCTGTCTCTTTTTCACTCTGTCTGTCTCTCTCTCTCTCTTACTTCATCTCTCTCTGTCTTTTTCCATCTGTCTGTTTCTTTCTCATTTTTTGTCTGTCTCTCACGACAGTCTGTCTCTCTGTTTCTCTTACTTCATCTGTCTCTCTCTTACTAAACCTGTCTGTCTCTCTCACTCCATTTGTCTCTTTCACTCTGTCTGTCTGTCTCTCTCTCACTCCATCACTCTCTTTTACGTTGTCTGTTTCTCTCTCACTCCATTTGTCTCTTTCACGCTGTCTGTCTCTCTCTCACTCCATCACTCTCTTTTACTCTGTCTGTCTCTCTCTTACTCCATCTGTCTCCCTTTCACTTTATCTGACTATCTCTCTCTATCCATCTCTCTCTCTTACTCTCTCTCTTACTCCATGTGTCTGTTTCTCTCTCACACTGTCGGTCTCTCTCACTCTGTATGTCTGTCTCTTTGTCTCACTCTATCTGTCTCTCTCACTTCATCTCTTTCACTCCATCTGTCTGTCTCTCTGTCTCACACCAGCTCTGTTTGTCTGAGGAGTGTGTACTGTATCCAAAATAATAATGTCTGATTGCCAGTGTTTCACCTTTCTGTCTGTCTCACTCTCTCAGTCTCTCTCTGTTTGTCTGTCTGTATATACAGTGGTGTGAAAAACTATTTGCCCCCTTCCTGATTTCTTACTCTTTTGCATGTTTGTCACACAAAATGTTTCTGATCATCAAACACATTTAACTATTATTCAAAGATAACATAATTGAACACAAAATGCAGTTTTTAAATGAAGGTTTACGTTATTAAGGGAGAAAAAAAAACTCCAAATCTACATGGCCCTGTGTGAAAAAGTGATTGCCCCCCTTGTTAAAAAATAACTTAACTGTGGTTTATCACACCTGAGTTCAATTTCTGTAGTCACCCCCAGGCCTGATTACTGCCACACCGGTTTCAATCAAGAAATCACTTAAATAGGAGCTACCTGACACAGAGAAGTAGACCAAAAGCACCTCAAAAGCTAGACATCATGCCAAGATCCAAAGAAATTCAGGAACAAATGAGAACAAAAGTAATTGAGATCTATGAGTCTGGTAAAGGTTATAAAGCCATTTCTAAAGCTTTGGGACTCCAGCGAACCACAGTGAGAGCCCTTATCCACAAATGGCAAAAACATGGAACAGTGGTGAACCTTCCCAGGAGTGGCCAGCAGACCAAAATTACCCCAAGAGCGCAGAGACAACTCATCCGAGAGGCCACAAAAGACCCCAGGACAACATCTAAAGAACTGTAGGCCTCACTTGCCTCAATTAAGGTCAGTGTTCACGACTCCACCATAAGAAAGAGACTGGGCAAAAACGGCCTGCATGGCAGATTTCCAAGGCGCAAACCACTTTTAAGCAAAAAGAACATTAAGGCTCGTCTCAATTTTGCTAAAAAACATCTCAATGATTGCCAAGACTTTTGGGAAAATACCTTGTGGACCGACGAGACAAAAGTTGAACTTTTTGGAAGGTTACATCTGGCGTAAAAGTAACACAGCATTTCAGAAAAAGAACATCATACCAACAGTAAAATATGGTGGTGGTAGTGTGATGGTCTGGGGTTGTTTTGCTGCTTCAGGACCTGGAAGGCTTGCTGTGATAGATGGAACCATGAATTCTACTGTCTACCAAAAAATCCTAAAGAAGAATGTCCGGCCATCTGTTCGTCAACTCAAGCTGAAGCGATCTTGGGTGCTGCAGCAGGACAATGACCCAAAACACACCAGCAAATCCACCTCTGAATGGCTGAAGAAAAACAAAATGAAGACTTTGGAGTGGCCTAGTCAAAGTCCTGACCTGAATCCTATTGAGATGTTGTGGCATGACCTTAAAAAGGCGGTCCATGCTAAAAAACCCTCAAATAAAGCTGAATTACAACAATTCTGCAAAGATGAGTGGGCCAAAATTCCTCCAGAGCGCTGTAAAAGACTCGTTGCAAGTTATCGCAAACGCTTGATTGCAGTTATTGCTGCTAAGGGTGGCCCAACCAGTTATTAGGTTCAGGGGGCAATTACTTTTTCACACAGGGCCATGTAGGTTTTAATTTTTTTTCTCCCTAAATAATAAAAACCATCATTTAAAAACTGCATTTTGTGTTTACTTGTGTTATCTTTGACTAAAAGTTAAATGTGTTTGATGATCAGAAACATTTTGTGTGACAAACATGCAAAAGAATAAGAAATTCAGGAAGGGGGCAAATAGTTTTTCACACCACTGTATATTGTAGAACTCATCACCACCTCTGGACCAATCAGAGCGCAGGACGCTGTGGTGTGACGTCCTATACCTGTAATCTCACCCAATTAAGTATCGGCACCCTTGACTGGCTTGCTGCATCTCATGCTACACAGTTTTGCCCTGTAAGGTGGATTATGGTTATCATATTAGTCACAATCCTTACTATTAAGATGTTGTGTGGTTGTCAGTTACACTCCTGTCACACGCCCTCTGTTTGTGTTAACACACCAGCTACGACTCATTGGCGCATTATCTTTCCTGAGGGGTTTAGCAAAAGTAAACAGCGAAACTATACATAAGGCTCAGTCTCTCACAAGTCTTTCTTTATTCTACTTTTTAAAACAGGTTATCAAAAAAATTTAAATGAGGAGTAAACTCCTTTGTCACAAGGATGTGGAAAACTTATAATGTTTTGTCGCTGAATGTTACAAACCACTGACACTGGAGACTCCTTCCTTAAATGTTACATTAAATGATATAAGTAAATATTTATTAGTAAATTTCAGGTAATGTAGTCAAAAGGGGGAAATGGTTTGTCCGGGTTTGATTTGTCTTGGGGTCTGTGTGTGTGGAGTTTGAATGTTCTCCCCGTGCTTAATGGGTTTCCTCGAGGGTACTCCAGTTTCCTCCCACAGTCCTAAAACATGCAGATTAGACTCATTGGCGTTCCCAAATTGGCCCTGTGATTGATTTTGGAAAACACTCCACATTTTCACGCTAAAGGGCATGTCTCCATTGCGCTTGTGATTCGCTGTGAATTTCTGCAGTGGTAGGTTTGCTAAAAAACTACTTTGATTTGAAACTAGTGTTGAATTGGAGCCAAAAAAATGACAAACATGACCCAGAAATTGGCTCAGCCAAGGACTAAATGCAAAATCAAATGATGTAATTATATATTAGCATTCAAGCATTGCGCTCCTCCTTACTGTAAACATGATTATCATTATTTTAAGATCAGGAGGGCAGATTGTGACAGTGTGTGTGTGTGTGTGTGTGTGTGTGTGTGACATGATCTGCTGTAGGCACTGATTCTGGCACGGAAGCCATCGAATTACAGGAATCACCAACCGCTTCTGCATTCCAGCCTTTCTGAGCTATTTGTGATCTCTATGTTTCTGGAATCGTTATGGCTTTTTACTGAAGAAAACGTCAGGACTTTTTTCCTATTCGGTCTGAAACTTTTTCAGAAATACTGAAACATCAACCAGAAAGGTCAAACTTGGCTCTAGCAGGACAGCCAAAACTACCAAAATGATATAACCATCACAAAGCCTTTACCTGGATATATATAGGTAAAGCATACAGTATATATATAACAAAGGGTTGGGCAAACAATGGCAGTAACGTAATGTAAGCGGTTTGCAGATAGAAACCTACCTTGACTACATTGGATGCCCTTCTTGATGCAACCCTCTTATTTTATTAAGGCTTGGGACTTGCCAAAGGCGCCCTGCAGTGCACAGTGGAGTTTGGGGCATTGACTTGGACGTAATATTGTATGTCCGAGGGGGGTTAAAGACAAAATGGAACTTGTGCTAAAATTTCTGGTGTATAAAGGTGTAAACCAGGCAATTGACATTTATCGAAGACTTCGAGCACAGTCCTCTTAGCCGTAGGAACGGTGCAAATGTTGAATGGTGGAAATGTTTTAAAGAAGGCCGTACGTCCGTGAATGACGATCCCGGACTAAGTGGCTTGGAGCCTCGTGCAATCATTCCCATAAACGTTCAGCCAGTGGAACGCCTGATACTTGATAATTGACTAATGCCTTGTCACCAATTTGTGAGTTTATTCTACTGTCTGGTTTATACAACCAAGAGAGTTTTTTAGTAGGGCCCCAGATCTTTTCCAAAAACACTTGATCCCAAAATATGGTTCATAATTATACTTGGAGGCCAAGATTTGGAATTCAATTGTATTTGAACATGGAAGTGGAGGTAACGTCATTCACATCTCATCATATCAATCACATCTTCCGACCTGCAAAGTCATGGCTGATATAGAAATACATTTTTTCAGAAATATCAATAATATTAGGCATAGCGCAAAGATTGACCTCCTCGCTCTCATCTTTTCTTGTGTTTAATGGAGGCTCACAAACCAGGCAGGTGCATGCTTCCATCTGCTATATCAGAGAGTGTAAATACACAAGGGTACCCGAGTAGAGAAAACAATAATATTGTGCACGCTGGCCAGTGGGGGAGTAAGTAGGGGGGCAATTGTTCCTGAGGATGATGCAAATCAATTGTACCTAATTCGAAAGTTAACTAAGTGTACTCTGTGGTATTTATTTTTATTAGCATAATTGTAGAAAATATGTCAACATGCTTTTCTTTTCTAAAGCTAATCCTGCAGGATTGCAGTTGACTGGCATTGAGATCTGGACATTTTGCATACACTCTACACACACACACACACACACACACACACACACATAGATCTTGAGGACGAATGTAGCTGTGTGCAGTTCCCAAGGAAACGATGTCTTGACAACCAAAGAGAGGAGTGTGAGTTTATCTTTTACTCCCTATGTCCTTTCTCTTTAGTGAACACACAGTGAGGATAATGAGGTGTGTGTGTGTGTGTGTGTGCGTGCTGGGGTGAAATATTATAAAGAATTCCTGGTATTATTAAGTTCCTGTATACTAAATTCCTTAGTCCTGGTGTCATGCTGTGAGACACAGGCTGTTTGTTTGGTTTAACAGCGCCTCATGTGGTCATCTCCACATGCACAGTCCATTATTTGTCCGGGGTCCAGGAGATAAACTCTGACTTAAGCTCTGATGGTTTTCCTATTCGTATGACTATAATCTCTAATGTCATAAATTTGTAACAGCACAAGTTGTACATTGTTCATCAACAAAGAAAACGTATCTAGTCCCTGTGAAGATTCGCACCTAGCTATCTAACTAGCTTTAAGGTTTTATTTGAAGTTGCGGTGAAGAAAACAACGAACAAATGGGCAATACATACATATATTGTGACCTGTTCTTTAGCTGTTATTTGTGGTTAGCATCAACAGTGTTTTTTGTGATGCACATTTACACTGTGTGGAAAGCTAAGCACATCTATTATAGTATATCTAATTATGTAACATTGATTTGGTTCATCATCTAGACCACTTTATCCTGTATAAAGGTCGCAGTGGACATAGAGCCTATCCCAGGAGACTTGGTGGACAAGGTGCCAATCCATCATAAGGTGCACACACACATAGTACATACAGACACACATTTACAAACTAAATGCATTTTAGCTGGAATGCCAGTTATCCTCCTAATCCACATGTCTTTGGACTGTAGGAGGAAAACTGGAGGAAACCCACCAAGCACTGGGAGAACATGCAAACTCCATGCACACAGACCCTGTGGCAGAAGGGGCGAGGCCACAGTGCTAACCACAATGCCACCTATATAGTATATATTATATTTGTGATTTCCCAGGTCTCATGACGTTTGAACATTGCTTTAGATTCATTATGTTCATGTAGTCGCTTCTATATGAAGCTGAATGCTATTTCAGACTGTTTTTGTTAAATAGTCAGGCTGTAAGAGCATATGATTTTGTGTTTAAAGCCCTTCACAAGCAGGCTATGGGTTATTACTCACACTTTGTTTGTCCTGAGCTCTCCTGAAGGCTAAAGTTCTCTGCTCAGCTACTTTGACCTGTTCCTCAGTCTGGTGTGTCTGCTCTCAGCTATGGAACAACCTCGTTTTTTTGCTACATGTCCATTATGTACTGCTGGCGAGTTCACACTTTAGTTCTCTTATTTCTTTTCAGTCCATTTACAATTTTGCCAGATTATTCTGCTTGGTTTTAGCTCTGATATTCTTATTTTATTATTCTATTCTTGTTTTATTATTGTCTTTTGTGTGTTTATTAACTTTTGCCTCGCCTTATCACGCTAGTATATATTATTTAGTCTTTTCTCACTTTACAATTCTAATTGTTTTTTTTTTTTTTTCTCGAATTAACACCACTGTATAACACTTCATCAGCCCCTGTGCTCTTTTATTAATGAAATTAACTTCTTGAAGATTGCGACATGGCTTGAGTTATTTATACTCCTTGTGCCTTTTAAGCCTGGCAGATGTACTGTATATACACAGTGCTAATAGTATTAGTTGTGCTATTTCTGCTTTGTGATCTGGTCAGTAGCAGCATAAGCTAAGAAACTAAATTTAGGAGATGGTGTAAATTTAGATTTGTATATATGTTCCTTGATATCTTTAAACAAACGTGTGTGTACATCTAGCTGGGTCATCCAATGCTAATCCTGGATGATGGATATTTTCACGCTTTGTCTTCTTAACATGGTAAAGCATTTGTTTACCTTTTAAAAGAAAAAGTTTTTACTAAAACATAAGTGAGCTTTTAATTTCACTATGATTTTAACATGACAAAATATAGGAATATATTACAGTTTCCTGGTCGTGTTCCATGTTCTTCGAGCTGTACGCCATGTGGTTCCTCACTGGAAAAACCAGTAACACAGTTCCAGTAAGTTTTTCTACAACATGAGGAACTTAACAGTGATGATCAGTTTGTGTCAAAATAATTACAGCTTAGATACATCGGAAACATCGCTGTCCATCTTTAACATTTTCAAAAACATAGATTTTTTTTTTTTACAACTACATTTTCCTGTAGTCAGGTAGTATTCAATTTTTATAGTTAGCAAAAATTAATCTGGTCCTCTAGTCATGCAAGCTGGGCTTCTTGTTAGTATGGCCAAAGTCTCTATTTATATACAGTACTTTTATAAATTATGAGTACTGTATAATAGAGTCTCTGTCTGTCCATCTCTCTCTGTGTGTCTCTCTCTCTGACCATCTGTCTGTCTCTCTCTTAAACAACCTGTCTGCTTAACTTAATTACAGTGAGTGGCTGCTCTGAAAAGATCTCTCGTTTTTGTCCTTCATGTGTGAATAATCAGATTCCCCTCCCTCCTTTGATCCTCTTTTCTTCTTCTTCTTGTTTTCTTTACCTACTTACATTCTCTCTTTGTAACCCTTTAAATGCAGTTTAAATTATGCATTTACATGTGACATTATTTAATTCAATACAATTTTTATTTAGTTTCCTATTTTAATTTATTTCCCAATCCTTCTTTTCTCCTCCTTTTGTATTTCTGTCCATTTAAATTTTAAAACATACACGTTTATCTTATTTTCTCCTGCTGATGTACTGTATTATCCACTATCAGATCTTATACAGACCACATATTTCAGAGATTCAGAGACAGTGATTTATTTTTAATTTATTCTGTGTTCACATCCATGAGCATTTCTGTACTTTGTTCCTGCTGAGGCTGCTGATTCATTTTTCTTGTCCTGAGGAAAATGTGGTCCAGCTGCTGACGCATTCCGTATGGATGACTTTCATTCACTACAATTCACTTCTCCCTTTTTCGATGGCTGAAGAATCGCTGTTTATAAAGGTTGTTTCATGTTGAGGCACACACAAACACACAGCTCATTATAAGAAGTCAGACTGAAGCTTAAAATCATTTTTATTAATACCAAAACCAAGTGAAAAAACAAATCTAGATAGATAGATTGATAAAATTGTTTATAGCATACAGCAAAATTCTTTCTACTTTAAAAGTGGTTCTTAATGGTTTGGAATGTGTGTCAAGTGGTTAATAATGGAACACCTTCTCTCTTGCACTTGTTTAATTTTGTTTTGAAGCCGTAAATTTACCAACAGGAGTTCTAGTGGCATTTTAAAGAGTTTTAAAATGTTTTTGGATCGTTATTTCTTGAACTGAGGTTGAACTTTGGTGGTTATCAAAGGCATTCCAGCACCCACCTAATTTAAGTAGGTACCACTTTTGCGACCAAAACATCTCTGACCCATCACTGCCTGGACTCCACTAGACCTCTGAAGGTGTGCTGTGTCATCTGGTACGAAGTTCTCAGCAGAAAATCCTGTAAGGGTGTTTTTACATTAGTGCCCTGGGATTCTTTCAGGAAACACTTGACCCCAAGGTCTAGGTCATTTTGATCAGAGAGAACACAATTATTTAGGGCTCGCAAACTGTGCCCAAGTCCAGTGAAAAAGTTTCGAGCACAGTATGGCATACTCAGGCATGGATTGAATCAGATATTGAGGCCATTCATACCTAAACAGGAAAATAGACCAGTGTTTAGACTGCGATGTCATCAGATTGCTCAAACAGTTAAGGCTTTAGATTACTGATCAGAAGGCTGGGGCTTCAAGTGTCCTGCCTCTGACTACAAGTCACGTCAAGTCGGCTTTGTCACTTCAACCATATACAGTTCAGTACACAGTAAAACGAAACAACGTTCCTCCAAGACCAAGGAGCTCCACACAACATAAATTAACAGAAACTAACTAGTTAACTAAGCGACCAATATGATTGGGATATGTGAAAAAAAATCCTTTCACTGTGCTGTAATGCGCATGTGACAAATAATTGTCTTAATATACACATAAATGGCTGGACCCAAGGTTTCCCAGCAGAATATTGCCCAGAGAATCACACTGCCTCTGTCAGTTTAACTTCTTCTCATAATGAATCCTGGTGCAATTTCTTTCCCCTGGATATGAGACATCTGTGTACCAGCCATGACCCTGTCCAAGATTAAGATTCAATTATTGGTCAACACAATTAAATCTTTTTTTTTTTTTTTTTACATATCCTAGTTTGAAAGCTGGGGTCAGAGCACATGGTCAGCCAGGATACAATGCAACTGGAGCAAAGAGGGTTAAAGAGGTTTGCTTAACAGTTAAAGGACTCAACAGTGGCAATTTGGTGGTGATGTAGATCAAACCTCTGACCATCTGATCAGTACCCCATTAACCCACAGATCTAAACATTTGAGCCTCCACAGCCTCTCAAAAAATCAGTTGGCTGACACTTGCCTTGGGCTACCCACCTTCTTGACCATGGTAGGTAAGTGCCTGATAACCAATTGTCTTTCCTGTGTATACCTTGAGAAAAAAAAATGTGTTCCTCTAGAACCACTACACACGGCCCAAAGTCTTATACTCTGACCCTAACACATCGACAGTAATCCCTCATCTGCATGGGAGAATTAACTCTCGCTTAATTCATTTTCAATCCATTAGCGTGAGGTATTGCACACTGTAGCACATGGTATAGTGTTTAGGCGTGCTCACAGTCTTTAATAAAAGATCAATGCTTCATTTATTTTGTTTTGAACAGGCGTTTCCTTTTATTTGAGCAGAAAATGCAAGTGATAAGGAAGACAGTTCATGAGTTATGACCGGAGACAGGCTGAGAGATTAATAATCGGGAATTAGTCAGAGATGGATGGACAGATAGAGGGAGTGGATTGTAACTGTGCATTCCTCACAGAGAGATGGAGACAGACAGGAGTCAGCAAGAGAGGAGATGAGAGGAGAGGGCCTTCTGACTCTGATGGCTAAGGACTTAATCATATTAAAGAGAGAAAGAAAAAATGGAGAGATGAATTCAATGGAGTTGGACTCACTTTTTCTTTTTCTTGTCCTTTCTCTATCACACACACATACTGCTTCTGATTTAATCCAGATGCCTGAAATATAGGTAAAATCTGCATCTTCATCAAATTCATGTTCATTGTGGTTCTTCAACACAGGAGGTACAGCCAGTGTAATTACACACTTCAATGTTATGTCAATATTTCCTTAGGTTAAAGTATTGGCACCTACGAGGACATGATAATGTAGCAGTTGTTTAAATATAGAATACATATTTATTTTTACAGGTAGATTAATATGGTGGCAATCAGGAACACCAGCTCATCCAATGATCAGATAGTTCTGGGATAAGATTTTGACCCATGAGATGTTCTATATATTTCCTCCACCTTTCACACTTTACTATTTGACCTGCCATTTGCTTTATGGCTACGAGGCTTTCCCAGACTCCCTAATTTGATCCAAACTTGATCTAATCTTCAGATGGTAAAAAAAAAAAAGGTTCAACAAACTTCATACAGCACATCAGTGTGGGAGGTGTCCTAGGGGAAAATAATGAAACACAAATTGACCATGCTTAAAAAATTTAAGTGCAGTCAAGCACTTAACAAACACAGTGTCAGTTCTTAAGGGTTCTTCAAAGGTAGACCATAGCATAGTGGAGATGGTTTTCACCTCTTCATAATGGATTGCAAAGACAATAAAATTACTGAATCTATACGAAAAAATATGTTTAGTGTTGACATGTAGCAATGTATATAGCTTTGATCTGTCAGTCTGGAGTGTTTGTAAAAAAAAAACAAAAAACTTTTAAAACCCTAAACTCCACTCAGCATCAAACTACTAAGTAGTATGCTCTAATAGATACTTAATCCACAGCTAAATCCCACCATGCACTGTACTGCTAAACAGTGCACTCTAAATGATACTAAAGCTTCTTGTAAGATGGCGCCAGTGAGGCTGGTTGCTCTCACGACAGCCGCAACCACTCTTTTCTTGTTTTGTTTATTTTCCCCACTTTTCTTAACCTTAACCTCTCAATTCCTTTACCACAGTGTCCACTATACATGCCAGAAACACTCCTATTGCCATTGGGTTTCTCTCTCACTCACCATTCAGCATTTTTAGAACCAGACCCATGCTGAATGAGTTAGAACCTAAAGCGTGACAAAGGACACGACCCGAATGCCAGCCCTGAGGGAAATGAGCTGGCGTCAGGAACAAACTGAGGGCTCACACACACACACACACACACACACACACACACTCACACACACCGTGCACCCCTCCCTAGCATCCTGCTAGCCAACGTTTATTCTTTGGAAAACAAATTTGAAGATCTCTGGGCCAAGGTTAAGTTCCACAGGGATACTTAGGACTGTAATCTCCTCTACTTTACAGATACCTGGCTACCAGACGACAGCAAGTAGCAGCCAGCTGTACCCTTATCAGTTTACTGCATGGATAGAATAAAAGAGTCAGGAAAGTCAATGTCTGATGGTGAACAGTAGCTGGTGCAACATAACGATTGTTGTACCTCTCACATACTTCTGCAGACTGAACCTGGAACGCCTAACCATCAAATATATCTTTGTCTGTAATTTACTTTTTACATTTGACACTGGACATGGACACTGCCTTATTTAAACTTCACGAGACTATTAGAACCAAATTCATCACCAGGACACTACACTTTTTGTGGTGGGGAATTTCAACAGAGCTAATTTTAAATTCGCAGCACCAAAATTCTACAAACACATTACCTGCCATATTAGGAGCGAAAGAATCTTGGACCATGGCTACACTCTGTTTAAAGACTGAAGAAAACATTATAGATTTAGAAGGAGGTCAGACCAATCGGTGGCCACTCTTTAAGATGCTCTGGATGATGCAGAATGGGAGATGTTTTGGTTCAGCTTTGATGACAACATGTTCACAGAAATGGTTGTGGGATTTATTGGAATATTTTATATTGTCCAAAAAACTACCATTAGAATGTTTCTCAAGAATATGTGGGTGGATAAAACCATCTGCAATGCTTTGAAATCTTGCACCGCTGCCTACAACGTGGGACTTGTTTCTGGAAATGTAAAAATATACAAGGCTTCATAACAGACTGCAGTGAAGAAGGCAAAGCAGTGCTCTGGGAGGAAACTAGAGTTACAGCTCCAATCGAGTGATTCTAGGCGCCTGTGGCACAACAATAACAGAACAATAGCATACTATAAAGTATCAACATCCAGAATGGTGAGTGCAGACATGGAGAAGAATTCCAGCATGGGAAAAAATCGTTTTTGGAGCCTGACATAAGTACAGTCTTCGAAAGCGGTGATCACCAGGAAGGTAGCAGGTCACATTCAGTAATACTTGCACGCCCATACCCATCATTCTTTCGTTACCAAAGAAACCTCATGTTGACTCCCTCAATGACTATCACCCTGTAGCCCAGAGCTCAGTTGAGAGAAAGTGTTTTGAAAGGCTGAGCAGAGACTTTATCATCTCCTTATTACCTGACTCACTGGAGTCACTACAGTTTGTATGCTGCCCAAATCGATCTTCTGATGATGCCATCTCACATTTCCTACATATAACAGTAAGTCACCTGCACAATACAATCTACCTTGTACTGTCGGTTGACTATATTTCAGGTTTTAATACTCCAATTCCCTTCAAACTCACCACTAAGATGGAGGAACTAGGACTCAAAGCTTGTCAGTGGATTAGCAACTTCCTGACTGGTAGACCACAGGCAGTATGGTTGGCCGGGCATGTCTCAGCCTACTTCATCCTCAGCACAACCCTAGAGCCCCCTAGAGTTGTTTCCTGAGCTGTACTTACTGTACACATTTAACTGCATGGCACACTACTAACTCCACAACCATCATCAAGTCTGCTGACAACACTCTTATGGTGAGCTGGATATCTGACAACTAAAAAGAAGGCCTATACCTGAAGGAGATTAAAAACCTAGAGAAATGGTGCCAGAAGAACATCAGGATCTTCTCCTGAACATCAGCAAGGCAAGGAATTGATGGTGTACTTTAGCATGAAGCAGGAGAGGTCCCTGTCATTAATAAGACACCTGTGGAGATTGTGGACAACTTGCAGTCCCTCTGTGTTCACATCACACAGGACCTGTAATGGACCTGTGTCCATCAACACCATGGTAAAGAAGGTGTCTTTATCAGTGTCTTTATCACCTTAGATGCTTGATGGACTTTAAAACACAATCCAGTGTATTACGGAGCTTTTACACTTGCAGCACTAAGAGATTCCTGATGGGAATCTTTACAACCTGGTTTAGGAACAGCACCAAGTAGGACAAACTAGGTCTACACATAGTGAGTGCATCATCTGCACCCAACTCCCTGACCTCCAAGGCCAGAGATATTGTGAAGGAGCTCAGCCATTCCAGCAAGAGATTGTTTTCCTCTTTTTTGGTAAGGAAAGTGCTTCCACTCTTTGAAGGTCAATGGAGAGAGACTTAGGAGGAGCTTCTTATCACAGGGCATTCAGGATCTGATGCAGACAACACCTCGGAATGATCTAATTATAGCAAGTTAACTCCTCTCAGATATATTTATTTATTGTATTGGACATGGCCACACTTTATTTTAGGACTGCTGCATCCCATCCTTATGCATATTTTTATTATTATTATCCTTGTAAATGATTACACATCTCTATATAATTCAAGCTGTATATACCAATTTGACTTTATGTATGTTTTATTCTCTTGATTCTTGTTTCGTATTCACAGTTCAAACACTTTCATTTTCACGTGTAATGTTTCGTAATTAAGTGTAATTATGAAATTTTTCTAAACATTGAGTGTAATTTTGAGTAACATTGAGTGCTCGGTGGGTTTGACTTAATTTACCATACTATTTTATTTTTCTGATCATTGGAAACCATACTGTTTATGGTTGTTTATGATTAAATAAATGAAATAAACATTCACCCTAAATGACTAAATTCACGGATAAATCCGACGACTGTGATGTTCAGCATGAGTTTCTTAGGATTGGGTGCGGTGTTGCTGGTAATTATATCTTAATGATAAGCTCAGCATATTATTTCACATTTTAATTTGTAGATGATTTAAGGCATGTGATGTCACAGAGTCATGTGACCAAGGGCCAGGAGGAATTTCAGTGGGAAACAGTTCAGCGCGCTCTAGCGAAAAGTTCCAGAATGTAGGAAAGCCCTCTTCCTTTCTGTCTCTGACATTTCCCCAGCGCTCCTCTCCATCGGTCCAGTCCTGATTTTGTCTCTCGCTTGTTCCCTGTGTGCGAAAGTAGGTCACTGTTTGCTTTGTATTATTCAGCAACTGGAGGGAGACAGAGTGAGACAGGCTGAGAGTGAGACAGGCCGAGGGTGAGACTGAGACGGGCTGAGAGTGAGATAAAGGGAACTTTGCTGTGATCTCACTCATCTTTGAGCATGTGTGTGTGTGTGTGTGTGTGTGTTGGGGGGGGGACTGTAACTTGAAGGCTCATTAGCAGAACTGTCGAAGGTTGTTTGATTAATTCAGATCTGTGTTCAAGGAACCTCTCTCTCTCTCACACACACACACACACACACACACACCCCTGCTTGGCTGTACATCGTGTTCCTATGTCAGAGGAAGTCCTTGCAGGAACAGAGCCAAACCAGAGGCTGCGGCATTGTGGGAGAAAACATCCACTGCCTAGAGAGGGAAAAATTCACCCACACATACACACACAGTTTTGCTGCTACCATGAATACACACAAACACACACACACTAGACAGAACACTCATCACCATTTCAGGTTCAATTTCTTCATATAAAAAATATAAAATAATAATGTTAAAAAAGATTTTTGTGCATTAATTCATTTCAAATAAATCAGATCAAAGCTCATGTGTTTGTTTCTGAGAATTTTTTGTTTAAATTTTAAATGATTCTTGTGCAGTATAGAGTGATGTAACTTTTCTTTTTCAAACCCAAAATAGTCAAGATGAATTGGATTTTATTTCATTTTAAATAACTATACAAACATGATTAATAATAAAATATAAAAAAGGCAAATAAATAGCACAGATATACATGACTATGTGTTTTTATTGTTGTTTTCGTTTGTTTCGTTTGTTTTATGACCATAATAATAATATTAATAATAATAATATGCTAATTTTGAAAGCAACATCATTCCCATATTCCAGTAGCGGTTGTATTCCCACACTATAATAGTATAACTTTTCTTCTACTTGACATATGGTGGAATCTGCAGAACTTTGGTTAGATGCCAAGTGTTTTTACGGCATCACTTCAGTCGGACTGAATCTTCATCTTCTCTTCAGTAATTTAACACCATATCTGAGATGATCTCATCCGTTCCCAATGATTCTGTTATGTTTTCACCATCACCGCGTCTTTCTGTCATTTGTAGTAGAACCATCTAAAGCCCCTGTTTGCTAGCCGCGTGTGGAATCCAGTCAGTGAAAAAAAAAACACACAGGTGTCTATATGGCACGGTTGCTTAGCAACTCGCATTTCAAACTCGTTAGCTTCATTTGAACTCTGCATAAGAAGGAATAAATTAGTGCCGTGTGTGAGTGATTGTATTCACGCTGTGCTAGTGTATTATTTCAAGACGAAGATATAGCTTTAAAAAGTTAGCTCAGGATCACCAGGGTTTTGGATAGCAAGCTAATTAGCCTTATGACTGGTTTTAATGAGTGTTTACAGAAATACATGGGAAATTTGAATCTATTTACTCAACAGTTTTTAAATTAACTATGTATATATTCATTTCTGCAGTTGTTTTGATGTAAGCAACTTAAAAATAATAATCTGAAATGCGAGGTCAGGACGGGGGAAAGTGGCAATACCTTCTAGCCGAGTTCCTGTAGTGTGGTGGTGAATGAGTGTGTGTAGTTCACACACACACACACACACACACACAGGTACCCTTGCGGACGTATAGCTTTCTTTAAAACGTATTTGCACTTTCAAATGTTTTACTGCGGTTAAGAGTCTCATCAAGTCTTCTGTAAATGTCAATCACCTGTTTTACGCCTTCATTCACCAGAAAGTCCCGTCTGACTTGAACGCGTCTTGTAATTAAAGTTTTGTTTCCGCTTGTTTCCTCTCCTGCTGTCCCCTTTTTGTCATTGTTGTATTTTATCCCTCTTTTTCCTCCTCGAAAACCACAAGCTTGCCTTTTCCTGCAGAAATGCATTTCTAGGTTCCATAAACGGTGGCCCAAGTCGTTTTCTTGACTATAGGTGGATCATCATGGCCACTTTTACCGCTAGCAAAGCTAAATGGGCTAGTCGAAAGCTAGTAAGCGGCTACCTAGTTAGCAGGAGTATGTCGGATATCTCAGTCACTAGTTAGCCTCGGTGGATGACTGGAAACTAATCTAGCTGTGTTTATTCAGCAGCAAATTAGCTACTTTAGCGCTAACATGCTAAAAGTTGACTGAGAAGTCACTCTCTTAATCTCTCCCCCCCTTAAAACCACTATTTTTATATATAAGTGTGTGTGTTTGTATACACACACATGCACAGGTCTATTGTAGTCATGCTGTTACTAGGCTCTAGAGCGGATATGTTCACAGTGGGCAGTTCGTCTGTGTGTCTCCTGCCAAGTACCAGCGTGTGTGTGTGTGTGTGTGTGTTTGCATTTCCTGTGGATATTTCTGTCAGAAGCAGTGAGGTGATTCTTATGAAGCCAAAGGAGCCCACACCACCCACAGCCTGAGAGAGAGAGAGAGAGAGAGAGACATAGAGAGAGGGAGGGAGACATGGAGAGAGAGAGAGGGCGAGAGAGGGGGAGATGAAGAGACAGGGAGAGAGAGGGAGAGAATGCATGCTGATGTTTTATTGTTAGATTAAGGTTGTTAAGTGGATGTGTAGGATCCGGAGGAGGTCAGTGTGTGTGTGTGTGTGTTTAGATGTGTATGTGTGTGTGTAATGTAAGGGAACCTACACACGTCACTACACAGTGTGTTCCTTTGTCCTTCTGGAGTTACCATCTGCTACACACACACACACACACACACACACAGTAGAACTAGGACTGTCATAATAATAATCATCAACATAATATTTTTTGGTTTGTCTGAATGAAAATGCCACACACACACACACACACACACATGTAAACAGTCTCTAATTTTTTTTTATGCTAATGGCAATGCTACAGTATAAACTTGTGTATGGCATTTACACATCTCTCCCTCTCTCTCTCTCTCTCTCTCTCTCTCTCTCTCTCTCAGTGTTGTTAATATGAATATGATGCTTGAGCACTTAGTGATTGTTGCCATGGTTAATTTCTCTCTTCAGCCCAACTGTGAAGACACAGCAGCCTTCCATCATTGCAATGTTCACTGTGTATGTCTCTCTCTCTCTCTCTCTCTCTCTGTCTCTCTGTCTCTGTATGTGTGTTTCCATATACAGTATGCTGTTTGCAGATGTTGTTGCCTAGAAACCTACTAATTTATGTTATGGCATAATGACATAAAACATCTGTTTAATGCAACAACAACGTGTATCATCATTCTCTTCATCACCATCGTCATCATCTTCATCATTAGTTTCATTATCTTCACCATCATCAATTTTTTCTCTTTGCCGTCCTCATCATCATCATAAGCATTAAGAAGAGGAAGTGCACACACTTCCAGCGTGTTCTTTTCGCTGCTCATATGCTTGACAGAAATAAAGCTAGACAAGGCCTGTGTTCATGAAGGGGAGATTGCAGGAGATGGTGTATTGTCGGATCCTCCCACGTCAGGTTCAGGCTGTGGAGTAGGATGAGGAGCAGTGTGTGTGTGTGTGTGTGTGTGTGTGTGTGGGCTGGTTACAGAATGACTGTTTTTAGAGGAAAATGAAGCTCCTGTGCTAATGCCGTCTCTCTCCCACCTCAATCATCTTGGCTTTACTCACAATTTGCAGCGAGTGATCCACTCCACTGCTGTTTTCACTCGTCTGCTCTAAAGTGCTCACTTTGTAGTGTGGTCCTTGTTTGTTTAGTTATCACTCAAGTAGCTTGTAGCTAGTTAAAATACAAGGACACTGCCTACACAAAAAAGGTGGTATTTCAGATCAGATAAAAATGATCAGATAAAAATTAAACTTTTAATAATCGCCTTCACTTGACTGCTGCTTAATTAGAAGATCAGGTTGATCTGGTCCAAGCAGGGTCAATTCAGCTGATAATAAGACTAGCTGAGAATGATTAATAAGGCTCGTTGAGAATGGTCCAATCACATGAGCCCAAATATTTAAAAACCATATTGATTTGGTAAGAGCAAAAGTGGGAGGGTTTGGAGCGCACAGTGCTGCGCCCCAAGGACAATTTGAAAAAAATCCAATTAGAGCTCAACCTGAAATGACATGCTTTTTAAAAATTTACGTGTCTACATAGACACTTTTACTTGTTTGTCCGGCGCTCCGCGTACACAAACACAAATGAATGTAGTACAGTTTGGATTTTTTTTATTGTAAATAAATTATAGAAAGAAATACAGAGGAATATTGTGACTAAATGACTTTATTTCATTATTAAAATATATATTGTTAAAGTAGCATTCTTCTCTACCTAACTTTAAGGGGACGGCACCCCAGCGCCCCTTATTGACCGACCACCACTGACAATGAGTGTGACACTAGAGTGGCTCTGAGGGCACAAGGGAATATTTTGACACAGCAACTGGACACATCAAATGCACCTTAACCAAACTTAATTAGTGTGCTGCATTTTTATTGTTCAGATGGTGTACAATTTATTATTTAAAAGCTACATATTTAAAAAACTGTAATATTATTTTATAATAATAGAGAATAAAAGCAGCATTGTAGTGTAGCGTTAAGCAATGTGGCCTCACACCTCCAGGGTCGAGGGTTTTTAATTCCTGCATCTGGTCTGTGTATGTGGCATTTGCATGTTTTTCCCATGCTTGTTGGGTTTCCTCCAGGTACTCTGGTTTTCTCCCGCATGGGAGACATGCAGAGTACCCTAATTGGTGTTCCCAAAGTGTCTGTAATTTGTGAGAGATCGTATGAGTGTGTGTGCTTGTGCCAACCAGTTGGCTGCCACCCCATCCAGGGTGTACCCCACCTTGTGCCCTGAGTACCCTGGAATAAACTCCAGGCCTCCTGGAGAGAATAAGCACAGAATACGTGGTATAGAGAATAAATGTGTGAATAATATTAAATAATATCAGAGTTTTTTAATTCATTATTAGTTATATTAGGTTGTTTTAGTGATGAGTCATGAAAGCAATTCAAATACTACAGAGTGATTTTTATAAAGTCACTTTAGGAACAGTGTTAGCTAACTGCATTAAAGGAATGTAGGTCATAAAACAAATCTGGTTTGTTAACTCTATTCCTGTTCCAACATGACTGCTACCAATGTGCAGAACGTTCAACGTACTGATGAGTTTGTTGTGGAAGACCTGACCCTTAACTATGCCAAAAACCTTTGAAATTAACGAGAATGCCTCCTTACCCAGCAAATACTCTTTTGACAAAAATGGGCACTAATTCCCACAAGCATGCTCCAAAATGTGTAGAAAAATATCTTACAGTATTGGAGGCACTAATAGGTGCAATATAGGAGGCCTGCCCATGGTTACACGCCCATAGGAAGTTCAACAGATCCCTACAGCTGTGATGATGACTCTGGATTGACATAACCAAACAGCACAGCTTCCTTGTTTTTTGTTAAAACTCTTTTTTTTTTTTTTTCTAATACTGCCTCTCTTTGTCTCAAAGAAAAACCAAAATCTTAGTAGGTATATGATACAATGATGTTTGACCTGGTCAACCACAAGACTCTCCTGCCCAGGATTTCGTATTTGTGGCACAGTATAGTAGTGGTTCTATGAGCTCACCTTTGACTACAGCAGGCAACCTTGGGATAACTTGCCTCCACTCACATTGCTAATCTGAAAGATTACTTCAGAATAAGAAGGATTTATCCATTTCTACTTACTCAGGTCACTCAGGTGCTTGTTCAGCTGCTTGTCCTTTCAAGTCTGGAATACTGCAACTCACTCCTGGCAGATCATCATACCATTTGACCTAAGCAACTGATCCAGAGCACAGCTACACAACTCGATTTTTGACTTGATTCTTCCACAACCCATCCATTGCTACTTTCCCTTCACTGGTTTCCTGTAACTGCTGCATCAGATTTACTGCACTGCTGTATGCCTGCAAATCTAGAAATGGATCAACACCCACTTACCTCAAAGCACTCATCACCTCCACATTGCACCACTCTGATGCTCTAGCACTGCTCGTCTGGTCCTACCATCTTTCAGGGCCTGCAATAAGATTTGTCTCTAAAGCTAACTAGGCACTAAGTAGTTTAGCCTAGTTTTGTTGAAGAATGATATATATGATTGATCACTGTTTTAATTGAATGCTGTATTCACATTGCTTGCTATATGTAGGGTCATATAAATGCACGTTAGTTGTTTCCCATAATTTCTATTTTTATTTACAGTGCTGTGAAAAAGTATTCTTTTTGCATAGTTGTCAGATGATTCAGATCATTAAGCAAATTTTAATATTGCCCCTTAAACCAACCCCATAACTGGTTGTGCCACCCTTGGCGTCAACAACTTTAATCAAGCGTTTGTGATAACTGCCAATGAGTGTTTCACATGGTTGAAGAGGAATTTTTGGCCCACACTTCTTTTTAGAATTGTATTAATTTTGAGCCATTGAGAGATGGACTTGCTACTGTGTTTTGTCCGATGTGATCAAAGTAATCTTAAGCTTGAGGTCACAAACTAATGGCTCCTTCAGAATTTTCTGGTAAAATGCAAAATTCATGGTTATAGCAATTATGGCAAGATGCCCCAGACCATCACACTACCACCACCATCATTGACTGTTGGTATGATGTTCTTTTCATAAAAATCCTGTGTTAGTTTTATTCCAGATGTAATGGGGGACACACCTTCCAAAAACTTTAACCTTTGTCTCATCAGTCCACAGAATATTTGCCCAAAAGTCTTGGGAAAAATCAAGATGTTCTTTTTTTGGCAAATGTGAGATGAGTCCTTTTTTTTTTTTTTTTTGGTCAACAGTGGTTTTGAATGCAATTTTTGCCCCCAGACTCTTTCTTATTGTTGAATCATGAACACTGCTTGTTTGAGGTAAGTGAGGCCTGCAGTTCTCTAGATGTTTTTCTGGTTCTTTTTTATGAGCTCTTGGATGAGTCAACCTTGTGCTCTTAGAATAATTTTCGTGGGCCAGCCGCTCCTCAATGTGTTTTGCTGGAGTTGCAAAGCTGCAGAAATGCCTTTATTACTCTTTCCAGAGTGATACATGTCAATTACTTTGTTTCTCATTAGTTATTGAATTTCTTTAGATCGTGCATGATATGTTGCTTTTTAAAATTTGTTAACATGCTTTACTTTATCAGACAGGTTCTGTTTTATTTATTTCCAAATTCAACAGCTCTGGCAGTAATCCAGCCTCAATATGGCAAGTGAAATTTACCTTTTTCCAAAAATGATGTTAATTACAGTTCATTCATGATTTAGCAATCTCTTCTTCAAATTTGTACCTGCATGAAGAAAGCATTGATTCAGGGAAGGCTGTGGCATTAAATTAATGTGTTAAGGTAAAAAAAAAAAATTCTATAGTGCAGACAACATTGGGGTAATCATTTTATGGTGCTGGAAACATTGGAGTAATAATTTTATGGTGGTGAAAACACTGTGGTAATAAGTAAGTAGTGCTGAAAACATTGAGGTAATAATTCTATGGTACTGAAAACACTGGGGTAATAATTCTGTAGTGCTGAAAACACTGGGGTAATAATTCTGTAGTGCTGAAAACACTGGGGTAATAAACCTACTGTATGACTTTATTTAAGGTAATAATTCTAAGGTTATATTATAAGGTATATAATGCTAAAGAAAAAAAAAAAAACAAGGGTTTTTTTCTTTTCTTTTTTCCTGTGCTTAAACCTTTGTATATTTTTTAGTCTGGAAAAACTCCTTGAAATAACAACAGGCTCAAAGCCAGGCTAAAATGTGGAAGAATGTCAGAGAATGGTGAATGGAATGTATTTGCTTTGTAAAATGCTCGGCGAACATTCCTTCTCGAGATAAACTTAAGCAGGTGACCTAAGTTCAGCATTGTGGGTTTTATATTTAGCTTCTGGAGGAGTAACATTTTTTACCTCCTACACTGGGCTAAAGGTGTACCTTTCAGGATCTTTCCAGGATTTTATTTTGTTGCTGAAAGGAAATGAGAGAGAGAGAGAGAGAGAGAGAGAGAGAGAGAGAGAGAGACTAGAAATCAATCTAGCCAATGAATATTTCTATCCAATGTGTTTATACACCGTATAAATTGAACACCTGTGAGCATGTCTATCACATGGTAATTTATTTGATAAGATATAATCTGTATACTTCGGAAAAGGTCACAAGAAAAGCTAGTTTGCCTTGCTCATAACAACAACTGTGGCTGCCTCCTTAGCTTGTCAGACTGATTTCTAACTAACTCCACTCGTTCTGCACCAAAGTCTAAATCCAAATCCTGAAAAAAAGGATTGAACTAAAAACTCAAACACTAAGCTGAAGCTGAAGTTCTCAGTTAGAGGAACTAAACATTTTTATTTTAAGGGTTTGTAGGTTTCAACTTTACTAAATAATAATAATAATAATAATATGTTCCTCTCTTGTTCTGAAAATGTAATGTAGTATTATTTAAAGAACCTGACATGATTTAAATGTAAATAAGTGTAAACAAGTAGATGCCAGAACCCAGATGGAGCTGCCAACAATAAATGTAGTCCTTGTCTGCCACATGTACCCTTACATAATATGCCAAACAGGAAAAAAGCTACTGTAGAAAAACTACAACTACTGCTGTGGCCTTGAATCTAATCAGTTCATCGGTTCATTACTTTGATCATTCAGAATAAATATTTAACCTCTCTCATGCCTTGAGTCTATTCAGACCTGGATACATTCCATTCACCTAAACAGCTCAAAAAAGTTCTTCTAGTTGGCTCCAGATCACCTTATTTGCCATTAGCATTCCTTTATCCTCCTCAGTGACTAATCTGGATGTTCAGGATCTTCAGATGTTCTCATCTCACATTTAACATCACATCAAACACTTATGCACAATGGCATTTATTCACCTTAAGAACATAGAGAAGCTATGCCCCATAACTCTGAGACTCTCAGACTCTGAGGAACTTTATCTTCTCTCCGATGGACTACTGTAATGCACTCTTCATTGGGATCTCCAACCAAAGGTCTTTGAAACCTGTTCATTGGTTTCCTGTTTCCCACAGGACAGACTGTAAAATTCTTTTTCTGACCCCCCAAAGCATCAATGGGATGCCCCTCTATCTGAAAAAACTACTTCCTGCACTAAAGGACCAAGCTGAGACAGATGGGAGACAGAGCCTTCTGCTCTGCTGCTCCTTGTCTGTAAAATTCCCTTCCAGACCATTTACACTATACCCAAAGTCTCTGTCTGATTTTAAATTAGGCTTGAAAACTTTTAGCTAGTTGTTTATGTAAATTCTATTTTTTTAAGTTTACCTTTTTATATAAGCACTTCGGGATTGTAAAACGTGGTATAGAAACGCAATGTATTATTACCATTCATGCATTCATTTATTCATTCATTCATTCATTTTCTGTCACTTATACTTTACAAGGCATGGGAAGCCTGGAACCTATTCCAGAATACTTCAGCATTAGGCGGGATACACCCTGGAAAGGGTGCCAGATCACTGACAGGCACACACTCAATTTCACTACAGGTAATTGGAAATACCAAATAGCCTAATCTAATCTAATAGACCTTAGATTGTGGGAGGAAACCAGATTGCCAGGGGGAAACCCAACCCACCAAGCACGGGGAGAACATGCAAACTCCACACACACAGACCCAAGGAAGGAATCAAGCCCTCAGATCTGAAGGTGTGTCATATTATTATTATTATTATTATTATTATCAACAAAATACTTTCCACTGCATGAGCCCTGAATCTTCTGTGACAGTGTACATGTACAGGAGGCTTTATCACGGGTAGCTGCTGGTTTATTTTCTCTCTCTTTTTTTCACTTTAATGGTAATTATACATAATGCCACATAATGAACCTAGAATAGAGCTGCTGCAGCTACAAATGTCACACAAAAGCTTTGTCTTTTCACCATGTTTCTTTGTCTCTGCAGACAGGTCACACTGTGCCTGATAAGATGAAGAGAGCTGCACCGTGTTCAGCTTGTGTGTGTGTGTGTGTGTGTGTGTGTGTGTGTTGCTGCTAGAGTCCTTAAGAGGTTTTTCAGGGACCTCTTATTGCCATAGCAACTTTGACATGTGCTTGTGTGTGTGATCTGTCTGGCTGTGGAGTACATGTGGCTGTACTAGAGTGTGTTAATACTGTGCAGACTTGGTGTCAGGGATGTTGCTGTGGTTTCAAAAACATGTATGAGTGTGTGTTTCCACTATGAAGCTGGAGACTGTATTAGCAGACCTGCCTTATTGTACAATTCTTGAATACAGTGTGTGATTTTTCTGTAGTGACTGTACGCAGTAGGAATCTAAACATGGTTTGTGAAGTGTTGAAAAACCTGCCAGTTTTCTCAGACCACAAATATATTACGACATAAACAGGATTGTTGTTAGTTTACTATTCTTTGCTATGTCTTTAACCATTGCCCTTTAAAATAGTTTTTCTTGTTACCCCTCACCCAAACATGTGCCATGAAAACATGCAGGTGCCATTTTCTGTGTTTGCAAAGTTGAATGAAAGCTAAAGTTTCACGAGAGTCAGCCATGTTTTTTTTTTTTTTTTTGTTTGTTTTTTTAATTGTAAGCGCTACTTTCGTGCAAGGCTCTAAATGGTTTAGTTCACACGTACTTAGCTAGTCTTCTGACACGTTATGACCCACCACGCTCCTTAAGATCACAAAACTCTGGATTTCTAGTAGTACGCAGAATATCAAAGCCTTTAAAAGGTGGTAGAGCATTTTTGTATTTGGCTCTTAAGCTTTGGAATAGCCTTCCTATTAATGTTCGTGGCTCAGACACAGTCTCCCAGATAGACATCGCTTTAGCCTGACATACACATAATTCATCCCATAACCTTGTACTCCAGTTCATTTAAATGCACACTCTCATCTAGTGCTGATAATATTATTAAAGGCACCTATGCTAATTTATTTCCACCTGTTCTTTCTTTTTCTATCCACCCCGAGGCATCCGGAGATTGTGCCAGCTCCAGTAGACAGAGGCCAACCCTGTGAGGATCCTGAGGCATCCAGAGAAGGACCAGCTCCAGCTGGATTTCACTTTGTGATGGTTTGGAGCTACACATGCTGCTCCTGAGCTCCCAGTGATCCAGACCCATCTCTGCCCCCTGCACCTGTCTGACTCATCCTGGTGCCGAACTGGACTCCATTTTAACGTAAATACATCTCGTGTTATATTGAACCTTCAGCTGCCTAACACATTGTATGACTGCAGATCAATCCCATCTGTTATTACCCAAATGAGGATAAGCTCCCTGTTGACATGAGGATAGAGCATATATCGTCAGTGTGGTTTACTTATTTAGCAGTTTATTGACTAGCCTGGAAATTCCGTTGCATTAGAATAGTCTGGGAACTCGCATTCACCACTGAAACACGGGGTTGAACAGGGTCATAGCAGCTGCTTTTGTGCTGATGAACATAACTACACTAATGTCCACTGAACAGCGCAGCAAAGGCAAAGTAGCAGGAAAGCATTTCTTTTACCCATTTCTAATCGTTAAGCGGATGAAGAAGCACATTTGGTAACTGTATCAATGCCAGTATCAGTACCCAAAAAAAACAACATATGTGTAGAAAAGCATGTTTTTTCTGCTTAAATCAGTAAAACAGTAAAAACTGACACTTTAACTTCATTAGTTTCTTTTCATTCATATTTTTATACACACACATTTTTGTTGTGAAACGTTTTTGGCCTAGACAGGAGAGGAAACATATTGAAACTTTACTGACCTTGATTTTCATTTTTCTAATAATTTAAAATAATCACAAAAATAAATAAAGAAGCTTTGTAAAACATGGTTAAATTTTGAAATTATTATTGTTTTTAATTAAATTTATTTTTAATTTATTTTAATTATTATTATTATTTTTTTTTCTAAAGACTTTATTAAGATAACGGTTCTGACGTTCCCATTCGAGGGGGATTTCAGTGCAGCGAGAGTGACGTCACAGTCAGAGCAGGTCTTCATGTCTTGTGATGTTGTGAAGTGTCTCAGTGTGTCTTGTGATGCGTGTGTAAATAAAACGGCCCTTGAAGGAGAATCTGCCTTGGAAACTGTTTATGACATGACGTCCCACTTACACACACAAATATGAACACATTTGGGTTATGAATGTATTCTTTCTTTTCCAGCATGAATTTATTTTTGGGAAGAAAAATGCATAGCTTCATGTTTTAGCATTTATTTTACGATCACTGCACTAAATACAGGTACCACATCGAACTAAATCTATTGTACATAGGTAGGTTTGAGATAATGTAATAAAATTTTTGAAAAACTGTGTTAACAACATACAGTACATGGAGTTCTTGATTAACTTTAGTGGACATGTGAAGTGTCCTCTTTTGGTTTGAGGAACCAGGACATTCTTAAGCTTTTATTTCTGCAAATTAAACAACCTCAAAGCCTGAGAAAGCAGGATTTACTTCTTGTTTTTTTTCTTCCATGGTTGGAGAAATGCTCACTTGAGGAAACTACATCAGATTTAAACGAGGACCAGGAGGAATCTAAATGCTGTGTCTGTAGCTGCATGGTGTGTTTCACTGGCAATGCATTGTGGGTGAGAAATGCTTCACACACAGAGAAGAACACAGTATTTGAAAATAGAATAATGTTAGAAAGCCATGAAGTAGTAAAACCAAGTAGTAGCAGGAATGGTCCCTTGCTACTACTTGATTTTACTACTTCCTGACTTCTTGATGTCATCTTATTCCTGACGATTTTTGTGCAACACTTTTTTTTTTTTTATTATTATTATAAAGAGAATCAGACCTATAATTATATGGTTCTCCTTGATTTCTTTATCAACTAACTGGTTATTTTCTCTTTCAAAAAAAAAAAAATCTTTCTTATATAACCATCTCTGTGTTCCAATTGTTTGGTTAACATGAATCTACTGTAAATACAACAGAAAGTTTAAATTCGACATATTAGCGAGACCCTACCTATTGACAAGGCATACTTGTCTTTTGACAGAACCCAGAACCCTAACTTGACTGGCCAGTCACTTTACCTTAAAGGCTAGATTGAAGCTTTCCTTGATGTCTGAGCGTACGTATCCCAGCTTTGCATGCGGCTCCAGCTTCTTCCCTCTTTTGGCTCTTTACCTCTTTAAGTCTGTTTGCTGTTTTTCTATAAAACACCTCCATTTCAAGGTCGAAATATACAGTGCTAAGCTTAAAATGTTCAGGGTTAAAGCCACGAATGATTAAACCTGGCGACACCACTGATCACATCCAATTGATAATTGATAATAGACCGCTACAAATGATTTTAGAAAATAATTATGCTTTATTATATTCAGTGCCTGTAGGGGTGCTAGAATTATCACAAAAAATTTAAAATCTAAAATCATTTACAGTATAAGTAACGGGTTGTATTAGATAATGCAATTTCTGTAACGCTCTTACTGGAGTTTATCATTTAAAGTCTCTAAAAGTAGTAATATCTTTCCTTCCTAATAAAGGTTCTGTGTGTGAAGTTTTGGTCGAATACCAATGAACGGTTTGGGAGCAGTTGTGGAAAGAGGAAAAGTGTTATGACAACAGACGATGCTGATGCAAGATGACAGATACTGATGTGTCGCTTATACTCCTCAGGCAGGCAACACGAAACAGAAATAACCTGGGTGGCATGATGGTTCAGTGGTTAGCGTTGTCACCTCATACTTCCAGGGTTGAAGACTTGAATCTCAACTCTGGTCTGGTCTGGTGTTTTTTTGTTCAGGTACTCTGGATTTTCCTCCCACAGTCCAGAAATAATAATGTAGTCTTTCCACTAAATTTTCTAAATAATGTGGTGTTTCCAAATTGCCTTAAGTGAGTGTGTGCTTGTGCCCTGTAATAGGTTGGCACCCCCATCTAGGGTTCACTCTGCCTTGTGCCCTGGGATGGTTATATTATTTATGTAACCTAAATGTTTAATCATCTCATCAGCAAATAGTTTCAGTTTTAATAGCCATGTCAAATTTAAGACATATAAAGATCCATAAAGATGAATGTGTCAGTTGAAGACATTTTGTACTGACACATTCATTAGCAGTATTAACTTTTTTCCCCTTGGTCACTGCACTGCAGCTGTTAGCGTGCCCAACAATCTATGCACACAGTCTGCATTTTAATGAAGCAGCTCCATTTGCATTTAAACACCAGGTGAAGGGTCTGAAAAATAGAGGGATAAAAGAGAAAAAGGCAGAAATGAGGAGGAGGTGTGTGAAGTCAAACAGTGAGAGCTCTCCATTGAACATGTAGATAAGTGCTGCTGCAAAAATGTGTGTGTGTGTGTGTGTGCGAGAGAGTTATGGTGGGTTTTTCATAGGTTGTATATAGAATTTATTCCAATTATATATGTATCTAGAAAACTGGCATTGGTCATGATCCCTCTACATCTCCCTGTGGTGTCCATCCTGTCCTCCAACATACAGTATATAAGTTAAACATGGAGGATCTACAACTACATCAGATACTCAGGCATCTTTTCCCTCTCTACATCCATCCTTTTGATGCTGTGATATCTTCACATCTTCTCTGATTCATGTAGAATCTTTGTTTTTATGAGACTTGGTGACTGGACATCACTCAGGGTTCTCCTCTGCCGAGTTAGATTAGCTCGACCACTGGTATCTCATCAAGCAGGCCACATCTGACTTGTTCTGGTGCTTGTTCAGTTTTGCCCTAAGATTTGACTCCAAATTTCCTTTTCATCCATCTTTGTCATGTTCCCTCCACTACCTTCTTGCCCACATGCCTTGGATTTACAAAAAAAAAAAAAAACACACACACACACACACACAGTTGCCAAATCCTGCACCATTGGCTTAATCCGTTTATAATGAAGAGGCCTCTGTCAATGAAATGATGGGCAAAACTTTCCAAACCAGATTATTAGCAGCTGAACAAACATTATTCACGAGTTCATTTTCCTGATTTGACTCCTGTTTTGACTTCACTGATCTGCAACAGCACAGGCAGGTAACTAAGTAAGCCTTATTTAAAAGAGTCTGCCAATTATGCCATCCATCCATCTGTCTATTATCTTTCTTCTCTCTCTCTCTCTCTCTCTCTCTCTCTCATACACTCTGTTTAAGAACGTATCCACCCTGTTCCATTCCACAGGGGACAATAACAGCAGGGTGGGTGTTTCCTGCAGGATCCACAAAGACAAAACACACACACGCATTGAACTGAAATCTTAATGAGAGTTATTCTTTGACCCCTATGTTATTGTAACTACACATGCACATGAATGGCTTACTCTGAGGCAGTGCACAAGAGATTCGCCATTCACGATTGTTAACTGATCTGAAGTTCTTAGTAGAACTAGGAACTTATTTACATAACTGCATAACATTACTACAACCAGAGATGCAACAATTGCAGTTTTCTTGGCCGAATGCGTTTTCTGATCTTTTTCTGTGGAATATTCAATTATCTGTTCGTAACAAAAAATGCAACAAAAAAAAAAAAAGCAAGGTTACAAGATCTCTCATTCAAACTAATCTCAAAATGTAAAAAATGTGCTTCATGTTTCTGGTCAGACTTTAGATTTCTGCACAAATAAAGCAAAACAGTTGACTGCTACTAACCAAAGAGGACACAGGCTATCAAGTGATTCAGCCGAGTCACATGACGCCAGCTGACCGCTTCATTTCAATGCATGGTTAGGGGGCAGGAGGGAAACACTATTAGCATGTTCTTGCAGACCACCATGGCTGGTGTTGCTACAGTATGAATGAGAGCATGTCCATCTGCTGCCTACATTCTCAGCCACAGATGGCCATAGCATCGTCTCGAATACTTGCAATATCCAGATGTTATGACGAACACTTTTCTGTTTTGTGTTTATAAAATTAACTGGCACTGAATCAGATATATCTCAGTCATCGCCGATCAAGCTAAAAACTCGATTCCAGTTCCATCTTTATTATCAACAGACCAGTTCACCCCACTGTGACTATTATGTGTGTCAACTGGATTTATTTGGTTTGCTGGTTTACCTTTTAGAAAATGAAGAAAAAATTGCCATAACCATTCCTAGCAATCTATTAGGAGCTCTAATAGAGATATGATTTGGAAACCTAGTGACCCTGTGCTCATGGAAAAAAGTCTTAATTCTAAATTGAAAAAAACAACAACTTAGAATCATTATTATTATTGATGTATCTAGCATGGTTTGACTTTTTTTTCCGATGGTAGCTGATTCTCTGCCTCCGCACACTTCCTCTGGATAAAATCCACCATTGAAAATCAGTATCTGTTGGATTATTGGCAGCATTTTTTTAGTATTCCATCTGAAGCAGGTTTGGATGTGTTCTCTGTGCTGGAGTTATATAACAGCCCCACAGTCGCGTTAGCTCCCTAAAGCTTTTCCTCAAACGCCTCTCTTCTTTCACCGAGGAATATGTGTATAAATACACTCACAGCTCATCACACATGTTCATTTCCTGATTTCCACAATGCTTTTTCCAAAACTCTAGATTACAGTCTGAGTCCTATAACATACACTTTAGAGTTTAGTTACTTTGATTTTATGTTTTTATACTTTGGGTACTGCGGACTAAGATGGATATTCGTACAAAGAGCTGTTTACAGAAAGTTGCCCATAATGAGTGATGAGTTGGTTTACAAATTTGAGTCAAGTTAGAACTTATTTAAAGGCATATACATTCAGAGTATTTTATTATTCACTACTGAGTAGGCCACAACAGTACAACAGGGTATAATGGGGTATCCAACCACACTTTCAAGGTTTCTCAATGACCCTTATGTGAGGAGAATGACCTCTGTAAGGACAAACATTTGGGATACAGTCCAAGCCAGTCACTTTCCTTGCTCGCCTTCCTCCTTGGCTCTTGGCATAAACAGTCCTTGTGTTCGGAATGTAATCACTTTTGGCTGTCTGCCCTCGAGGTCAGCTGGTTCAAGCCACTTTTATCATGTGGTCTAAAAATGCTGAAACAAGATTGAACACACAATCTCGCACATAAATCATCAATACATCCAAAATCATAATAAAGGACTGAAATTGATGAGGCTATTTTGGTAAAACTCCCACAGATCTAAACAAATCCAAACCCAACATTATTTTGTCCGTTGGCCCACTGTTGGTCTATTGGTGGCGCCAAAGATAGGTTAGCAGAACATTGAAAATTTGAAATTAAATTATATTGCTTTGTGCAACAGGCTCTATGCCGCCATCACATCAAGAGCTCACGAATAACATTTAAATACTTATATCTCTCAGTGGATACCGCCACTGGCCGAATGTTGGTCCAACAATGTCTCCTGTGTTGCTCCTATTCCCCTTGATAGCCGGTGGCACTTCTCTGTGTTCAGTCTAATAGCTGACCAATGCTGTCAGTGTGTGCACATGTCAGGAAGTATCATCACTTTCCCTGTGTGAGCAATGCGTACAATGACATTGCTTTTTTTGAGGATTGCTAGTTATTTGTGAGTATAATTCTGTTTTATAAATATTGCCCATAGAACTATGAATATTTAGTGATCCACGATGCCTAAATAATTTGTAAGAAAATGCAATGCATTGAGAAAATAAGACAGAGAAACAACAACTTGCCTATTATCGTTCATGCACGCTAGTGTTAAACACAAACACTTTGTATGCTATCAAAAGACTTTTAACATTGTTACTGGAAATATATGCCCTATTATCATAAATTATATCTCAATAGATTCGCTATGATGTCAGCTAAACAAAGGTGATAACATAGTTATTCAAGACACCCCAATTTTTTTATTTTATTTTCCTATGTTTAAAACTATATTGAAAACATCAGTTTAAACTGAACTCTAATTTCCAACTTTGTCATTATCTTCTGAACCAACATTGGGCCAACCTTGTGTTGGGCCAACATGTATACACTGCTGTGTATACACTGCCCTTTAGCAGTGTGCTAACTTTAGCTTTCATACATTGCTTACTAGTGTGTCTTAGCAGCTTATATTTACAACCGCAAACATACCTCAAGTTAATCAGAATATTGTTGTAAAGTGTCTTGCAAAAGTATTTCACTTTTCCACATTTTGTCATGTTACAACCACAAATGTAGATGTATTTTATTGGGATTTTATGTGATAGACCAACGCAAAGTGGCACATAATTGTAAAGTGAAAGGAAAATGATAAATGGTTTTCAATTTTTTTTACAAATAAAAATCTGAAAAATGAGCTGTCCCTTTACTTTCAGCCCCGTTTACTCTTACAACCCGTGTGGAACTGCAAACAGGATAATGGATCTCTTAAAATGCTGCATACATGTGGTCATGACCTTCTGTCTAATCACTTGATAAGTGTGTCTGCTGTGAAAATAATTAAATACAAAAAAAAACAGATCATTGCGGAATCAGATACTTGCCTTTCCCAAGAACCGTGGGTGTGATGCTAATTTTATTAAGCTGTGATTAAGCAGTAAACCAGCTCGAGCATAAAATACCACTTCCACGATTTGGAGTGTTGCCCACAGGAATTATCTGGAGGTTCCTAGTAAGGTTCCAATTCATGAAATTGCTTTGTGAAATAAGCCTATACTTTCTGATGCTAAATGAACCGCTAAGCTCAGGCATTTCGCTAACTCTGTGTTCCAGCTCATAAGTTAGCCCATGTTGGAAATTGATGGCTTACAAATGGCACGCACAAGTCACCCACTCCGAATGCGGAGATAAATAGAGCTCTGATCGCGATTAGTAATTGCTGGACTCTGGTTAACCAGTTTTCAAAATGTCTTTCTGATAAAACAAAAATTAACATGAATAAACACATGAACAACATAAATTTTTCTTAATGTGGGTTTTATTTATTGACACTACACTCATTGATCTGTTAAAAATGTCTGAGTACATTGCCGTTACATGCAAGGTCAACCAATCTTACACCATGAACGTGCCAATTATGCTGTGTTTAAGTGGAACTAACAAGCACAATAAGAACATTGTTGCTAGGCAACTGGAAAATAAGTGCTCCAACCTTTAGCTAGATGACGACTGAACGTAACAATTGACCTAGATAGCACTTAGCTCTTAGGTTTTTTTATGTGAAAAAGTGAAATACTCAGTGACCATGGAAAAGACACCAAGTGGTTTGGATGTCAACATTATCCAAAATTTTTTTTTAACAATGTAAAGGTAAACAGTGGAAACAGTATAACATTAAACTAGATATTTTGGACATCTTGAAAACCTAATATACTGGGCCCATAATCGAAATCAAGCTACCCTTTGCCATAGCATTTTTAAGGCCACTCTTAAAACATGCTAAAACATACATTCAGCCCTTGAGGGCCCAAAAAAAATATATTTTCTCTTAATTGGAAAACCTTGGATTAAACTATCTAGAACATCAACATTTGCTTCAGATTTTGAGGCCTGGATGCTACCATGACCTGCAAATGGAGTTTACGGTCAAAGTATATGCTCCAATGTTTTGGCAGCCCCTACTTCTGCCTGTCATATGGAACATCACCTGTGATGTCACTACCTGTGCAAACAGCCGCAGATACACAAACAACGGCCACCGCCCACCAGCCCTCGATATATATTTATATAGATTCTGAGCATTCTTAACATTTCCCCACTTTATTGCTAATAAAGTTATAAGAACATCATTGCTAGGCAACTGAAAAATAAGTGCTCTTGGTAACTAATAACTAGGACTAACCATTAACCTAGCTAGCTAGCTTGGCTGTCAAATCTTGTACACGAGACACCCCTTTTAATTCCACGGTCAACATTGCTGAAGGTGTCCAACAGGTAGATAACAGTAGATATTGAGCTGTTTGCTACTTATGCTCTGTAAAGCCTTTATAATGGCTCCAATCTGTGATTTGCTAATTGATGATTTTTGAGACTCGTAACTCTAAATGAACTTTTTGAGTTTTGATCTTCCTGGATGGTCATCATGAAAGCCAGTTTCATCTTGTGCCTAAACCTTTGGATCATATTGTGTATGTAGGCAATGTAGAGGCACAGTAAGTTTCTAAAAGAGATTTGATTCACATTTATTAAATTAACACACATTAGATATGCTCGCTGACACGTCCCTATGCTTAACTGGACTTTATGTTGATTTAAAGAACTTCTGTTATATTGAACTTTTACCTGCATAACACACATGAACATCATCTCTATCTGTTATCACCCAAATGATTGAGTCTGGTTCCTCTCAAGAATTCTTCCTATTGCCATCTCAGGGAGTCTTTCCTTGCCACTGTCGCCGTCACCCATGGCTTGCTCATCAGAGACATTTTATTCATCATTCATTCATCTTATTAGTATCTAGACACATTTATCTTACACATACACACTTCCATACATTTTCTTTTTTTTTCTTTCTTTTTTGTGAAGCTACGTTAAAACAATGACTATTGTTAAAAGCACTATATAAATAAAATTGAATTGAATATGTTGATAAATGCTATGTAAAGCAAATGTAATTAAATTGTCAGGAACAATGCAAATGCATAGAATGAGTATTAAGGGGGAAATGAGCACCCAAAGTGATGGCAATGTTAACATTTACCTTTTTTTTTTTCACTTACAGCTTGTTCATTAAAAACTCAATGAAGTGTACAAATAGCCATTGGTGGATTCAGAAACCCATCAAACTAGTTTGTGAATAGATTTCGTTAATAGTAAATCTTTAAACCATCCCTTTTATTTATAGGACACATGAAATTATTTGAAAAGGAGATTGATTTCTAGTTTGGAGAAGAATCTGATCCAGACAAACACCAGTGAAACTCTGGTTTACCATCCTTACTCAAGGTCTCAAATATTGCTCTCTGCCATTTCTGAAATGTGACCTCCTCCTATTCTACTGCTGAGGACAAAACACCGAGCTACCACAGCCTAGAGATAAATGGAGATACAATCTTCAGGACATCTTAAGAACTGTGTTCAGAAGCTTCAGGAAGACCATATACAGATGAGAAAGCATGGGTGAAAGGTGAACACCCTAAGGATAAACTTGGTTTCAGATGAGATTCAACACTCATTATTAAGCAATCATTAAACAATCACACAGTTTTTGAGATCCCTTATGGGAAAGTGCTTGTAAAGGTGAAAAAGGAATAACATGATTAAATATTACATATACTGTACATGATGTTAGGTCAAATATTTCTCAGTATTGGGAAAGGGTATGGTACAACAAGCTGCATATAAGTAATTGGGTGATGCTCCACACAATAATGGCCCAATGAATTAGTGACATGCTGAGATGGTCCTCAGACACGTTGACAGATAATCCCTGAGTGTTTTAAGGTCTGGCTCTTTGACCTTCAGAACTTATTAAGCATCCTATTAGTGTGTTATAATCATGTTTGCATGACCTACAGGTGACTTGTGGTGCAATTGTGAAGTGCTGAAAAAAAATTGTTATTGAGAACTTGCCTCGAGCTGCATCATAAGGAGGGTCAAGACCTCTCTGGATAGACCCAAAATAGATGCAACAACAGGTATTTTTTTTTTATTTTACAGTTATGATATGAAGTGTAATAAAGAGAAACCATGCGCAATAAAGAGAAACCATGTTTAGTGAAACATAAAGAATTCAAATTCAAATTTTATTTGTCACATCCACAGTCATACACAGTACGATATGCAGTGAAATGCTTAGACAACCGCCGGTGACCTTAAAAAGAAAATAAAAAACTATATACAGTATAACTATATATAACTATATAAGATTGGTGTGTAAGATTGGTTAACATTTCTCTGGAGTGGGTAGGAATGGTTAAAGATTCAGTGTAACACGTGGGATTGATTTAAATTCTGTGAAGTGGGTGGGATTGGCTAAGGTTTAAGTAGAATGAGTGAGATTGGGTACAATTTTGGATTAAGTGGGATTGGTTAAAGTTTCTGTGGAGTGAGTGGGGTTTGTTAAGGTTTCTGTGAAGTGCATGGAATTGGTTAAAAAATGTGGAGTGGTGGGATTAGTTAAAGATTCTGTGAAATGGGTGGAATAGATTTTTTTTGGGTGTGTGAGACTGGTTAAAATTTATGTGAAATTAGTGAGATCTGTAAACATTTCTTTGGAGTAAGTGAGATTAGTTAAGGTTTTAGTAGAGTGGATGGGATTAATAAAATTTTCCGGGATTAAGGTTTCTGTGGAGCGAGTGGGATTGGTTAAGGTTTCTGTAGAGCAAGTGGGTTTGGTTAAGGTTTTTTTAGAGCGAGTGGGGATTGGCTAAGGTTTCTGTAAAGTGAGTGGGATTGGTTAAGGTTTCTGTAGAGTGAGTAAGTAAGATTGGCTAAGGTTTCTGTGGAGCGAGTGGGATTGGTTAAGGTTTCTATGGAGCAAGTGGGATTGGTTAAGGTTTCTGTAGCGCGTGTGGGATTGGTTAAGGTTTATATGAAGCGAGTGGGATTGATTAAGATTTCTGTGGAGCGAGTGGGATTGGTTAAGGTTTCTGTAGCGCGTGTGGGATTGGTTAAGGTTTATATGAAGCGAGTGGGATTGATTAAGATTTCTGTGGAGCGAGTGGGATTGGTTAAGGTTTCTGTAGAACAAATGGGATTGGCTAAAGTTTCTGTGGAGCGAGTGGGATTGGCTAAGGTTTCTGTGGAGCTAGTGGGATTGGTTAAGGTTTCTGTAGAGCGAGTGGGATTGGCTAAGGTTTCTGTGGAGCTAGTGGGATTGTTTAAGGTTTCTGTAGAGCGAGTGGGATTGGTTAAGGTTTATGTGGAGCGAGTGGGATTGGTTAAGGCTTATGTGGAGCGAGTGAGATTGGTTAAGGTTTATTTAGTGCGAGTGGGATTGGTTAAGATTTCTGTAGAGGCAAATGAGATTGGTTAAGGTTTATGTAGTGCGACTGGGATTGGTTAAGATTTCTGTAGAGCGAGTGGGATTGGTTAAGGTTTCTGTAGAGGCGAATGAGATTGGTTAAGGTTTCTGTAGAGCGAGTGAGATTGATTAAGGTTTATGTGGAGCGAGTGGGATTGGTTAAGGTTTCTGTAGAGCGAGTGAGATTGATTAAGATTTCTGTGGAGCGAGTGGGATTGGTTAAGGTTTCTGTAGAACAAATGGGATTGGCTAAGGTTTCTGTGGAGCGAGTGGGATTGGCTAAGGTTTCTGTGGAGCTAGTGGGATTGGTTAAGGTTTCTGTAGAGCGAGTGGGATTGGCTAAGGTTTCTGTAGAGCTAGTGGGATTGGTTAAGGTTTCTGTAGAGCGAGTGGGATTGGCTAAGGTTTCTGTGGAGCTAGTGGGATTGGTTAAGGTTTCTGTAGAGCGAGTGGGATTGGTTAAGGTTTATGTGGAGCGAGTGGGATTGGTTAAGGCTTATGTGGAGCGAGTGAGATTGGTTAAGGTTTATGTAGTGCGAGTGGGATTGGTTAAGATTTCTGTAGAGGCAAATGAGATTGGTTAAGGTTTATGTAGTGCGACTGGGATTGGTTAAGATTTCTGTAGAGCGAGTGGGATTGGTTATGGTTTCTGTAGAGGCGAATGAGATTGGTTAAGGTTTATGTGGAGCGAGTGGGATTGGTTAAGGTTTCTGTAGAGCGAGTGAGATTGGTTAAGGTTTCTGTAGTGCAAGTGAGATTGGTTAAGGTTTATGTGGAGCGAGTGGGATTGGTTAAGGTTTCTGTAGAGCGAGTGATATTGGTTAAGGTTTCTGTAGAGCAAGTGGGATTGATTAAGGTTTATGTGGAGCGAGTGGGATTGGTTAGGGTTTATGTAGAGCGAGTGAGATTGGTTAAGGTTTCTGTAGAGCGAGTGGGATTGGTTAAGGTTTATGTGGAGCGAGTGGGATTGGTTAAGGTTTCTGTAAAGGCAAGTGGGATTGGTTAAGGTTTCTGTAGAGCGAGTGAGATTGGTTAAGGTTTCTGTAGTGAGAGTGGGATTGATTAAGGTTTCTGTAAAGGCAAGTGGGATTGGTTAAGGTTTATGTGGAGCGAGTGGGATTGGTTAAGGTTTATGTGGAGCGAGTGGGATTGGTTAAGGTTTATGTGGAGCGAGTGGGATTGGTTAAGGTTTATGTGGAGCGAGTGGGATTGATTTAGGTGTTTATGGACTGTTGGTTGAACGTTGGTTAACAAATTTTGGTTACTTTTTAAATTGGGGTAATATTTCTCTTGAAATAATTGGGAACAGTCAAAATAAGTTTAGTTAGTGTAGGTAGAGTTGTTTAAACTTTATTGTTAAAACTTTATGCTTTTAGATGGTATTATTGTGTGTAAATGTGTTTAGTGTTCATCTCACTCTGTGACAGTCTGTCTGTATCCGCACACAAACATTCACACACACACACTCCCACTTTTTAGTCGGCCTCGGTGACGTCACTACACGCCCTTTTGCTTTAGCAACCAACCTCGTAACCAAGCGTGACGCACACGCACGCGCTCTCCACTCTCTCTCTCACACACACACACGGAGTGGAGCACAGATCAACTTAAACACACACCCCCGCTAGTTTAAACCACTGTCGCGCTCTTGAGCACGCGGGATCTAAGTGTAACCCAGTCCTGCTGGATGATGATGATGATAAAGTGCGACACCATTTTGTTTATAACGCACTGTTTAGGTCCCCAGCCAATAGGAAGGCGCCCTGTGATGACGCAGTGTTTGTGCTCCACTCGCAGACTAGCAGTGCGCGCGCTCCGGCCGTTACCGGACACATGCCGGTCAATGTGCCGCGGCTCGGGGCTGAGCTGCCGCGTGCGCCTCGCTATTGGTTGAAAGTAGGTCAGCGCCACCGGTAAGCTGCACGCCCCGCCCTCGCGGCGGTGAGAGCTCTGATTGGACAACAGGAGACACACCGCAGGCCAGCAACTAATCACCGTGCTCAGGGACTCGGCACAAAACCCCGCCCACTCTCTGTTATTGTGGGGGCGCGAGCGCGCGAGACTTGGTCTTATGGTTTATGGAGTGTATAATTAAACGCAGGAGGTATTATTTATTATTATTATTAGTAGTAGTAGTAGTAGTAGTTGTGGATGTTGTATTACAATGCTACGCTAATTTTAAACTGAAATGCTTCTGTAAGTGAATAAATTTGTACTTTTGATATATACATGAAAAATATTGTTAGATGGAGGTGGACACACACACACACACACACACTATCAGGTGGCATGGTGGGTTTAGTGTTTACAGCGTTCACGTTAAATGGCATTTGGCAGACGCCCTCATCCAGGTCAACTTACAGTCTGTCGTTTTATACATTTGAGCAGTTGAGGGTTAAAAGCCTTGCTTAAGGGCCCAACAGTGGCAGTTTGCTGGTGATGGGGTTTGAAACTGAGACCTTCCTATCAGTAGTTCAATATCCTAACCACTAAGCTAACTTCCCCCTTTATCACCCAATGGTAGGCCTATGTTCTAGAATGTAGTAAATATGATTTGTCAAATAAATCCAAACTTGTGTCCAAACATTGGCCTGGTACTGTACATGTTATATTTTTTATATAATTTAAAGCATGGGACATTAAGATGTACACAAGATCAAACAGGCTGTATCACAGCAGCAGCACATTGAGTTTTGAGTTCATTGGCCGTTAAGGTTATGTGACCTGTACACACTTGGACGAAGCTTGCTCAACCACACCCTCTTCAGCAGGTTCTTATAATACAGATTTTTAAAAAATCATTGTGTGTTAAAATTGTGTGTGTGTGTGTGTGTGTGTGTGTGTGTGTGCTGCATGGAATTGTCAGCATAATGAGCATGCCGGTGAATGCATTAAAACACCAGAGGCGCTGCATGTTGAAAGACAACCGGGCTCCAGGCCAGTATGGGATAATAAAGTAATTATTATTTATAAGATGACTTCTAGGAATTCACGCCTGAGAGACAACATTCTAACCAGACAGGTGGGAAAATAAAAAGAATAAATAAATAAAGTTGCAAGCACCAATAAGTGGGCCCAAGCACCTGTGGCATCGCTACCTGGGTGCATCAGAAAGACAGACCAATACCACAGAATTTTAGAATAGTGTTGAATTTTATGCTAATGCCTCCAAAAAGTCCTGGATGCTGGAAAAAAAGGCTTCACACTATAATGTCACTTAATATGATAGATGTTACTCTGGAAGTGATTAGCCAATTTTCGGCATAAGTTTAAGGCATTGTCATGGCTAAACCATTTGAGAAATTAGAAATCCCCTGGCGATTTTGCATCCTCAATGTCATGAGATCAAATTGGCTCGGTTTGGTGGCGATCCTATAGATCCCTTAGGAGGAGAATATCAAAAATTCATTTGGTATATTTTGCAAACAACCCAAAATAACTGACTTCCTTTTGAGTAGAGTCCGTGACATGCAATGTGAAAGTTGTCCAGCTCCATGAGATCTGAATGTGTACTGAGTTTTGCATGTAAACATGCAAGCGTGTATGACCCACACAGCAAAATCTCGGGAGGTGGTGGCTCAGTGTCTTGAGGCTCCTGCTGTTGGGCCCTCGAGCAAGGCTCTTAACCCTGTCTGCTCCAGGGGGGCCGTTAAAATGGCAGACCCTGCGCTCTGACCAAAGTTTACTAACAATAGCTGGGATATGCGAAGAATAAAGAATTTCACTTCGCGATAATGTTAATGTGACAAATAAAGGCTGAACCACAAGTGTATATGAGTAGAGGAGACCAAATCTCCTGGTCAGGTGTCGTAATACTCAGATTTTCTCACAAGATCCCGCGACATTAAGTCCTCCTTCATAACCTCTAGGAGTTCACACGCGGAGAAATTGAAACAAATAGATAAATAAATAAAAACAAAAGGTGCGGGTGAGAACGATAAACCAAGTAGTCCGCGCCGTGCGCGTCCCCGCCCCGTCCATCCGAATAGTTCTGCTTATTCATGAGCGGTGACGTCGAGACACGGCGGCGCGCGCGCGCGTACATGGGAGGCGAAACCCACTCCCGCGCGAGCCGCTTCAGAAGCAGCAGGCACGCGAGCGGGACGGCGGGGAGTGCGCGCGCGGCTTCAACACGCACCGCTCGCTGCGGCTCGAGCTCCGGTTCTGTCTCTCTCTCTCGTTATTCTTTATTATTATTATTTTTTTGTTTTTATTGTTTTAGTCTTCGTTATTCGGTTCCTCATTTACTGTCTTGTTTTTAATTTTTTGCTTTGCACTTTCTATTTATTACTATTATTATTATTATTATTCCTCCCTGTGCGCGTGTCGTTACCGGAGGATTAAACCTTGGTGCTCGTGCGCAGCGATGGAGAAAATGTCGCGTCCCGTCAGCTCCGCTTTCCTGCCTCCGACCCACGGAGTGCTCAAATCCCTCCTGGAGAACCCCATGAAGCTGCCCTTCCACCACGACGAGGGTACACACACACACACGCATGCATTCACACACACACACACACACACACACACATATACACGCATGCACACGCACGCATGGACGCGCACACGAACGCGCCACTCGAACGCGCATTAATTCTTCTAGTGTTAATGAGATTTTATTCCCAGGCTTCCCAAATTATTATTATTATTATTATTATTATTATTGCACACTTCTTACTTCATGTAATTATGGTTGTTTTTTTTACCTTCCTAATCTTGCATTATTGCATATTATCCACAGCATAATTAATGCATTATTGCAAAATTATTGCAAATAATAAATTTTCCCCTTGGAATAATTGAAGTACTCTATCTATTTAATCTATCTATCTATCTATCTATCTATCTATCTATCTATCTATCTATCGCATTAAAGCACTTTACTCCATGATTAATGCATAATCACATCTTCATCACTGTGATTAGTGTTGACATACAGTATGAGTGAATCTGAATGCAGAGTGAGAGAAGTGCACACCTTCCTTCATCTCTTTCTCTCTCTCTCTCTCTATGAAATGATTTCATTTTGGCACCCAATGTCATTTCCTCACAGCCAGGTCCCACTCTTCATAATCTTTCTCAACAGCACAATGTTGCTTTAAACCTGCTTTCTTCCCCATAGGGGGCGCCTGTGAGAAGTGTCACTTGATGGCTAGTGGAGCGTGTGAACATCACTCTTTCTGCAAACTAACCTGATTGGAAAAATCATTTCATCAGAAAAAAACTTTTCAGATTTCAGAGAGTCTAATCTACGTTGTCTGTATGTCGAATCGTTCGCGCCATGTCAGGGATGTGCTTTAGCTGTGCACTGGAGAAAGGAAGAGCAAGTAACAAGTTCAGCTTTGAGATACTTGCATTTTCCATTTTATCAAAAGCACCATCATCCCTCTGCCTGCGTTTCATTCAGGCCGGGCTGAGCTGTGTGTGTGTAACTGTGTGTGTGTGTGTGTGCAGGTCTGTGATAAACTAATTTCCAGTGTGATGATCTGTGGGTCCATTTTATTTCACTTTAAATCAATTAAAGCCTCACCCAAATCAACACAGGATCTCATTAAAGAAAACACATATGAAGAGTTGTCTCTGTTGACATGAAAAGTGAAACTAAAATCAGGGATCAAAGCTGTTTATCATCAAGTGCTACACTGTTTCTACTGGTTCAGCGATCTGACTTACATCCAGAGTGTGAGTTACTCTCATAGAGGCTTTGTTTAACGTGAAGGAGGTGTGGCCTGTGTATCTTTCAGGCTTATTAAAGAAGGCGTGGCATGTGTATCTGTCAGTTTCAGTGAGGGAGGTGTGGCCTGTGTATCTGTCAGTTTTAGGGAAGGAGGTGTGGCCTGTGTATCTGTCAGTCTTAGTGAAGGAGGTGTGGCCTGTGTATCTGTCAGTCTCAGTAAAGGAGGCGTGGCCTGTGTCTCTGCCAGTTTCAGTAAAGGAGGCATGGCCTCTGTTTGTATTTGCGAGTCTGATTAAAGTAGACATGGCTCATTAAAGAAGGCGTGGCCTGTTCATCTGTCAGTCTCATTAAAGAAGGCGTGGCCTGTTCATCTGTCAGTCTCATCAAAGAAGGTGTGGCCTGTTTATCTGTTAGTCTCATTTAAGAAGGCATGGTCTGTTTATCTGTCAGTCGTATTAAAGAAGGCGTGGCCTGTTTATCTGTCAGGCTCATTAAAGAAGGCGTGGCCTGTTTATCTGTCAGTCTCATTAAAGAAGGCGTGGCCCATTTTTTTCTGTCAGTCTCAATAAAGAAGGCGTGGCCTCTGTATTTGCCAGTCTCATTAAAGAAGGCGTGGCCTGTTAATCTGTCAGTCTCATTAAAGAAGGCGTGGCCTGTTTTCTGTCAGTCTTAATAAAGAAGGCGTGGCCTGTTTATCTGCCAGTCTCATTAAAGAAGGCGTGGCCTGTTTATCTGTCAGTTTCAGTAACGTCAGCATGACCTCTGTATCTGCCAGTCTCATTAAAGAAGGTGTGACCTGTTTATCTGTCAGTCTTAATGGAGGAGGCATGGCCTGTTTATCTGTATAGTGAAGGAGGTGTGGCAAACTGTGTCTGGTAAAGTTTTATTTTTCAGCACAGCCTATGTGTTTTATCTCTTCAGGTTTTGGTAAAGAAAAGGAGAAAGAGAAGAAGCTGGAGGAAGATGGTGCCGGAGCGAATGCACCTCAGTCTGCTTTTCTCGGCCCGACGCTTTGGGACAAAACGCTGCCTTATGATGGAGACAACTTCCAGCTGGAGTACATGGACCTGGAGGAGTTCCTGTCTGAGAACGGCATTCCTGCCAACCCGCAAAATGAGCAGAGCCAGATCACACAGCAGCCAGTGCAGCAAAGCCCGACCCTGCCCTCACCGCCATCTGTGGTGGACCTGAGCAACCGCGCCAGCACCTCGGTACACGCCGGCATGGTGACACAGGGCTGCTTACAGAGCCCGACCCAAGCAGGTACACACACACACACACACACCCACCTTACATGCCATTCCATGTACTCACATTCCCTAAAGTAAGAACTCGTGTGCACACAAGTTCCCCCTGGTTGGCATTAATTCACACACACACACACACACACACACATACACACACAAATCATAAACTGCTTTTGAAGTGTGATATTTTCCAGACACTCGTGATTTATCAACTCCCCTGCACGGAGTTTTAGATTGATCTTCCCTGTGAGGAATCCACACTGCTAGAGGCGCTACACCTGTGGCATTAACCCCAAAACACCTGTACATACTCTCACACTCTCACAAACAACTTATTTTTCTCTTAAATAAGTAATATTTTATATGTACCTTCAGATGTAATGTACTATTCACTTGATTATATAGAATTTGGAAAGAAAATATCCGATTGACACTACTGACATGCAAGGAACACCCCCCCCCCCCCCACACACACACACGCCGACTCACACACAGAGAAAACTGAGCTAAATTAGTCGAGAACTTATAGAACTTATCATTAGCCTTTATGATAATTTATGAATAAACCGTTCAAATATGAAAATTGTGGTTCCACCCTGATAATGCTGAACAGTTGAGACAATCTGAACTCACAGTAAAGCTTATGTTAGTGAAACACTTCTACAAGATTTATAGTTGCCGAGGAGTTTGTGTAGAAATTAGGGATTCTGGGGAGAAGAACATCAAGCGGCTCTGAATCCTGCCCTCTGATTGGTCAGAAGGTGTTGATTAATTGTCTATAACATCAGCAGTAATAGATAGCTAGATAGTTTATTGATCCTGAAGGAAACTCCAGATATTCAGCAGCAGTAGAGACAGTAACACATACAGGTGTGTAGATGTGATTTGCACACTGTATATCTTACATACAGTCAGTAAACACAAACAAACTACAAGATATATAAAAAATATATGGATAAAGAAAACTGTATACGTAGAAGAATAATATTAAAAGTAAAATAAAGTAAATTGCAGTGCAACCTTGATGTGCAATTATGTTTGTAACAAAGTGACAGCAGCAGTGTTATTGTTCATGGTTTAAAGTACAAGAACAAGAAATGTGCAAATACGCTATCGTTTCCATAGCGACAGCTCATTCACAGGGGCGAAGTCACACGTTTTTGGGATTAAAAACGTGTGACTTCTACAGTAGTAGAACCAGAGGAAGGAGTCTCCAGTGTCAGCGTTTCTTTGTAACAGTGAGTCAGAAGTCAAGCTGTAACATGAAGTTCTTCCACGTCTTCACGACGCACTGTGTATTTTTATCTGATTGGGAGATTAAAAAGAAGTTTCAGGAGAACAGCAGCTAACTTCTAAACGTTCCACAGGAAAACACGTACCTAACAGATCAAAGTTGTGATGTTTTGTCTTTTCCAACATTAAACCTTTGCTGATGAGTTACATGGGAGGAATAAATCAGACGTGCTGCTAGAGGAGAATGGACTTTGAAGTGCTAGCTGATCAGATTTTCGTAAGACCGGTGTTTCTGCTGACTTTTGAACCTGTTAGAGGTTAATTCTGGCAAAGAGAGTGTCATCCAGTGTATTATTATTATTACGCGCTCCAGAGAACCTCGTGTCACGAGCTAGCTCCTGGCTGTTAGCTAAAGCGGTGAATGATTGTTACCCGGCGTGAGGCGAGTTCACACCTTTCACCGGGGACATTAGTTTATCCGTGCTGCGCTGCACTTATCGTGACCTGACACTCACCTTTATCGCGGGTTAATACTCAACCCAAGTGCACAGAGCCGAGCGCCGCCGGTGAGTCAGTGATTTCTCATTAGCGCAGAGTTCCTTTTGCTAGCGTTCATGCTTTCTGACCTCTTTACACGCTAACGTTCAAAAGTAGTGTTTTATCAAGGAATATCAAATCTAAGAAATGTAAATTGTTGGAATGAAATGGAAGATACAGTTTATAGTTCGTTAATTAATTTTGCAAAAAGGAATAGTAATACATTTGCACTACACATTATTAAATAATTCACTAGCTTGTTTGTTAGCATCATTAACATTTTAAAATCTTATCTAGTTATGATTTAGTTTGTATCCATGAGTGTATAAGTAGCAGCTAGCTCACTGCTAATGATAACAACACTAACAATAAGTAATGCAAACATTTGTATCGTTAGCATTTAGAACACGACACGGATATCGTAACATAGCGTTAAATGTAGCATTGTTATTAGATATGTCAGCACCTCAAACATATTTTTTGTCCAATCAAATATTAGACAGCTGAAAAAATACAGAGCAGCAGAAAAGCGAAACCACACACCCTAGCGCATGTTGATGGCTATCAGGTTAGTGTTGCTGTGCGTGAGGAACTTCAGTAACACACAGACCGAGGTATTGATATAACACAGATCTCCTCTCACACAGAGCAGATAAGAGACGCACAGCCTTTTGATCACGACTCGTAGTCTGTCTGATAACGCCCACCTTTTGGCAAGTATGTGTGTGTGTGTGTGTGTGTGCTCACATGCCAGCTGCCTTAGCCATTGGGGTGCACCATACCAACCTCAATGATTTGTTAATCAATTTGTGTGTGTAAGTGTGTGAGTGTGAGAGAGAGGTTAATTAGAGGTGTGTTAATGAGTGTCGGGGTTAATTAGAGGTTTGTTAATGAGTGTTGGGGTTAATTAGAGGTGTGTTAATGAGTGTCGGGGTTAATTAGAGGTGTGTTAATGAGTGTCGGGGTTAATTAGAGGTGTGTTAATGAGTGTCGGGGTTAATTAGAGGTGTGTCAATGAGTGTTGGGTTAATTAGAGGTTTGTTAATGAGTGTCGGGGTTAATTAGAGGTGTGTTAATGAGTGTCGGGGTTAATTAGAGGTGTGTTAATGAGTGTCGGGGTTAATTAGAGGTGTGTTAATGAGTGTCGGGGTTAATTAGAGGTGTGTTAATGAGTGTCGGGGTTAATTAGAGGTGTGTTAATGAGTGTCGGGGTTAATTAGAGGTGTGTCAATGAGTGTTGGGTTAATTAGAGGTTTGTTAATGAGTGTCGGGGTTAATTAGAGGTGTGTTAATGAGTGTCGGGGTTAATTAGGGGTGTGTTAATGAGTGTCGGGGTTAATTAGAGGTGTGTTAATGAGTGTCGGCGTTAATTAGAGGTGTGGAAATAAGTGTCGAGGTTAATTAGAGGTGTGGAAATGAGTGTCGAGGTTAATTAGAGGTGTGTTAATGAGTGTCGGGGTTAATTAGAGGTGTGTTAATGAGTGTTGGGTTAATTAGAGGTTTGTTAATGAGTGTCGGGGTTAATTAGAGGTGTGTTAATGAGTGTCGGGGTTAATAAGAGGTGTGTTAATGAGTGTCGGGGTTAATTAGGGGTGTGTTAATGAGTGTCGGGGTTAATTAGAGGTGTGTTAATGAGTGTCGGGGTTAATTAGAGGTGTGTTAATGAGTGTCGGGGTTAATTAGAGGTGTGTTAATGAGTGTCGGGGTTAATTAGAGGTGTGGAAATGAGTGTCGGGGTTAATTAGAGGTGTGTTAATGAGTGTCGGGGTTAATTAGAGGTGTGAAAATGAGTGTCGGGGTTAATTAGAGGTGTGTTAATGAGTGTCGGGGTTAATTAGGGGTGTGGAAATGAGTGTCGGGGTTAATTAGAGGTGCGTTAATGAGTGTCGGGGTTAATTAGGGGTGTGGAAATGAGTGTCGGGGTTAATTAGGGGTGCGTTAATGAGTGTCGGGGTTAATTAGAGGTGTGTTAATGAGTGTCGGGGTTAATTAGAGGTGTGGAAATGAGTGTCGGGGTTAATTAGAGGTGTGTTAATGAGTGTCTGGGTTAATTAGAGGTGTGTTAATGAGTGTCGGGGTTAATTAGAGGTGTGTTAATGAGTGTCGGGGTTAATTAGAGGTGTGATAATGAGTGTCGAGGTTAATTAGAGGTGTGTTAATGAGTGTCGGGTTAATTAGAGGTGTGTTAATGAGTGTCGGGGTTAATTAGGGGTGTGTTAATGAGTGTCGGGGTTAATTAGGGGTGTGTTAATGAGTGTCGAGGTTAATTAGGGGTGTGTTAATGAGTGTCGAGGTTAATTAGAGGTGTGTTAATGAGTGTCGAGGTTAATTAGAGGTGTGTTAATGAGTGTCGAGGTTAATTAGAGGTGTGTTAATGAGTGTCGGGGTTAATTAGAGGTGTGTTAATGAGTGTCGGGGTTAATTAGAGGTGTGGAAATGAGTGTCGAGGTTAATTAGAGGTGTGTTAATGAGTGTCGGGGTTAATTAGGGGTGTGTTAATGAGTGTCGGAGTTAATTAGAGGTGTGTTAATTAGTGTCGGGGTTAATTAGGGGTGTGTTAATGAGTGTCGGGGTTAATTAGAGGTGTGTTAATGAGTGTCGGGGTTAATTAGGGGTGTGTTAATGAGTGTCGGGGTTAATTAGAGGTGTGTTAATGAGTGTCGGGGTTAATTAGAGGTGTGTTAATGAGTGTCGGGGTTAATTAGAGGTGTGTTAATGAGTGTCGGGGTTAATTAGAGGTGTGTTAATGAGTGTTGGGTTAATTAGAGGTGTGTTAATGAGTGTCGGGGTTAATTAGAGGTGTGTTAATGAGTGTCGGGGTTAATTAGAGGTGTGTTAATGAGTGTCGGGGTTAATTAGAGGTGTGTTAATGAGGGTTGTTACTGCAGAGTGAATAAAGATTGCTGCTTTTGGGAGATATTTTAGATATTTTTGTATATTTTATAACTCGTAACACACATTCTGATGTCAAAATGCAGAGCTGCAGTACAGAATGTGCTCTGGAAAATGTGTGTGTGTGTGTGTGTGTGTGTGTGTGGCTCTGGAAGTGTTCTAAATAACCCAGGCAAATAACACAGACAGCATGTTATGGTAGACTGGTAGACTAGCACTAGAGGGCACGTGAGGCAGCACCGTGCTGAGCCATGTGCTTCACACACACTCACACACACACACACACACACACACACACACACTCACACACATAAAGTCACATTGCAAGAGTCGTGTTCTAGTCACATGCAGAAGGTGCTGGCACACACACACACACCCACATACACACCCACACCCACACACACACCCACACACACACACACACACACACACACACACACAGTGCGATAGTACACACCTTTGCGTACATTCCTGTCTAGAGTGCAGAATGTTGTATATTTTAAGTGTTTGTGTTTGCATATTTATTAGTGTGTGTCTCAGCTCATGTGCATGTGTAAGTGTATGTATGCATGTGCGTGTGTGTGTGTGTGTGTGTGCTTGTATGTGTGCGTGCAAAGGGATGGGTCAAAGGTTGCAGTATGATAGAACACCACTGTTAACTTTAGATAACCTCAGTAAAACAGTCCTCCCTCTCTCTCCTGCTCTCTCTGTCTTTTGCAGTGTGTGTGTGTGTGTGTGTGTGTGAGAGAGAGAGAGAGAGAGAGAAAGAGAGAGAGAGAGAATGGAGAGGAGGGATCTTTTGCTTTCTGGAGGGATCGGAATGTTCTACTAAAACACAGGACAGAAGGAGGGAGGAAGGAGGAGACACACACACACACACACACACACACACACACACACACGAATGCACACATTATGGAGAACGTAGAGGCTGTCTACTGCAGTCATTTTTTTAAGGGAATAATAATAATAATAACAATACAAATAAGAGCAATTAATCAAAAGAAATAAATTAATAATACTGAAAAAATTAAATAGTCCAAAATAAAGTATTAGCACAGTATGATAAAAATAATAGAGAAATATAAACACAATTATACATTACTAAAACATTTTACAAATAATAAAATTTTGTAAGTAAAAAGGAAAAAAAAGAGAAGAGCAACAACAACAAGTATAGTTGCAAGCAACAATGAGCGGGCCCAAGCACCTTCTGCATCACTCTCCACACACACCACAAAGACAGCGGGCACATGCATTTAAGTCACTAAATGTGATGTCACTCAATATGATATCACACAGATAGTTATTAACCACGTTTTGACCACCAAAAAGCCACGGATGCTGGGCGCTATGATGTCACTCAATACGTAATGTCATTACAGGAAGTTATTAGGCAATTTTTTGACATAAGTTTTAGGTATCATCCACTTGAGATATCAAAAATCCCTCCAGAATTTTGCCATCCTCAGTGTATTGAGATCTTATTGGCCTGGTTTGTTGCCGATCGTTTAAATCCCCCAGGAGGAGCTATTGGTTGCGTTTGCCAAATGACCCAAAATAACTGACTTCCTGTTAATTTGAGCCCGTGAGATGCAATTAGAAAGTTATACAGCTCAATAAGCTCTGAATGTGTAATGGGTTTCATGTGCATACGTGCAGGTGTGTATGAGCTATGCAGAAAAATCTTGTGTGACTGCACCTTATAAGCGGTGTGGGGGAAAGGATGGATAGGTGGATTCGTGGATGGATGAACAGATAAACAGATCGATGGATGGATGGGCGGATTAATGGATAAATGAATGAACGGAGGAATGGATGGATAGACGGATCTGTTTTCATTAAGTTGCGTCTGTCAGACTGAAAGACCGACACAAATGCTGGTTGGTTTTATATTCACCAAGGCTCAGGTAAAGAGATGAGGCACAGATCATCTACAAGGAGGGACAGAAGGTCAGAACGACCACCAGGGTAACCAAATCCCAAACCCCAAACACACAGCAGCAAGGGGAGTGAAGATCTTGTAGAGTGACACACAACACACACAGACTGGGGAGGTCAGGCTAATACACACTGAGTGTGTTATCTCACAGCGTGTCCACACGAGAGCCGTGTGTGTGTTTGTGCGTGAGAGAGACCAGGTGTGTATGGTTAGAACTGGGGTGACTGTGAACATCTAACCCCCAATACCCCCCTCCCCCCGTCTTACATGTTCACACACACACGTTTTTTTACCTCATTAAAGCAGCCGATATATCAGAACTCTCATTGTGTGTATGTGTTAAACTAAGTTGATTTTGTGGTGCCGCCCAGTGGCTACAGCATGCAATCACACTTATTTAACTGGAGTTGTTCTTCTTCTTCTTCTTATTATTATTATTATTATTAACACATATACAACCACCATTGAGACTATTTCCGTTCTTGTTTGTGTCACAGCCCTGCCGTCAAACCGCAACACCCCAAGTCCGATCGACCCTGAGTCCATCCAGGTGCCAGTGAGTTACGAGCCTGACCCGGCCGACCTGGCCCTGTCCAGCGTTCCGGGTCAGGAGGTGTTCGACCCGCGTAAGCGCAAGTTTTCCATGGAGGAGCTCAAACCACAGCCCATGATCAAAAAAGCACGCAAAGTCTTTATCCCTGAAGACATGAAGGTATGTGTTTGCTGATGATGCTCACACACACACACACACACACACACACACACACACACACACACACACACACACACACTAATCATGATGCTATGGTTTATTTCAGCACGTTTTCCTCTTAACCACCTGTTACCTTGTTGTAGAAAAACCCTTTCCAACAGTGTGTGACTGATGGTAGTTTGACCTCTCTCTCTCTCTCTTTCTCTCTCTTGCGTGTTTCTGGTGTGTAACTGCTCATTACACTTGTATGTTGTGTTCTGCAGGACGATAAGTACTGGGCGCGCCGTCGGAAGAACAACGTAGCAGCGAAGCGTTCCCGGGATGCACGGCGCCTGAAGGAGAACCAGATCGCCATCCGAGCCGCGTTCCTGGAGAAAGAGAACACGGCGCTCAGGCAGGAAGTCGCAGAGCTGCGCAAGGAACTCGGACGCTGCCGGAACGTTCTGGCTAAATACGAGTCACGGCATGGCGCCCTGTGAACCCTCCGCCTCTCTCCTGAACCCACCCTCAAACCCGTTCCTCCATCACCACCACCATATGTTCCAAGGACTTCAGTGTGCCACTATTAGTGCGCTCACCTCCACCCGTCTCTCTCTCTCTCTCTCTCTCTTTGTCACTCTGTGGATGTTTCAGCAGTGTGTGATGGGCATTAGCGCTCGTTAGCGCTTGCTCTCTCTCTTACACATTTATTCTTTCTTTTCCTTCAGATTTTCATTGGAAAGTGGTGCTGTATGCTAACCTCTCTCGCTATATATTTCAGTCTGGTCTTGCCTATTTCGCTTCACATCAAGCTAACATGCACCAGCGACATTTTTGTTTTTCACGCATCGTCCACTCAGAGAGCAATAACTTCAACACACTTTTTGGGAAAAAAAAAAAAAAAACGAAGAAAGCAGCGCTAGCCTATGTGATTTTCTTTTTTTTGTCATCTGGTTCATGGCATATTGTGTGTGTATATATATGTGTGTGTGTGTGTGTGTGTGTGTGTGTGTGAAAGAGATTTAGAAACCAAGAAACCATGCATCCACACAAGCTAGCAACAAAGCGAATTTCCTGTGGAAGTCTGTGAGTTGCGATTACGACGACAATCAACTTGATAAAAATTAGCCATTAAGGTTCACTTCCTGTCTTTGTCCGGTTGTTATTAACGATGTTTGTTTTAACGCCGTTTAACGTTGAGCTATTTATTACTAGTGGCTTAGCTAATCATTTACACAGCTACCTTAACTTACTGCTAATTGTTTAATTCACAATCTTACAGTAAAAAACAAAAATCTAAACAACATAAAAACCTTGCAGATGTCTATACAAATATATACATATATATAAATTAATATATTATATATATGACTATTAGCTAGCTCGCTAGTTATATTTTTATAGCAAAACATTTTGATCATTCTAGGCAGTTTAGCTAGTTCCCCAGCTAGTCGTTAACTTCACATCCACTTGTGGTTTATTTCCTAAAGTATTCCAAGCTTTTGATTTTAGCTAACAACCTCGTGGTTATGCTAGCTTTAGTATACACTTATAAAGCTATAATCAGTGTTTCCAGAGTAGAGAAATTCCAAACCTAGTTATCTTTCCTGTTGATAAATAAAAACAGGGGAATATACCCGCTTGATGTTTACGTAGAAGTCTCTCTTTAGAGCACTGAGCTAGATAATTTGTTAATGAACGCACATCTCTCTCTCTCTCTCTCTCTCTCTCTCTCGCTGTGTCTCTGCTAACAACCTGCACTAAAGCGTCTTTCACAATCCAATCTGGGTGCGAGTCTACCTTCTGTAACAGAAATACAATCTATTTATGGACTTTTTACATTTTTTTTTTTATTTAGAGTCTGCGAGAATGCTACCTTGCATTTAGCAAATATCACTATAACTTTGTCACTGTTAGCTTTCTTGTAAGTTTCCTGATGTATTTCCTGATGTTGATGCATGAACCTAAAGTTACCGTATTTTCTGGACTCAAAAGCGCCATTTTTAAGCAATTCTACTTTGTATGATGCTTAATAGAAATGCAGGAATTGGAATCTGACTGTTCAGGGATGACTTAGAAATAATAGCGCTTTAAGCTAGCTAGCTGTATCGCCGATATTGCAAGACTGTTATCTTAAGGAATAAGACATAATGAATAATTTTTTTAATTATTATTATTATTAACAGAATTGTATAAAGCACTGCAATTGCAAGCTAGCTAATTCTCCAAACTATACAGCAGTACCTCGTCATATAAATTTAATCAGTTTCTGAGGCGAGTTCTTAAAGTGATATTTTATATTGCAACTCATTGTCCCATAGGAAATAATGTAAATGCAGATCATTTGTTCCAGCCACCCAAAAATACTACTAATTTCCAACACTATAAAAATATTTTTCCATATAAAAACAATCAAAACATTGAGTAAAGCCATGTAAATGAAGTAGAATATGAATTAAATAGACACCTCACCTAACGTTAATTTATGATTCCTCTTGGCAACGGCTGCTTTAAAAACCAAACTGAAAGCTTTGAAAGTTTTTTTTCCCTCCAATTCCTTACAAACACTCTCAGTTCTCTGTACCGTGCTAATGTTTCCTGTACAGACGTGTATAGTCTCCTCTCGTAGCTTTACCTCGGCCCTCTCGATATCTTTCTCAGATGGCTGTGCTGAATGTACTGAATGTATGCTCTGGTTGTTGTTGTTTTTTTTTTGTTTTTTTTACTTTTTTATTTCATTTTGTTTTTCTCGAAAAGATGGCTGGATGATAATGATGATGATGATGATGATGTCTGTGATTAGCATGGCTAACGCAATCAGTTTGTTTACTACAGACCAAAATGTGTGGCACACAGGCACACACATATACGCATACACACACACAGACACACACACACGCACATACTAATAACAGAGCTATATTAGTTAAAACAGAGATGTTAATGTTTATACTGAATATTCTAGAGTTCTATGTTTGTCTTTTTGTACAGTATTTTTCTTATACCAGATACAAGGCACAACAGGTTCAGAGTAGAGCTAAACCTAGAGATTAAACACAATCTATTTACAGAAGTTTATGCTTAAAAACAATATTGTACTATATATATATATATATATATATATATATATATATATATAGTATGATAAAATCTATATCTTTATTACTCAGAGTTAAGCTAGCGTTTTGTGAGCGAATCAGGGGTCGTTATTAAACTTCTCAAAGCGCAAAAAGTCAGATTTTGCCTTTTTTTGTAAAATTGTAAAGTGTGAAAGAAAAAAATGTGATATATATATAAATAAAAAATATTATTAATTATTATGAATCAACATTTTTGTGGTGTTGTTCTTGTGTGTTATAATTTGTACTAAATACTAAATTTAAAGTGTTAAATTGGTACTAAATACAGAACAGGAACATTTATAACAACTACAACCTTCTGTGGCGGCACGGTGGCTTGGTGATTAGCGCTGTCACCTTGAACCTCCAGGTCCTGGGTTTGATTCCCATGTTGGGTCTGTGTGCATGGGGTTTGCATGTTCTTTCTGTATTTGGTGGGTTTCCTCCCACAGTCCAAAGACATGCAGATTAGGCAAATTGGTATTTCAAAATTGCTGGTAGATGGTCCTCTGGAGCAGGAAATGGCAACCCACTCCTGTATCCTTGCCAAGAAAATCCCATGGACAGCATCTACAGTAGGAAGGCCTGATGGTCAGACTCGATTGAACGACTAAACAACTAAACAAAATCTGTTGTAACTACCTGCATTAATTATGATTCAAGACTGAGTTGCAATACAAAGGGCACTGAAGTGCTATAACTCCATCTCCCTGATTTTAAATCAAGATGGCAGCATGGTTTTGGCCAGTGGGTGCTCAAATTAAGTGGCCACCTTAAAAACAGGACTGGAACACAAGTCTGACATGGATCCTGATTCCAAAAGCCTTAAACATGTTCATACTAATGCATGAAAATCTCCTTTACCACTTCCAGGCACCTTGAACTCTAATAGAGTATATCACACTCAAGGTCATGCTCAAGTGTTGTACTGAATATCAGCACCAATATTCAGTACCACAGCCGCGCTGAGGTTTGATGCAATCACAGGCATGAGGGTCGCAGCCCGAGTACCGTGTATATTGCATCCGTGCTGATATTCAATACAACAGCATGACCTCATGTGTGATATTGCTTTTATACTACAGATCTATATATTATCAACAGATTATGATTTGGTTCTTTATTTAACCAATGATTTTGTTCAGCCGACACATGTCCTCCGTCGTAACTGTTTGAATCTTAATGTCCAATTTATTTATTTTTATTTTGCACTCACACATCCATTTATATATGGGGCTTCTCCACACCGTAACTCTCCCGGATGTGGGAAAGACAGTGGAGGTGGATTCATCGGAGAACAATACATATTTCACATTGTCCACAGCCTAAGATTTTCGCTGCTGGCACCATTGAAACCGACGTTTGTCATGTGACCAAAGGTTTGGCTATAGCAGCCCGGCCATTTACATTGAACCTGTGGATCTCCCGATTTACAGTTTTGGTGGAAACAGGAGAGTTGAGGTGCACATTTAATTCTGTAGTGAGTTGGGCAGCTGTGGTTTTATGTTTTTGAATACTGTCCGGTTGCTAACATGTCTATATATATATATATATATATATATATATATATATAGACAGGTATATAGACAGGTATACACAGGTTTACACACACAGTATATATATATATATATATATATATATATATATATATATATACACACACACATTGGGGGAAATAAGTATTTGATCCCCTACAGATTTTCTAAGACAGAATATTAACCAAAAATCCAGAAAAAGCACATGATACAAATGTTAAATGGAGTGGTCTAGCCAGTCTTCAGACCTTAATCCAATAGGAAATTCACTGAGAGAGCTATAACTTTAAGTTGGCAAGCAACAGGCAAAAACCTTAAACATTTAGAGAAAATCTGTAAAGAATACTGGATCAAAATGCATCCTAAGATGTGTGCAAATCTGGTAAACAACTACAAGAAACGTCTTCCCTCTGTGCTTTTCAGCAAAGGGGTCCTCTACCAAGTACTAAGTCATGTTTTGCTTGGGGATCAAATTAGTATTTCCCTCATTGAAATGTAACTTAATTCATAACATTGTATCATGTGCTTTTTCTGGATTTTTGGTTGATATTCCTGTCTCAATCCTTTACCATAAACCTATGATATAAATTATAGACCCTTTATTTCTTTTGAAGTGGGCAAACTTACAAAGAAAGTGGTACTTGATACTATATCTATATATCTAGTTACTTAAGTAAATGTAAGGTAGTAAATGTAACTCGTTACTACCCACCTCTGGTACAATGAAGCCAAAAGGTGAGGAGAATAAGCCATGGAGGTGGTGGACACTCCTGAAAAAACTTACCAGATTTACTTTATATTTTAACTTATTCCACTTTAGAATATCAGCCCCGAAAAACGTCCAGGTTTCAGTGTTGTATCCCAATAAATAGAAAGCTAGTGTGCTATCAAGGATGTATAATTCCTTTTTCAACACACAAGGTAGTGCCCTTGTGTGTGGCTAGTGATTGGGTTTAAAACTTGTGTTAGAAGCTAGTTATCTTTGTCATCAATAAAAGAAAACGACAGTTTAGAACGACTTAGAAGCGATTACCGCAGTCAGCATGTTGTTTAAGATGACATAAGGTTATCAGATGTGTGTTCTTGCTGAAAGTGCTTCTGTGACTGATTGTAAATGTGGGTTTTGTCAGGCAGCTGGACCGTACAGACCTACTCTCATCCACGTTGAGACCCACAGTTAGTGTCATTAACCACTGTACAACACCTGGGACACACCCACGCATAAATATAATTAAATGTCACAGTGTTAACATCCAATATCACCACTCATAGAACGTCTCTCATCTAATCAGATTACTCGGTCGGAACTGTTGTATAATTTAGGATGAGCTTTCTTTAACATTTCACTCCTGCTTGGTTTAGACATTGCTCTGAGTACCTGTTGTGAACATCAACTCTCTATTACTGTTTGTTAGCAGTGCTAAAGCATAGGTTGGTTTAAATAGAATATGAAAATTATTGCTTTAGAATCTAGATAATTTCGGAAACAGTTGCTACTTCTAAAACACTTTTTATTAGCTATGAATTATCTTCACTGGAGTTCATCCATCAACTGACCCTGAGGACAACAAAAGAACAAAAACAGGAAGTAAAAGCAGTTGTGGTTTTAATAACACTTTAGAAAGAGTCAGACACAAAGTCGTCATGTGCAGCACCGAACAATGACAATCAGGAAGAGATCAACCTGACAGAAGAGGACGATTCTCTCTTTCTTTCTCTCCATCTTTCTATAGTTGAAAAAAAGCTGATGTAGAAATATGTGCCAGGATGAAAAATACAGTACAAATATTACAAAACTCCTTCTGGATCTTGTCAGAGGATGATTTTTATCAAAAGCATGTCATTGACCTCATTAACCACAGTGACTAAGTAAATTAAAAAAAAATATATCATATAATATAATATAATATATATATATATATATATATATATATATATATATATATAATATAATATAATATTATATATATATATATATATATATATAATATAATATATATATATATAATATAATATATATATATATATATATATATAATATAATATATATATATATATATATGCAGACAGGAAAATAATACAGAGAACATCTTTGGAATGAAAATACTGGCACAAAAACAGAAACACAAAAGCAGCTTGTCCTAAGGTTCTCCATTTCCCATGAAGCATTCCACACTGAAGAGAGGATGTTAGGAATTGAGGACCAGATCTTGCTGACCTGAATTTGGTTTTGTTTATAGCAGACTGTTCCTTCACTTTAATTGTTCTGTGTTCTTCATGCCTACAGTACCTTTGGAGAACGTCATTATCAGAGGCGTGAACTCGTTGAGCCATTGGTGTCGCTTGCAAGATCGTTATTCATGCTGTGCGCGTTACACTTATTACAATGCGCATAAGTGCATGAACGCAGACATTTTGAGCTATGTGAGACTGGTTGCCACTAGGACCCCTATAATATGAAACACCACAAGAAAGCTGACCTGTTTTTCTTTAGATAACTTTGGAAAGTCTAAGCGTTTAGCAGCTCACATCACCACCGTGTGAACTGAGCTTAATCATTTCCACAGGTACGCAACAGCGCACATTGAGTACATTTCCCAGAGATGCTGGGAGTGTTCGCAGTTGCGTTCGTGTACTTGCCATGTCTCACTTCTTACTGTTGTTGCTTGAGGGTGTGGCCTGTCCATCATATCGATTTATCTCACCAGATGAGAAGCTAGCTATGTAGATCTGTACTAATGGAGCTTTATTTTGATTTGCATCATCTCCAAACACATTTAATGTCAGGTCTAAGATGATACCATGATTCATAGGTTTTTTTTTTGCCGTTCTGGACACCCAGCTGTAAACAGGACCTAAGTATAGTCAAGAGTGAGGAACTGAAGAAACATCAGATCACATGCTTTGTAAGGAGCGTTTGAGGAACCGTCGAAACCTCACTTTGTCAGGCTCTGGCCTGCTGGCATCAACGTAAAGAGACTAAAACCTACTGTTATGCATGATTTTGGGTTTCGCAGGTGTTTATACACCTATAAGTTTCACTGATTAGTTTTCTTGATTATCTCCAGGTTCTCTGTTGGACTAGCTTGTGGCTTTGCGCCAATATTACATTACAATACAAAACGGCAAGACCTGGAGCACCAGTTTTGTCGGCCATATTTTCATTTTTTTTTTATACAACAAGATCATAAAACTGACTTAAGCTAGGTATCAACAACCTGAGAAAATAAAGCGAAGGAACAGAGTGATAAGATGGAAAATGAAAACACAAATGGAATATCAACATAAAGTGGATTTTCATAGTTTCAATAAAACTAAAACAAACAAACGAAAAGAAAAACAAACATGCTCATGCTTTTTTTTTCTGGAAAAAAGTTAACGCTTTTTAAATACTGCTTAAAATATTACATCTGAAATATATACAAACAAACCACACACGTCGCCATGAGTCAAGTTGTACAGGAATTCAAAGAGACCATGCATTATCCATATTATTTCTCTGGACTTTTTTCTTTTCCCCTTGTGACAAGGGCAAGGTAACATGGGCAGCTCAGAGAGGAAAAAAAAAATCTGGCTAATTCGACTAACATCAGCTTTGACGCATTATGAAGCTCAGCAGTGGAGTTAGCAGTCAGTTACCTCGCGTTACCAAAGAGTAGAAGGTGATTAAAACATCTACGTTGAAAGCGGTGAGCTGAAGCTAGTAGCTAGGCATTGATGTTGATAGTTCATCATGTCGAAGTTACATTGTGACACCAAGGTCACTTTCTGAGACCGTTAACTAACGGTTGATCAGGGAAAAAAAGGAATAAATAAAAAATGCCCGATGAACAGGTTGGTCTTGTTAGCGGTGAGGGACGTCATGAAGTGATCCAGTGATCAATTTATAAAAAGAAAAAAAAACAAAAAAACACAATGTATATTTAAAGAAATATACCGTTTTATTTAGCGGCGCTAGAAAAAAAGCGACATCCGATGAAACAAGTGTCACTAATCACCGGCTTAAAAAAAACTGCTAAGAAATGTAGCTTAAGTGATCTACACTTCGTTGAGGTTTATTAATCTCGTATCCCTCACAGTAATCCTTCGTATCGTACGACCATTCGGCTGGGAATTTCAGAATTTTTAGACGCCTTTACGTTAGCGGTGTAACGGGAAAAACAATACGCATGGCCTCTGCGTTTTTCGCACTCTGAATGACGGGAAACAGCTACATTTGTAAAAGGCGCAATGTGAGTGCGTGGAATTCCTCGGGAACTTTCGTATACATTTTAAAAATAATAATTTAAATGCTCAGATCGCAGACGATACAGAACTTATATTTAGATCACTGGATCGACCAAAACATACATCATTCTCGATCGTATCTGAAGAGATGTAGCTAACAGGTAAAATGAGCCACGTGTCTAGCGTCGTGGTTTTTAATTGGAACGCTGTATTCATCTCATGGTCGCTTGAACACACAGCGGGTGACGTTCGTTAATAGTTAGCCTCGTAGCTTTGTGGTAAAAAACTGAAGATGAAACGTGAGAAAAGTGTCACAGCTAATGGACTATGTCTGAGGAGAAGTGTGTACTGTTTCCTTTACTTCTGACTGAACCAAAAAGCAGAGTCAAAATGCTGTCTGGTCTACCGCCTGTGCAAAAATACTGACAAAAGTGGAAATAAAACAGTTTTAAACGTCCACATACCAACACACACACACACCAACACACACACTGTTCTCCAGGCGGCTAGTAAACAATCGGAGGTCGCGTTGGTAAACTCCAGTAACTGTTCAGCACCTCTTGATCAAGATGGTTTGGATGAAGATGTGTCAGGTAAGTTGTGTGCATGCATATGTGTGTGTGTGTGTGTGTGAGTGAGAGAGAGAGAGAGAGAGAGGTCAAAGGTCAGGCATGGCCCTGACTTCGTCACCAGACGTGCTGCGGTAGAGGTATTTCCAGATGGCGTAGTAGTGCACGGCGGCGGCGAGAGTCACGAAAATGTGCCAGATGGCGTGAGCGAACGGGATGACGCCGTCCGATTTGAAGAAGACCACGCCCAGGCAGTAGATCAGACCACCGAACGCCAGCTCATACACACCATCTGTGTTCGTCTGCAGAGAAAAATACAGCGTGTGTGTAACAGTTAAACAACAATCTATACACCTGGCCACCAGGTGGCACCTCACGACCCAGTAATACGCCGAGCCCGAGGCTCAACACTGAGAGAGAGTACGTTAGGTTCTGAGATCATGTGGACCATTTAGGTGGCATCTATCAAACATCATGTGGTTACTATGGAGAAATCAAAGAAACCTGTGATTAAAATTACCCCTGGTCAGGACCGGAGTCACACTCTGAAGTGACGGACACTAATTGTCTAGGACTGACACCGGATTAGATAAACAGATCTACTGATGGAGATAGTGAAAACTGGGGAAAGGTCAGCGGAACCCCACACACCCTCCTGAACCCAGGACCATAGCGCTGTAAGGTGGTAATGCTACCACTGCCTCGTCCATGCTGTACGGCATGTCAGGTAGGAAAACTACTGTTATCTTCAGATCATCAAATAAAAACCAATAACTCACAGCCTTTAAAGACCTCCACATGATGACCATAAAGAAAAACTAAACTAGACCCAAAACTAGGTCATGAAACCAGCAGTACATCTGTCCATCTAAAAGACTATCTGATCATCTGCAGGTCCATCAGCCTGTCTAGAAGACCATTCATTTGTTCAGAAGTCTATCTATCCATCTAAAAGTCTATCTACATAGAAGTCCATCTCTTTTTATCTGGCATTCTGTCTATCCCTCTAGCAGTCCAGGATCTGTCTGGACGTCCAGTGCACTGCAACTCTTTCATGGTTTTTCTAGTGCATGTGGAGACAGTGGTGTGTTGTGTGATGTCTCACCATAGAGGTCACCACCAGTGCAGGGGAGAACCCCATGGTCAGATAGAAGGCCAGCTCCACCAATTTATACCTACAACACACACACAACCCATCAGCATAATTTTCAAAACACTCCACTTCACAGAAAGTGAAAGGTCAAAGGTCGCACTTCTCATGGTAGTTGAAGACGTAGATGGTTCCTGCAGCCGCCATCAACCACACGAACCAGCGCATGTGAGACGCCAAAGGACCCAGCTCCCTCAGGTTTAACCTGCACACACACACACACACACTTAGAAGACTCTCACACACACACACTTTATAGACTCTCTTCCTTGTACACACACATACACAATGTATTAAAACCAGCCTCTTTCCCTCTCTTACCACGGTGTGTATGAGGCGGCGATGAAGACGTAGATGACCACGCGGTCACACATGTGAAAGCAGTGCTCTACTGTCCTGCAGTGCGTGCACACACACACACACACACACACACACACACACACACACACACACACACAATTACATGAATAAACAGTTAATTGTTTGTTCATCTCTGTTTATCACTTATTTACATCCTACAGTTCTTTCACCCTGCTACATCCTGCATAATTTTTTTTTCTCTCTCCCTCCGTCTCCCTGCTCCATCCCTCCATCTACTTGTTCATCCGGCTATCTCTTTCTCCACCTCTCCGACCTCATGTGGCTCCTCATCGAGGTGATTTCTCTCTGTTCATCCACCCATCTCTCTCTGTTTGCCCTCCATCCCTTCATGCCTACATGTGTTTATCCATCTCTCCAACCACCTGTGATCATCTCTCCATCTCCCTGCATTTATCCTTTCGTCTATCCACCTCAGTTTTTTCCTCCATTATTCCATCTTCCTTTCATCCCTCCATCCCCTGATCATATCTACATCTGTGTTCATACCTTAATTTCCATGTATTTATTCTACCATCCATTCATCTCTCTCTCTCTGTTTTTACCTCCATCACTCCATCTCCCTACATTCACCCCTCCATCTCCCCACATTTATCACTCCATCTGTATTCATCCCTCTGCATTCACCCCTCCATGTTCATCCCTCCATCTGTATTCACCCCTCCATCTCCGTGTATTCATCCTTCCATCTATTCCATATCCCCTTTCATCCCTCCATCATTCCATATCCCCTTTCATCCCTTCATCCCTTGTTCAGGCCTACATCTGTGTTCATCCCTCCATCTACCCACCTTCACCCCTCTGTTCATCCCTTTAGTTCCCTGTGTTCATCCCTCCATCTCCATGTTTATCACCCTATCTCCCACCATCTCCCCCTCCCCCCCATACCCCGAACCTCATGTGGCTCTTCTTCCAGGTGACGATGTGGAAGATGGTGGAGATGAGGAAGAGCGCGCAGAGGCCGAGGCCGTACACCCATGCCGTGATCCTCTCCCAACGGTTATCAGAAAGACGGTGCAGCAGAGCCACGCCCACAAACGCCGGCACGATCACCAGCTGTGCACGCACACACACACACACACACACACACACACACACACAGAGACAGGGGAAATCCAGGGAATAGTCAGGATCGTTAATATTAATGTAGTCTGATATCATCTTTATATAGTACAGGGGAGGATCGCTGCACCTGCTGCTCTTAATAATCATCTGCTTATTTTTCATATCAGTGTACAGAAAAGCGCTGTGTGAGTGTGTGTGTGTGTGTGTGTGTGCGGTTCTTACTGCATGTGTGTAGCAGTTTGCTGCATGCTCATAGCACGTGGGTTGGTACCGGCAGTTAGCTGCAGCTCTGGTGTTCATGAATCTGTAAAACATACACACACACATTTCATATCTACGTTTTTTATTATGTAACAATAACATTTCAAAGCTTATAAAATAACGTCATTATCCTTGTACATAACTCCAATATTTTAATAAATGCATCAGATGAGCTGTTGTTTTCTATCTCCATGGTCACTCACTCTTGCACACACGCACACACACACACACACACACACAGTTTTGAGTCTAAACTAATCTTTATATATTATTAGATATAATAATACGATCCACTCTGAACTGATATCCAGATCAGACACTGAGGATCAGAATCAGAACCATTAGACCAGACACTCTAACAAACAAATAAATACATGTACATCAAACAAACAAACAAACGGATCTGTAAGGGATAATATGGACAAACTAGAACATGGACTAAAAACAGATTAAGGCAACTCTGAGACATGCTATACGTCACATTTCTCATCAGGCTACACTCTCTCTCTTTTTTTTTATTTATTAAGTCTGAGATATAATTAACTATTATAAATAATAAACATTAATCAATATACAAAAAAAATATAAAAATCAGCATCATCAGATTTTATGGAATTCTGCGGGCGTGTCACAGGCGGCGGTAACAGTAGCAAAACTGGGTACGAGCTCATAGATATGGAAATATGTATTACAGGGGGGGTTCGAGTCAAAGCGGGACTCGATGAAACCTCTGCCGGATGAATGACGCCGCGAAACAGGCGACCTGCATTTACAGAAGACTTCAAGCACAGTACGATGATGACACTCTTCACCGCAGTACAAAAGCCTGTACGTCCGTGAACTTTGACCCTGGTCGAGGGGGCTCATAGTCGTGAACGTTTAAGCGAGTGGAACACCTGATCCTTGGAAAAAAAGCGGCGCCATCAATCTGTGTCTGTGTGTGAACTGTACCCACACTCATTCACCAGCACCGCTTGCACGTTACTCCTGGCCTCGCTCCGAGTCATTTCAACAAGGAGTTCCTGGGAGGCCAGGGTTTCAGATGCAAAGCAGGAAAGTTGGCAACGCTGTGATAAGTTTATTAGTGATATATATATATATAAAACAAATCTACAGTCCCGGTTTGAATCGAACGCTGCTTGTAGACAGATAGACAGGGATTAATATGTTTTATATTGCTGCAATAATTATAATCTATTATTATTAGATAAATTATTACTGATGATTTTAATACACTGAGCATGTACAACACACACACACACACACACACACTACAGTCATTTCACTACTGCTTTTAATGTGTGTGTGTGTGTGTGTGTGTGTGTGTCCTCACCTCTGGAAGCTGTTGACCCTCTTCATGGTGTAGTACCAGTGATTATTGTGAATGATGATGTAGAAACACAAACACTCTAAACAGGAAGGAAAAGCACGAAAAACTAAAGCAGCCCAGCTTAACCTCAGCCAACACACACACACGCGGTTTTAAACGTGTCCTAATGGACATAGCGAATCTAACTAAAGCCCAACAGACATTTTAATCAGACACACACACACACACACTCAGCTACACTATAATCATTCATATAAACCTGGAGCCGAAACGCGCACCGCTCCACTCTACTCTACTCCCTAAAGCCCTGCATTAGTGCCAAATCAGCGCCCGCTCCCTACCTAGGGACACTCGCCCGCGTCTGGAAGAACGGCATCAAGTGCACTACGCGTTTACACATCGCGGCCGTTTGAACTCCTGCGCGAAGCCTTAAGTACAGCGGTTCTGCGTGACAACCGACGCAGCCAATCAGCGAGCGGCTTTCAGATCGAACGGCGGCGCGATCGACCAATCGGCGCGAGCTCTGAGCCCCAACCGTCACTGCGGCTGCGTTTACAGAGATGCTGCCGCTGCGATGACGTAAGCACCAGTGGGCGGGGAGATGATGAACATGGTTCCCGCCGCTGTACCTGTTTCCTCAGATCATATTAAGAAGCTCTGTTTACGTGAAAACATCACGTGTGATAACGTCTCCGTGTGTGTGTGTGTGTGGACTTGTTCCTTGATTCCAATCAGTTGCCGGGAAACAAACGCACAATGTGAACTATGTGTGTCACGTGACTCCACATGACATCCCTTCAGAAAGCCATTCAATTCTATTAAACTCACGTCTGTGTGTGTGTGTGTGTGTGTGTGTGCGTAGTTTTCTTTTTAGAAATATATTTTTAGAAATAAATTACCAAGTCTTCCAGGAAGTCTTTTTCTAGAAGTTTGGACTAAGATAAAGCAATAAAAAGCTCAGGCGACATGGTGGTGAACTGGTCGGCCCTGCCGTCTTGCACCTCCAGGGTCCAGACTCAATTCCCGTCTCTGTGTGTATAGTGTTTGCATGTTCTCCCCGTGCTTGGTGGGTTTCCTCCGAGTACTCTGGTTTCCTTCCACAGTCCAAAGATATGCAGGTTAGGCTAATTTGCATTCCCAAATTGCCTGTAGTGTGTGAATGTGAGTGTGTGTATGTGTGTGTGCCCTGTGATGGATTGGCACCCTGTCCAGGGTGTACCCTGCCTCGTGCCCTAAGCCTCCTGAGATAGGCTCCAGGTCCCAGCGACCCTGAATACAGGATTAAACAGTATAGAGAAGATGAGTGAGTGAGCTCATCTCACAGCCAGACTTTAGGGAATTTCCTGTGATCTCAAGATCAAAAGAAATCGAGGAACCTTCCTCAGAAGGTCTGTTAGTATTCAATACGGTGTGCACATTGCAGGAGAAATTCTAGGCATCAAAGAAATTCAGGAGCAATCACAGCAGTTTATAGGATTTTCAGAGGTGAAAATACTAAGTATTATGACTTCATAGGTGGTTCATACAGCGAAGGAAATCCTCCAAAATGTCTAATTCTGTCCCTGCAATAAACCACTCAATAGTAACTCTAACAGGCTCTGAGTATGGTGATGTTCATAGCTTCTGTAGGCTCAGGTGTCCAAAACAGCAGTATCCAGATGGGTTTTGTTAATTCATAGGTAATCATGCGGTATGGTGGGTGTAATGTTTGGTAGATAAATTGTGACAATTCTTAGACAATTCTTAGAGAGTTTTTAAACAGCTCTTGACAATTCTTGATTATTCTGTTTGAGTCAGTCATGTATTTTGCCATGTTTACCTCAACCTCGCCACATTCGATATGCGAAGTTAAAGACCATGACTGCCTTCATGTTCTGATTTATTAGTGACAAGATAGCCAGCTAACTGCATTGACGAATATTTCCCTCCGTAATCAAAAAAGCATATAGTCAGTGTTTTAAATAAAAAAGGGAATATGTTTGTTCATTAATCTGAGTGAATCACTGCACCACTATTTTTAGGAAGCTCCCACTGCACTACTATCAGCAAGCACTCATACCCATATTTAGCACTACTGCAGAAATTCACTTATGGAAAGCTACAATGAGTTCTAGGCCAAGTTTGTTTCATTTCGTGCTTCATGTAGTTTGCAGAAAGACTGGTTATAAGTTAACAGTTATAAGAAGGTTACCCTTCTAGATCAGGTGAGCAACAAATGGTTCAGGTGTGGCCAGGTGTAACCAAATGTCAAAGAATGAAAAGGTAACTCAATATAAATGAATAGATCAGAACAGTCTGTGAAAGAGTATGTCAAGAAACCATTTATACATCCTTGTTTTGTTCTCAAAAGCTCTAATTAACTACACCAGATGGAAGATTGGAAACATTTCAACATTTCTTAATTTTGTCTCTGGCATCTTAATTGCTCGTTACGGATCTGAACCACATCTGAATTTGTGTAAAGCTGATTTGTTTAATATTTTTATTTGAATTGAATTGGAGTCTCAGTTCTTTGGTAGAAACAATACACACTGGCTTTTCAGTATGAACTACTATAAGATCAAAGGACTCATGAATATGGGCTTATTCAACTGGTGAAGTCATGGGTTTACTTACTATGCTTACTATTGTGTATAGGATCCACACACACCCTGGAGACCCATTTGAATGTCTAAACATGCCCTTTATGGCATGCCAGGCTTGAGATTGTGAGAATCGGTAGAACAGCTTTAAACCAGAACATGTTCAAATCCCCTAAGGATGGATCTTAAGATTTCCATCCTATAGTAAACTACTGTCCCAAGCTCGGATAAAATGGGAGGGTTGCGTTAGGAAGGGCATCCAGCGTAAAACCTGTGCCAGGTTGTAGTGCGGTCTGGGTATTCCGCTGTGGCGACCCCTTGCCGGGAGCAGCCGAAAGACCAACAACAACAGTAAATTACTGATATTTAACTTAATTTCTGTCCTCAGAATCGAATTGTGTCCATTAAAGATATTCTGGCTACTGTTGCTAATACCACCAGGGGTAGCTCAGTGGTTAAGGTGATGGACTGTTGATTAAGGCCCCGGTTTGAGCTTCGGCACCACCAAGCTTCCACTGTTCCACAGTTCGGCAGGTTTAAACCTTCCACTGGTGGGACCCTAATCCCCTTAAGACTTAACTGCTCAAATGTATGACAGAAAATGTAAGTCACTCTGGATAAGGGCATCTGCCACATGCCGTAAATGTCCTATTACCACGAGAGCCCAAGCTTGCCATCCAGAGATGTTTCAATTAACTACCAAGAGAGACAACTAGAGAGGCAAGGACAGCTCTGTGATTAAGGTGTTGGACTGTTGATTAGGGCTCCAGTTTGAGCCTTTGCACCACCAAGCTTCCACTTGGTGGGTATTAAGCTGGCAATCAATCCTATAAGAAGCTGTATGAAACAATGGATAACCCTTCAGAGATGGGGTATTCATCTTTCAGTGTGCCTGATGGCACATGGGCAGACCCTTACCCCTTCCCTATACACCTATAAAATCATATTGTTATTCAGGACATAGATGACACGATCTTCTAACTTCAATAAATCATTGTTTTTTTTTTCCTATCATAGTCTTTCTCATCCAGCTGGTTTGGTGGACTTTGCTGGATCAACTCATTCCATATTTATCAGGTATCAATTTTTCCTGAGATTTCACACTGTCCTACAGCTATATAAGTTTATATCTGAGTTCATGTTGGCCGTTGTAGAAAGTAGTATGATCTTTTAGGTTTTGATCTTGTGAGTACACTTTTTGATGTAGCTGAGGTCAGATTCTGCACAAAGGTAGATGTATCCCTCTGCAGCCTTTTGCACACACTAATTTAACGAATCTGCAAAGGAAACCAGATCAAGAAACCCATCAAGCATGGGGAGAACATGCAAACTCTACACACACACAGACATTGGACAGAAATCAAACCTTTGTCCCTGGAGGAGTAAGGCGACAATGCTAAACACTGTCCGTGCTGCCTATCTATGTATTAAGATGGGTTAAATGTGCCAGCAAAGTGTTGGAATGTTTGTAGGATGTGATGTCACTATGAGTGGAAATCAGGTCAAATCAGACCTGTCTTAGAAAAGGTATGAGTTTGCGATACAGCCAGTGTATTGTGTACGGACCTGTTGTCATGTGTGATTATAAAAAAACATCAAGGTTTGTGAACAATACGGTCATGGCTACACAGTTGAAACACAAAAGCACAGAAACCATGGAGTACATCAAAGCAAGGTAGTCTCAATTCCCACGGGATTATGTATTACTCATCAACTCATCAGCCCTGGCTTTAGTCGGAACCAATGCACGTGTCCATCAGTCAATATGCACACACACACACACACACACACACACACTGGTACTGGTCACATTACTGATTTTCAATCCTGTACAGTAGTATTGAACAGAACACATTCTCTTCTCTCCTAACGCTGAGTGTTTGACTGATATAAACCTGGAACGGATAGATAGATCAATATGTCTAGTGTGTTAATTCAGCAATTTGCTTATTCCACAGTCTATCAAAAACAGATGAACAGAACATGATCAAGAGGCATTATCTGGTATTATCTTTTAGTAAAAATGAGACAGGATCTAGAGTGGTAAGGATTCCAGGCTGCAGAGCTTGTGTCTTTATGACTTTGGAATGTGGTAACATTTAGCGTTAGTGGCTGAGGAATAATACGCGCACATACAAACACGCACACACGCACACACACACACACACACACCCCGAGGGAACAAATGTCTCTACCGCCCTGTGATTAAACTTTAAAGTGGGAGTTAATATTCCAGTTCCAGGAGACACAGTTTGGTGTGTGACTTGAGCAAACTCCCTGCTCGAAGCTAAGATGAAAAACAACCACGAGTATGATGATGATGATATCAATGTATTAGTATAATGTGAAATAGTTTTTTTTTTTTGTTATACAATAGCTAAAGTTTTTCATTGTGGTTTAAAGAATTTAGAAAAAGTTTTGAAATCTAGTTGCAAGCCTGCCCTTTGTGTGTGTGTGTGTGTGTGTGAGCAGGCTTTGACTTAACTAATAAGATTTAACATCTTGTAAAGGCTTTTGGAAAGCTCTCCTGCTTTGCTTTCGCACTCGGTGTTAACTAAGGCCAGGTGTAATAGGTAGTGATTTACAAGAAGTGAAATGTTTTGAATATAATATTAATAATCTAATCATTTCACTTTCGTTACAGCTTGACTAACAAACGCAGAACAGCTTTCGAATTTGAATGAGGACACACCTTAGTGGCCTCATCTAGAAATATTTAGGTCAGAGGTGAAGAAAATGTTGAAGTTACCAACTGCTTTTCATCTTGTCAATTTACAAGAACTAAACATCCCCTTGGTAACTATAAATGATTATCGGACTTAAATAAATCTAGCCATATTTATCTAAAATTAGTTAGTTAAATAAGTTCACAGCAAACCAAATATATGATTATTGAGCTTATTTCTAGTTGAATTTTGCTAAATTTACGAAAAACGGAAAATGTTCAATGGACAGATAATTTTGCTTCTTTCATGAAATTAATTATTAAACACTATCAAAAATAATCTACCAACAGAACAAGACTTCACTAGAATCTTCGTTTGCAATTATATATCTTATGTCGTTCCTATGAACACCACATGAACCGATATTCATATGGCGTTCATACAAACACGTCACAGCGCTCATAGGGCGTTTTTAAGGCAAAAGTAAGGTGTTCACATGGCGACATCATTGTACGTCACTTATTGCTATGATCAACTATGATCAACATACGAGACTAAGATAAATTAAGAATATCACGTTGGTAAATCATGGCTTTATAAGTCCTGGTTACTTTTCCATGCAAATATTTAATCAGAAATATTTTGTGGGAGTTTTAATCCTAATTTTACCTAATTGGAAATTAACATTTTTTTATTTATTTGTTATTAAGGTACACTTATGGCAGCCCACACTTTGACACATTGTTTTAATATATGGAAATAGCAAAACTGATACACACTTACACACTTAACTCCTCAAGACCTAGTCCTGCATACCCGGATAAAATGGGAGGATTGCGTCAGGAAGGGCGTCCTATGCCAAGGTCTTGTGTGGGTTGAATGGTCTGCTGTGACAAGCCCCTGATGGGAGCAGCCCAAACTAGCCACAATATTTCAACCAAATAAAGTGTTTTCAAGCAGGACATCCAAGTCAAATGTTGATATTCTCGATAACTTTATCTCATTTCCATATCAGTACTTATTTTTAATCAGGTTTAAGAATCAAGGACGTATGAGTTAGTGGTAGCTAGTAAATCATAATATATTTATTTACTTTGATATCTTCAATGGCTTTATTTTTTTTTAAGGTTTTTTTTCTAAACATTATATTATTAATATTTTAATATTTTTATTTATAAATATGCTTTCTCCATGAAGAAGTGTTAGGCTCAGGGTGTAAGTCTTCCAGGGGGTCTGCTGTTGTCTAACTGATGAGAATGTTTCCCTATTTTCTAAACCAACTACTACAGTATCTGTAAACAATTAAAAGTGACTCATATCAATGTCTAACATTTGCACTTTTTGTGTGTGTGTGTATGTGTGTGAGCCAGACTGCACTTTCACGTCATGTAGCTCTTATCAATATAGTGTGCTAAATATTGACCGAGCTCTTACTGTCACTCAACCTTTGACACATGTTTGATTAACGCTATAACAGCTGCTGATACTGATAATGCTTATGTTATGAGATTGAGATATGATACGAGCCAAATGTTTGAGGTTCTCGCAACGTACTGAGACAAAGAGCAGGGGACGTTAGCAAGTTAGCTAAATTTTTAGAAAACACCTTATTTGGTGTGCTCGGTCTAGACCTTCTCAATTGTTCTTTAAATAAGGAAGGTCAGAACAAATGCAATTACAATTTGACTTATGTTAAAAAAAAAAAAGCCTAATAGAAGACCAGGATTTTTTTGTGGAAATGTTAATTTGACAAAGTGTCAGATGTTAAAACTCTGTATAGTACTGTTTTAGAAATTTAGAATGATTTTGATAGAATTATGTTGGACCAATGTTGACTTCATTTTGTAGGTATAAAGTTAAATAAATGACCAACAATTTCAAAACTGCAAGAACACTGAATGTTAGCCACTGGTCCACCAAGGAACCTTCTGGTACATCAGACAGCTATCATGACTGCACCTTTGCATATTTAAGATCTCTAGTCTTACCAAAACCGCAGACCATGGGTGTTACTTAAGGTTACTCAATCAAAGCGATGTAATGTTCAAAAGTAACATTGCCCCAATGTCGTAATTGGAGCGGATGACTTCGCAAGCCATCCAATGTTTAGGCTTCTGCTTAGGAAAAACAGGATTTGCTATTTTTTTGGCAGCCTTTGAACTTGGGAAAACCAAGTGAGTGAGTGAAAACCAACAGTGGTGACATCTGAACAGTGTTTTGATGACGGAAAACTCTTTACTTGACTGTAAGATGCCAAAGTAGTCACCCTCAATGACGCTTCCTTGAAAACGTCATCACTACTAGGTATCTAAGGTATCTAAGGATAGAAATTATCAAAGATGCCCTATCACTTTATAACATTTAGATACCTAGGGGTCAAAGTGTACAGAGGCAGACTCTTACCTGTGTTATACTCGCTCACTCTAAATCACTGTCTATCACGTGTATTGTCTATCTTGTGTACATGTTCGCGGAGGGCCTGGAGCCTTCCCTAGGTGATTAGGGCACCAGGCAGGATACACCTTGGACAGGGTGCTAAACCCATCGCACATACACACACTACAGGCAATTTGGGAATGCCAATTAGCCTAACCTGCATGTCTTTGGACTGTGGGAGGAAACCAAAGTACCCGGAGGAAACCCACCAAGCACAGGGAGAACATGCAAACTCCATGCACACAGAGCTGGGAACCAAACCTGCACCCTGGAAGTGCAAGGCAACAGTGCCGACCACTAGGCCACCATGCCGTCACCCGTGTTACATGCTAAAGCAAAACCTTTTTGGCAAAATACAGGTGAGAGAACAAATGTCTATGATAAAGTGTCTGATGTTTTTAATGGACAGTAATGATGTCTCACTCGTCTATAGAAGAAAACCAAACACAGTGTCTGTCCTAGTCACCAACCTAGGACACATTCTTAATAAAGAAAATATAAAGTGTATAAAGTTTTCTTCCACAGTTTTTTATTCCTTTTTTGCACTAGGGTGATAGATGGATCTCTAGATGTTACATCATTACATTAGTACACAAAGTCTTAAACTGAATTATAAACAAAACATCCTGAGACTCATGCAGCGGGAGAATAAAAGCAAACATCAGCTTACTGCTTACAGTAAAGTGTGTGTGTCAATAGTGGAAGCACATGCTAAATTATTTGAGCAATAGGCTGTGTGAGTGTGTCTGTACGTGTGTTTATCTCCTTTTGTGAACACAACTTGCTAACATTGCAGAATGAGGGTTGCGATCAGGGTTAGAAAAAGATAAAAGGAAACAAACCTACACTGACCTTTTCAGCGAGGCCATCCACAGACCCGTTCCAGGCATTCTTACAAAAAAAATCCTCTTGTTAAAAAACATAAAGTTGTAAGGTTTTGTGTGTTCAGTGTCTATCAGCCCTCTGGACATGGTCTCATGGTTATGCTTGCATAAAAATCAGCTTGGGGTAAAATTCTAAGCGAGAAGGCGGGGTAGCACTTTAGAGCCACTGCTGAAATCCTACAATGCCAATCGTGCCACAATGGGTAGTGTCCACATATTGTTTTGTAGCAGGTACAAATGACCCAGAATGCACTGGCTGTTTTGATGATGACACAAGGCCAATATAGTCCAGAGTTCACATCCACTTTAGAAGCCTGGAAGCAAAGGTCCTTTATCCTTGACTGCTGTTGATGCTGCTGTACAATTTATCAGCCAAGTTAAGATATTACAGAAAAAAAAATCAACAAGGGGGTTATGAAAGTGGATTAAATGTTAAAAGAGAACAAATTTCACAAGGATGCACCAATACGAGTTTCATTAGTAGGTCTTGATGTAACCCTGCTGCTTTTTCACCCAGCATGAACCTCTCCTTGTTCTTTCTTTTGAAGCATTTTAAATCATTGTTATATATTCATACAATCTAATGTAAGGTCAGGGACAGGTTTAGCATCTGGTAAAAAGCTAGTGTGCTGCATTTGACCTAACTCAAATGTTGTTCAAATTGCATGAACTAGCAATAAGCTAGCAGTCTAAAGAGAACTGTTTGGTCAGTGTTACGGATTTATATTTATTTCATGTTGATTGATCTCACAGAAATGTATCTGGAAACTACCATAATTACATTTAACATTGGAAAGACAAAGTCCTTCCCAGGCCCATAAGATAGCGCTGATCCTTGTTTCTACATCCCTCAGTCATATACTGGTTTACATTTAGGCATTTGGCACCCTTATCCTGAGCGACTTAGATATTTATCTCATTACACATCTGAGCAGTTGAGGGTTAAGGGCCTTGCTCAAGGCCCTACAGTGGCATCCTGGGGGTCATGGGGTTTAAACCTGAGACCCAAACCGTAGTCCAATGCCTTACCCACCTAGCTACCCCTGACCCCTACTGGTTGACACAAGGCCACAGATTTAGGGCTCGTGTATCACCCAATTTGACTGTTTACCTCTCAGCTTTACAGCTGGTACCAAATTATACTGCTTGGTGACAGAGGCAACTGTACGTAAACTTGCCCAAGGTTATTACCTAATGCCCTGAACTCACAAGCAGAGGTAGGAGGTAACTGAGTATATTTACTTCTTTCTCTTTATATGAGTATTTTTATTAGAGGATCATTTTTACTTTTATTCCACTCAAAAGTAACAACATTGCTGCATGGCATTGTGTTAACTAACGACTGTTGTGTAGTATTTAAAGGAGGAATTTCACTCCTGCTGACTATTATGCGTAAATGCTAATAAAGCTACTATAGTAGTTAATACAAATTAAAACAAGCAATGTACTTTTGATCCTTTTAAGATAGGGGTGTACCTTTACTCAAGTACACAATTAAATAGAGGACTTCTACTATTACTGTAATATTAGCCCTAGGAAATCCCTTCTTCCGCTCAAGTACAGGATTTTTGTACTTTTGCCCACCTCTGCTCGCAGCGTTACCATCACAAGCAGAACACTTGATCCAGTAGGCAACCAAGTGTGAGTGGCCATATCAATATCAATAAGGACCTCTTCCCAACATTCAGGTATGGTGGAAGTCTTAGAATGTCATAAGGAGGATGGTGTGCATTATAGGATCCTGTAGTGCAAGCTAAACTGGATGCTTTGCATCAGTTGCCAGAACCAGCATTTCATCAGACCAGAGCCAACATTCCAGGTAGATGTTTTTGGTAACTGTGTAATATTATCACAAACAGGACCTAATAGTATGGGGGTTGGACTAGCTGTCTTTTACACTGCTGCCTGGTTACGCATATTGAAAACAGTGGCATCATCTTGCAAAGAGAAGTAAGGTAGAACTACTGTTGCCCAATGTTTTTTTTTTTTTTCATTTTGGCGAATTCTTTGGCAAAAACCCGTCGATTTTATCCCAAATATAGTATCCAAATCCCACTCATCAAAGCAACGGCTACCAACAGGGAAGGGAGAAGGCTATCCGATAAACCTGACACAAGCCAACCACATTTTTTTAAACTGCTGCACATGCACCATTAGCACTCATAAAGAAAGCGCTAACTGTCTCTCACTGTGACCTGTAGGACCCCATCTTATGTATTTAAAAATGCGGCGTTTCCTTTTGATGCCAAAACAAACACAGGTTGATGAGACACTTTCAAAAGCATTGCAGAGAATATTTACTCTAACCATAGATTTAACCATAAGTTTATTGTCAAGGGACACATACTAAAGGCTCTTAAACACAAATCTATTCTGATTTTAGAGAGTTCAGTACACTGTACTTGGATCATGATTTAAAAACAATATTATTGCCTCAGGTTTGAAAATATCTTAAGCATCTCCATTTTCCCTCAGTTGATAAACACGTTCATCTCCTAACTCTACACCAATGTGGTCTTCTTTTCCCTTTGCTCTGTAAATGTCCTGGTGGTGTCCCAGCAGGTGGGCGAGTTTTGCTTGACGACCAGGTGGACAGGTGCTCGGTTGCTTCCGGGTCCAGGGTCTGGAGCATACTCTTTGCTGGGGTCTCGCCCTTGGCAGTCGTACATCATGCAGGATATGAGGAAGACGAGGAGCAGGATGACGTAGCTGGTGACGAGTATGATGAGGTTCAGCGTCACAGGGTCGATCTCTACTTCATCCAGCATTATGATGACTGGGATTCACAACACACACACGCACCACAAATACACACATGCAAAGTGAGATGCTAATGTTCACACTTTAATTGCTAACATCTACCTGCACACTCTACTGTTTTTGTCTTGAAAGGATCAGATTAAAGGTTAGAGTTCAGTGGCAAATCTGTTTTTCTTTGTCTATCAGTTTCCCATCTGTCTCCTTCCTTCTTATCATTCATTCTTGGCATCCAAAAGTCTCTAGATCACATGTCCCATTGTCTTCTCTTGCTTTGTCCTTTCGTCCTCTTCTAAGGCAGTTTCTACAACGTGCTTTCAGAACCGAATTGTTCCTCTTGTCCCTCCTCACTTGCGCTCTCTCTCTCTCTCTGTGTGCTGAAAATCCTTTAATCCCCTGTCCCTGAATATGTCCAGCCAATCAACAAGCATTCCCTAAGCCACTCCGTTTTTACCTAAACACACACATACACTTGCCATGCAGGGATGAGAAAATCTAAACCTTTTGGTGTAGAAACCAGAACACACACTTTTGTACAGCTTTTTGTTTTTAGATGAAGAATGATAAGACAATCATCAGGTCCTCAGTAGTTAAGCCGATTACTGTGCTTCCTATTTGCTGTACTTCTTTCAAGGCATTCTTACATACGCAACAAGAACATACAGTATCACTGGCCTGTCATGGTGCATGCTTCTGCTGTTGGAACCTTATCAAGAACCCCATTAACTTTTTTAGGAATTTTTATTGAATGACCCAAAAAAACGAGATTGATTTAATTTCCTTAAACACAGTTCCAGGAACAGTTTAAATGCTTTCAAGGGGCGAACCTTGCCACAAGCATCAGAGAACAAGTCATTACAAAACTGTGTTAGGCCAGGATTATACTTACTTTTACCAACATACTGTAATTGGCATTAAGCAGCATGATGTGAAGTGACATGGTGACATCAGAGACTATTTCAAGTCACATTCTTAAGGGGCATTCTAACCTTAACCAGTTCCCCTTCAATGTCTTTGAAGGGGAACATCTTCATTTTTCATCTATAGGATGACAAAACTCGTGGAACACAATCTGAGACACAGGTCCTGACAACAACCACAGCGATGGTAGAAAGAGAAACTAACAGATCAACTGTGTATTTAACCCTTCCATGCTGCTTTCACAGAGACACATATACTGTACATATAACTTTCTAGTGAATTAAAACCTAAAAGGGTTGACATTTAAAGACGTCCTTAAGCACAGTACTTAAGGATGATGAGACTCACAGCTGCAGTAAAACATTTGAATGATGCAAATACTTTATACTGTATGTCTGTGAATAACGATCCTGCCCAAGGTAACTCAAAGCCCACTGCAGTCATTCCTGTGAACGATGAGTGATTGGAACACCTGATCCTTGAAAACCAATGCTGCCAACTTGTGGAAGAGATGCATATTGCTGTGGGAACTGTGCACACAAGCATTCATTAACATCACCCACGCCGTTTGAAGATGTTTCGGTTGCTAAGGAGTTCCTGGGAGGCCAGCGTTTCAATCATGACTTTGATGGTGTCTAAGCATCAGTGAAGCGCTGGGAAAGGTGCATTGATGTAGCAGGAGATTATATAGAGAAATATAGGGATTTGGAGTAAAAGTCTCACTTCGACTTGAACACCCATTTTGTATTAGAAAAATTGTGAACGGTGGAGACAGATTGACTACATAAAACAAAGTTTTAAGGGAAAGACAAAACACATATTGTAATTATTACGTTAAAAAAATACATTTTTATAACTGATGTGTTAGCAAACATGTTCCAGTTTGAACAACTGATAGTCTGTTAGAATGAGACACAGCTGAGACACCTACTGTAAGTAAATGATGTACATAGCGCCATCAAGTGGTGCCTAATTGACTAATGAATATTATGTATTCTGTAGATGACGCGTTACAACTTGTATTAATGATTTGATTCTTTAGCGATACATCCTGATGGACACAAACATCCGAAGTTATGGAATTAAATGATCATCATTGTGCTGTAGTGTGAAGACTTTTAAAAACACACACATACATTTACTTTGTTTAATGTGTGGATGGATTTAAAGATATTTCAGCTTATGTTTTACCTTAAAATCAATGTTGAATTTTTTAAATGGCTGAATGTTTAATTCAAATGTTTACTTTCTATCTGTAGATAGATTTGTATATTGTGTAATAGGCAACTTTTTCACAAAGGTTTTTAACGGCCGTGCGTGGTCATGTGACCTGGGCTCATTATAATAATTCAATTCCTTGTCACATGACCAGGCCTCCTTACTTACCTTTAACATGTTGTGTAAATGTAAATCCTTCTGCATATCATTACCAATCAAGATAAGAACAAACCTAAAAGTTGTTCATGACATCACAAATCAATCAGAGAAATGTTTATGTTCCTCAACATGGCAGCAGAACTAAAGTCGAGTTAATAGTTGATGCTTACTCTACTTATAGAATAATTTAACTGAAAAAAGAAATCATAGTAATGTATCATTCATCTGGTGTAAATCCTGGAGTTTAGGATGATTTTATGCTGAGTTAGCAGTTTTAACTGGGAAGAATGTTTAAATGTTCAATTGACCGCCTCAAAGAAGCAATGACCGTCTAAATGAACACAGGACACTAAATATCCATCGCCAACAGCACCATGCTTCACTCGATAATGATCGAAATTCCTTTTGATGATGCGACAAATGCACATAGTTTACACCGCCATCCCATAATGCTGGCACCTAAAAAAGGAACAATAGTATACAAGTAAGTACAAGTGTGACTGTTAATATAAAGTCTACCATACTGGTAAAATAGTACTTCTGTTCAAATACATACTTTTTGGACTAGTATACATCATCACACTGATCTACGAGTGGTGTTTAAGTCAAAGCGGGACTTGTGATGAAAATTCTCAAAAATGAAGACGTAAAACTGATTTGATTTTATGTAGCCCATTGCTGGTAAAATTCCGGTGAACATTCCAGTGGAATGCTTTTACACAAAACGGACTGCTTTGATCACCAAAGGCATTTTGCTCTTACAGAACAATGCACAACCTCATACATAGAAAAAAAAATATAGAGAGAAATAAAGGGGGTGTTCTGTTATTCTGCACAATCAATGGTCCCGCTTTGACTTGAACGTCCCTTGTACATGTTTTTGTTCCTTGTATAAAAATGATACCCAACTTTATTTACGCATGACTATCAACTATATCAATTTTTTACTTTGGTTAATGGAAAATCTAGTAAACTCGAGTGGAAAACTTGTATAGTCTAGACTTATTATAGGTAAAGTGAAATATTTCAAGCCTTGTTTTAATTTCTATCTTTGATTCAATGGTTACACATTTAATACTTCTGTAACATTTAAAAAGTTGACATTTACCTCCTGTTTTATCTCTATTCAACTTCTCTTCATTAGTGGTGTTGGTGCTGTGAAAGAGATATAGAAAATATATAACATGTTTCACACAAACACACAAAATCAATCAGTTTTAGTTTCTTTTACTTACATATCAGAACATACATAACATTGTAAATATAAATATTTAAATTTCATATTACTTTCTCCCAATTCTAATTCTGAGAGAAATGTTGTATTTTCACTAAATCTTTATATTTCATAGCTTTAGTTACTAGTACAGTACTTAGCACTTTTATTTATAACATCTGCTGCTGCGTGCTCAGTGTTTAATCATGTTAAAAATACTTATATACAGTAACGGATAAAACAGTACCAGAACCCGGACACTGCACCTCATTTCTGCTGTTTAAACCGGATTTGTTCTGAGTTTCTTCCTTAAAGTGTCGGAGTGACCGAGCAGACTCGCGGTTCAGTGTGTGAGGTGTGTAATGTTACACATGCGGTAATTATTTAAACATGTTAGTTTTATATCCTCTCCACAGTGGCGGTAGGCTGCACAAAATCACCGCATTTGGCGGGAGAAATTCAAATATTGCGGCACAACCGCCGCCGGTTACACCGAGAAACCCGGACATGCACGCGCTGCTGCTCGGTGTTAAATCTCTCCTTTTACACCAGAGTTTAAGTGTCTGTATTAAACGCGCTTTAGCTGAGCAGTTTGGTGGTTGGAACAAACAAGCTAAATCACACTGAACCCCAGGACTGGCCTGTTGCTAGCTATCGTTAGCTCTGGAGCTCGGCTGTGACAGGATTCAGAACAGTAACTCACACACTATAAAGTTGTGTGTGCAGGCAGACAGAGTCATTATTACAGTAACTTGTGTTAGCTGTTTACTCACCAGGATTTGTAAGGAATGTTCCAGAATGTTCCAGGTGCTTCATGTCCATTCTCACATCCTCACAGCCTTCTTGTCTCTGATGTTACACCAGACTTCCCATGAACACTTGCACAGGGCAATTTACTCAATTATTAAAGTTTTTGTTGTTAAACATAAAGAATATTGAGTTGGAATAATTTATAATTGTAGTTCTTGAAACTAATCAGTACAATTACTCCATTAACAGATATTTTGATTGAAATGTATCAAAAAATATTAAGTGCATGTTAAAAATATAATTCAGTTAGTCAAATACTGATTTTTACTAGTGAAGTAAACTTAAATTATAGTGTAAATTTAAGACAAAATGAATAGTTGTTTTTTTAGGCATTTATTTTGATTTGTCTAACTCAAACAATCATGTATGTGACTTTTAGAGATTTTATTAAGGTAACATAACCTTTTTATAACTGTGAAATTTACAAGGTCACAGAATATTTTTTTAAGGGTATATAACAAATAGGAGATGTACACTGATTATAGGTATTTTCTTCTTTTTCTACTTTCTTCTTTCCACTTAAGCTCTAGCAGTTTTATTACACAAAGTTTATCTTACCAAGTGGAAGTGTTTTGAATCTCATTAGATTTCTCTAAAATTTCTAAATATGAGATTATAGCAAACCTGATATAATTTAAGGCTATACTTCAGATATATTCTTTAAATATCATGCTTATTTCAAGATGGGTTTTACAATAATTAAAAAAAACTTGTATTGGCAGATAAGTTTTTAGTTTTAAGAATGTAATTTCATATAAGAAGCTAAATTATCTACCAATAGAAGAGAAAAATGACATTTAAACAATTAGTAAGTTAACGAGTTTGACCTTTTTTGCACGGGCAGCACGTACACGAGGCGAGGTCTTACGGGAAAAAGGGTAAAATGGGAAAGGAACAAGTTAAAGGAGGAAGGATGAAAAGAAAGGGAAGGAAAGAATGTGCACGTGCAGGTCTGGTGGGCAGTGCCCCGCTGGGATGTGGGCCCCGGCTGGTGAGAGGTGGACAGCGAGCAGAGTGGCAGCGTGGGCCCGCGTGGACAGCAGCCCCTGATTCCGTCCGCTCACGCTGACTCTGACCGGCCCCTCCCAGCTCTCTCTGTGGGCTCGGCCTCAGACGGGAGTCCTCTCTGATGTCCGGCGGCTGGGCAGCTTTCCCCCGGCTGGGAACAGTGGCCGTGACATGTACCTCCTTGCGGCCTTTTCCTCCTCGGCGGCAGGGTCACAATAATCCGACTCCACTGTGAGAGCGAAAGAGCCGCGGGAGCTTCAGCAGCGAACTAAGTTGTCCTTATTGCGGCAAACAAAGGTACATGCGTACTCGCCTCTTTGAAGTCCCTGGGGCACGTTCCATTGCCCTGCTTGCAAGGGGAGGCTGCCTATCTAGTGCGCTAGTGCGCTTCAGAGTGAGCGAGCTTTTTTTATTTGGGCGCACGCCATGACAGTAATCTTTGTCTAGAATTTTCTTAATACTCTTATAATGGTTTGTTGTAATCATATTAAGACATTTTAGAAGCATTTGACTCTTTGACATTTTGCAGTGTTCATGGGGTTAAATGGCAATTTAATTATTGAGAATTATTCTGCTCATCCACATTTGGTATGATAATTCTATTTTATTTTTCAAGCTAGTGCAATGGAAAAGGTTGTCTTGGATCAGTGGATTAGGAGTAGGAGTACTACTGTATATAGGAGTGTTTATACACGGTGTGTTATATTAGATGTTGTAACATTATTGGACAAAAGGGGGCAGTCATGTTTTCTAAAAAGAAACTGTCTTAAATTAATATTAAATAATCACTAATACAGTTGATACAGTTGACAGACTTAATAAAAATCCAGGCCACATTATGTTTAGATAACACAGATGTGTTTAGAACATTAATTTTTACTTACAGTCCTTTCTTTTATTAATTAATTTTACATTTCAAGTTATTTAATGTAATCCTATTGGAAATGGATATATTATATGGATAGGGTTACATATTGGAAACTTTATTCTCTGTGACTCTTGGATAAGAGCGTCTGCCAAATGATAAAATGTAAATGTAAATGTAAATTACTACATTACTTATGCTAATAGTCACAAACTATTTCTATTTCTATTTCTATCTAGTCCTGCTCACTACCCTCACAGTGCTGGGGTTCATTTATTTACTCACATACGATTTAGCTCTTTGTGTCTGCTCTTAAAAAAAAAAAAAACTTAGCAAGATGGAGAACGGCTTTAAATGTTTATTTTTCATCATGCATACACACAAAAGTAAGAAAAATCCTGTTTCATATATAATCCTTAAAAATGTCATATGTACTTTACATTTACATTTACATTTAGGCATTTGGCAGACGCCCTTATCCAGAGCGACTTACAAAAAGTGCTTTAATGTTTACAACATTGGATACATACTTACACTGGGTTAACTAGGTTAATAACTAAGTACCATTAGTCCAACACAACTGAGTTTTTTTTTTTTTTGTTTGTTTTTTTTTTTTCGGGGGGAGGGGGGTTAGTCCAAGTACTGGAGAAACAGATGCGTCTTGAGTCGTCGTTTAAAGATAGTCAAAGTCTCTGATGTACGGACATCTAGAGGAAGTTCATTCCACCATCTAGGTGCCAGAACAGAAAAGAGCCTGGATGAATGCCGCCCTCGATCCCTGAGAGATGGTGGGATGAGGCGAGCAGTGCTTTAGATACTAACGAATATAAACCTCACTGCTGGAAACATGGGAACAGACCTGTTTCAGATAAGTGTGTGATAATCATGAAGGCAAGCAGTATTTCAAGCCAGAAATAAAATCTTATGTTGCAAATAATATATATGTGTTCATAAACTGCTTCCTCTTTTCAGAAGACAAAATAGAAGAAGAAGAAGAAGTGTGTGTGTGTGTGTGTGTGTGTGTGTGTGTGTGTGCGTGTGCGCATGCATGTGTGTTGACCCTCAGGCTTCCTCCTGAACCCATAAACACACTGGGGTTCATCTCTTTCACACTGTATTAGGTTTCTGTTCCTACGTCAGAGAGAGATCAGCTCTTCTCCTATTCATGTCTTCCCTCAGCACTGGGTCATGGACAAGAGATTTAAAAAAAGAATAGCAAAATAGTCCCATCTGAGTCTGCATTTTGTGCTGACTCTGATATCACCCAGATGAGAATGGGTTCCCTATATGTTGAGTCTGGTTCCTCTCAAGGTTTCTTCCTTTTGCCATCTCCGTCAATTTTCCCCTCAGCACCGTTGTCCTCTGCCTGCTCATCAGGGACAATCTGATCATCATGATTTATACATATTTCCACACGCATTTCAATCTTATTTTCATATTTTTTTTGCTTCTGTAAAGCTGCTTTGCAACAATGACCAAAGTTAACAAGGTTAAGTGCTACATAAATAAAACTAAATTGAATTGAGCTCTTTAGGACATTTCCACATCTGGTCTTTGAGTTAGTTTCGATTTGACCCTTTGAATCTGCAATTTGAATCAGATCTCCCTTTTTAACTGGATTGTTCGGAGGACTCTTTGAGTTGGCCTTTGAGTTAAGTTCTTGGCTGAGTCAGGTGTGACACATTTGGTAGCGCAAAACAGTTTACTCTTATTATTTTTTTATTCCTTTTTGATGAATGTTTCCATTTGAATCAGCCCTGCGATACCACTAATGCACACACAGTAATAGCTGACGCTCAGCACCCACAAGGAATTTTTGGAGCTTGAGATCCAACACAACACACACACACACACACACACACATGGATCCAGAACACCCCAGATTGGCTCAAAAACACTCCTTGCATAACCCCTGGGTTGTTCCTCCAGTGTGTCAGGAGGATGTGTTTAGCTCAGACCCGACAGCACTGTGAGGGGGAGAGTGGGATTGCGCCACACTCCTCTCCTCACTCACACTCAAGTCTCGTTCCCACTATTGTAAATTTTCCACAAAACCTGGCTTTCATTATGCTCTCATGTCATTACCTATGTTCTAGTTATAAAGGACAAATACGTAGGTCATAAAGAAAGACAGGGAGATATCGATGATTGGGTTTAGTAAGGTCAAGGGAAATTTACAAATAGACTACATTAATTCCTTGAGAGCAGTGTTAACTGACACAGGGTTACTGGTTAGATGACTCTTTACTGTCATAGGACACGGAGCAGATACAGTGCATAAGATTACCTACAGAAGACCATTAATAAACTGGGACAGTCGTATGTATGGAGACACATACTGTATGGTGCACCTTCGGGAGAGCTATGATTTGTAAAAAGCTGTAGCTTCACATTAATAAAATAGCTAATTCCTGGAAATCCAGGTGTGACAAAATCTTCAGAGGACTGTAACTGGCTCTGCAGGATGTTCAGTGAAATTAAAGATGTCCACATCTGCTCTTTGAGTCTGGTGAAACACACATTTTTAGGACATCCTTGCTCTACAGCCGTTATTTGCACGCGCACAGCCCTGTATACTGTACACACTACGATAGTTCTTACGAAGTGATTGTAACATCAAGTAACAACAAAACAACAAAACAAACAGTGAATGGCTGTTACGGATTACTGCACGAGTTTCTCATTTCCTTCACCGCAAGCGTCTTCTGAAACACATTATGAATGCCTGCGTGCTCTGTTTGTGCGTCAGTGTGGTTTGGGCTCATGTTAAACTAGACTTTTGATCGTCACACAGTCACATTGTGGCATGTGTGAGTGTTTAAACCCAGCCTGTAATTCCTCCTGCCTATCCATTGTGTATCCTACCAAGTGACCTGGGTGTTGGCAGAAATGTCTCTGCTAGGAACAATGGCTTTCTGTGTTTTTCCCCCCAAACCATTTCCATAAATTATAAACCTTCGCTGCTGGATGTCCCGCTGGCAAAGTCATTCTCAGCTACGTCTCATTCAACTGGACAGGAGTTTAAGATCGCTCATAACTTTTATCTACCTCTCTAGCAGCTTTTCGCCTTACACTCTCCTCCACACGATACGTCAGAACACACATGCTCCTAATTAAACCCAGGCGTTCCCTGGTTAAAGAAAAAGTCTATTCTAAAGCTGTTTTATGCATTCCTCATGAAGATCCCTCTACCAAAAGCACACACATACACAAAGACATTGACATGTTAAAGCTAGATATCCAGAAAGCCCAATGAATTGTCGAGTTTGGGTCCCTCGACCCTGAGAAAACAAAATAGAAATTACACCCATGTGTGCTGGAAGTTTCCTCTAAATTCAATCTGAGAACACAACAGAGACATTGCCTTGAATGCTCTCCAATGAAAAGACCACTTGGTCTGTGCACTTGATGACTTTTTGATAAGCACTTCAGAAGAACGATCTCATGAAGTAAGAGGAAATGTGTCAAGGGAAGTGCTCTGACATCATATCCAGGGCATTTGCGAGCATGTTTAGCCTAATCTAATCCAAAACACACACACACACTAATAGAAGGATTGTGTGTTTTCCATTTTAATCTGATGCAGACATGGTTTGCAGGTCTGAACGACAGAATGAGCATTTCATTATTAAAACAATGACAAATTCCAGGAAGGAAACAATAAAACTACAAGGCGAGAGTGGCATTGTAGTGGATTCATTGCAGACTATAGAGTAACTACCTCTGTGATTAGTGTTCTGATTACCCTAAGGTCATGAGTTTAAATCTCAAGTTTACACGGTGACCTGAGCAGCAGAGCTGAAGATGTTAAGGTTCTCCTTGGGAGTGACAAGGATGGATAGGATCAAGAATGAGTTCATCAGAGGGACAACCCATGTTAGATGTTTTGGAAATAAAGTCAAGAGAGGCCAGATTGAGGTGGTTTGGACATGTTCAGAGGAGAGATGGTGAATATATCGGTAGAAGGATGCTGAGGTTTGAACTGCCAGGCAGGAGGTCTAGAGGAAGACAAAAGAGGAGATTTATGGATGCGGAGGATAGGGTTAGATGGAGGCAGATGATTCGCTGTGAACAGCCGAAAGACAAAGAAGAAGAAGAAGACACAGTGATCGATGTTGAACCCTTGAGCAGAAGACCTGGACATGTGAACACCTGTCACTGAATGTTGATTCACCTCACAGTGTCTATCAGGCTTTTCCTCTTTACTTCTGCTTTGGGACTTCCCAGAAGAATCCAGAGATTGTTAGACAAACAGCATCATGAAGACAAAGAAGTCAGGTTTGAAGAAAAACAAGAAAAATATATGGCAGCAGATAGAATATGGCAAAGAGGCCCGGGGTAGGTGTGATCGAGCTGGAAAGATACTGTATACCTCATAGTGAGGAGTGAAGGCTGGTCCATGTAGTCCAATCCAATAGAAGAAGCTACTGTGCTCAAACTGCTGAGAAAAGTAAACGCTGGCTTTAATAGATACGACTCAAAATCAGTGTACACACCGTGCATTGCAGTTTGTCATGTATAGGGCTGCGTAGCTTCAGCCTGGGCAAAATGTCCATCCTGACCAGTGTCCTCCACCAAAAACTCCTACAATTGGTGCAAGTAAGCACCAGAACTGCACCATGGAGCAGTGGAAGAAGGTGGCCTAGTCTCATGCATCATGTTTGGGACAGCGATGTGTCTGCATCAACTTTACCTGATATGAGATGGCACCAAGATGCTCCATGGGAAGAAGGCAAGCCCTGGGCAATGTTCTGTTGAAAAACCCTTGTGTTCTGCCATTCATATGAATGTAACTTTGAGACCTACCTACACATTATTGCTGACAAAGTTACACTCTTTTATGGAAACAGTGTTCCCTGATCATTTGCTGTGACACACTGCACACATTGTTCAGGAACGGTTTAAGTAACACGACCTAAGGGCTTTTTTGGAGTAAAGCCTCCAAAAGCCCCAGAATTCTATCCAAGCAAGCATCTGTGGGATGTTCTGGAAAAACAAGTCCGATCCACGGAAGCCCCACCTCACAACTTACCAGACTTAAAAGATCTGCCACTGACAGCTTGGTGCCAGATACCACACACACCTTCAGAGGTCTAGTGGAGTCCATGGCACAGGGACAGAGACTTCCACAATATCAGGCAGGTGTTATGGCTGGTCAGTGTGTATTGTCCTGTTTGCTAATGTTTAGCCCTTTGCCTGGTTCTCAGAGGACAGATAATAGGAATAATTGGAGAGGTTTTTGGACAGGAAAAGGGAAGTGCTTGAGCTCAGAGTGATGATGTAAAAGGAAGTTACTACTTCACAGTGACTTTTCTTTCATCTTACTTCTAAAAACTGGGAAAAAAAATATGTCTGCACAAAATTAAATTACGTAGCTTTGCTTTTAAAAAAAAAAAGCATGAAAAAAATTTCGGTCCATTGACACTGTAGTTACTGCACATTAATATAAACCTGTGATTCGCAACTGCACCACTGTAAAAAACTGCTCTTATGAAAAATAAATCAACACCTTCAGACCAATTAGAATCTGGAACTTATCTGCGCTCTGTGGGATAAACAGCAGCCAAACGCATGAATGTGGACATGACGTCACGGTCTGAAGGTTCATGTGATTGATCTGATGGGGTGTGTTTGGGTGGCTCGCTTTGCCTGCTGCTGAGTGTGTGTGTGTGTGTGTGTGTGTGTGTGTGTGTGTGTCCTTGACTAAAGGAAGTTAGGAGCTCAGGGAGGAGTCGCGTTCCCACACCCAGAAGAAGAGCGACAGGCCAAACACAAACACACAGCGGCTCTGAGGAAGGAAAAAAGACTCCCTGTGCACCTCATGGTAACCCTGCCGACCCCACCCTGACCCCGCGCGCACACACATACAGGACAGAAAGAGAAGGACAAGTAGAGAATTTGAGTATACCGTAATATTTCAGAGATAAAAAGAAATAAACAAACAAAGAAAGAAACCTAATAAATAATGATAGTAGGAAATGGAGTGTAGATGTGTGACAGCTGTTTGTGAGTCTCCAGATGTTGCGATTTAAGATGTGTTAAACACAGAACCAAGCTCTAAATTCCAGCTACAACTCCCTTCAATTCAGTTCACTAAAGAATGAGGGATATAAAGTATGCTATCTCTCTCCCACTGTCTCTTTCTGTCTTACACACACACACACACACACACACACACACACACACACACACACACACACACAGCCGTCTCTCATTTTTTTATTACTTATTTACAGTGCAGTAATATCACCTTATCACACACTGCTGAGTTCTGGACTCTGATTGGTCAGAACGTGTTGATTAATTAATGTGATTGTTCTCAGGTCCAAAGCAATGAGAGAGGTACAAAGCAGTAAGACAGGTCTGTAGCAATAAGAAAGAGCAGTAAGACAGATCCAAAGCAGTAGGACACATGAAAAGGAGCAAGATAGATCCAAAGCAGCATGACGGATCCAAAGCAATAGGACAGGTCCAAAGTAGTGTGACAGAAGCAGAGCAAGTCAGACAGGTCTAGAGTATGGAGACAGATGTGAGAGTCATGGAAAGCAGTAAGACAGATACAAAGTAGTAAGACAGGCCCAAAGCAGTAAGACAAATCCAAAGTAGTGAGACAGATCCAAAGTAATGAGATACCTCAAAAACAGTAAGACAGGTGAAGAGCAGTAAGACAGGTACAAACTAGTAAGACAGAACCCAAGCAGTAAGACAGATTCAAAGCAGCGAGAGTCTAATGCAGTAAGGCATTGGACTACAGCTCGGAAGATCCCAGGTTCAAACCCCACAACTACCAAATTGCCCTTAACCCTCAACTGCTCAGATGTGCAATGAGATAAAAAAAAAAGAGCAAGTCGCTCTGTATAAGAGCTTCTGCCAAATGCCTAAATGAGTATGACAGTTCCAAAGCAGTAAGACAGGGCCAGAGCAGTGAGACATGTACTAAGCAGTAAGACAGGTCTAGGGCAGTGAAACAGATGTAAAACAGTGAGCAAGCAATAAAACAGATGCAAAGGAGTAAGACAGGTCCAAAGGATTAGGACAGAGCCATAGCAGTAAGACAGATCAAAAAAGTGAGACAGGTCTGAAAAAGTGAGAACCCCTTCAGGTAGCTGTTACCCATTCAGAGCGCTTTAGGGCTTCACCGCATCATGTGTGAAAGAAGTTAGGAAGATATGTTGGTGAACTCCATTGGGGTAACTGGTGTCAGGTTCTGAGCCATGACACAGAACCCGTGTTTATTTTACACATTATTTATTACTCTATTCATTATTCTCTGAGTCTAACAGCTAATCTGGGATCAGGTTCCTCTCTAGTCCTCCCACAAAGCATCAGGTTCCTCTGATTAATCTCACTGCGCTCCAGATAGCATGCCTTTACAGGGCGTCTCCACCCCACTCTTTAGTCTCTTTGGTAGAAACAGTCAGGGCCCATGTGTGTTTCTCTTTGCACTGGTCCTGGCTCAGTCTGTCCACTAAACACTGCTCTACAGTACAGACACACAGCAATGTTACTTACAATTGTTTTCAAATAGGTTCTACTCAAACTTTTTCTGAAAGGAAATCCTTCAGCAAACTGCATGGATCGTCTTTTCCTACAGCTGGAGTCATGAGAATTACTGCTTCAAAACCAGCCGCACTGTTTCAAATCAGCCTCAGTGCTTCAAACCAGTCTCTGTTTTGCTCTAGATTACATTTCCTGAGGTCTCTCTCCTCCAAAACTGTCTCACCCATGTAATCTGTCTTGTTCCTCCATAAGCCGTCTCACTTTACCGACAATTTCTTGCTTCTTTTGGACTCTCAGCCCGAATCTCCATCTAGTTGTTATGACCCTGTTTTACATCACAGCTTGACATGTATCGAAAAACCAGATGTGGACACACACACACACACACACACACACAAACTCTTGTTGCTCCTCAATGGTGCAACACTGCCTGGGTTGGTCTTGTTTACTTTAATAAAACATTTCGATTCTTCAGATCAGATTTCGCAATAAGTGAGCCAGCGGTTTCAGGACACACTGCGGTTTCTTCATCCTCATCCCTCTTGGCCTCATAGTTTAGCTCAGACAGTTCAACTCCTCCCTCCGTGCTCTCTTGCACTAGTGGGTGTGTGGCTGGCTGTTATGCTGATAAATCCCCTGAAAACTGGGTTTGAAGCAGTGAGACACGTCCAGGGCAATAAGACAGATCAAAAGCAGAGACAGGGCAGGTGAAGAGCAGTAAGACAGGTCCAGAACATTAAGACAGGCCAGAGTATTAAGACAGGTCCAAAGCAGGGAGACAGGGCCAGAGCAGTGAGACAGGTCCAAAGCATTAAGACAGGTTCTAAGCAGTAAAACAGGGCTAGAGCAATCAAGACAGTCAGACACTGTCAGGACAGTAAGACACGTCCGCAGCAGCTAGACAGGACAAAAGGAACGAGACAGATTAAAGCAGAAGGATTTAGATGGATTTAAAGCAGTGAGGTAGGTGAGTAGCAGTAAAAAGGTTTTAAACAGTTAAACAAGTTTGAAGCAGTACGATGAGTGCATAGAGACATGTCTGCAGCAGTAAGACAGGTTTGAAACAGTGAGAGAGGTCCAGAGCATGTAGACAAATCAGGCCAAATCCCAAAAGATTTATTTTTAAAGCTGACACAATAGATTTGCATCAGATTTTGGCTTTCCAGAAATCTGCACCAGGTTTCAGGTCCCTTATGAAAAGCAATAAGCCAAAGTCAAGACCAGAAATAAGCTCAATAACAAACAAAACACTGCATGTAGCGCTGTTATAGGACACTCATCAACAGCGGGGGATGGGGGGGGGTGATAAAGCGGACAGAACTGAAGTGGGTTATGTTGATGTACTGTACCAGCAATTAAAACTTTTAACGTAGTAATGCAATAATGAACTTGTCATGCTTTCATTTACAATTCTATTTAAGTTTGTTTTAATCAGTTCCCTGGTCACACCCCTTTGTCTTGAATTTAACAAATTAATACACAGTTTATCACGTTATGGTGAAATCACAACGCATAAGCTCCTCGGTTCTAAAGTTGTTGAGTAACACTTAACCAGAACTCCTAATGGAAACCTGAAGAAATGTGATGGAGAACATTACAGATATGTCCTAATACTAATTTCTTTATTTATTTTTTGTGAAATGCTAATGCTAATGCTAAATGTTTGTTTAGTATCACAACTGTATGGTCGTGCCTCTCTACACACATCCCACACTCTCCCAGGGACTCATTGGGATGGAGAAGGGGGGGGTACATGGGGTAGTCTAGCTATCAGAAGTGCCAGAAGGTATCATAGGTGTCTCTCTGACGCAAACAGACTGCGTTGTCGTGTCTGGTAACAGTGTTAGACGCACACGCGGGCTAAAAATACAGCTAAGCCTTCAAGTTATTTTAACTCCTTCCTGCGTCCAACTCAAAGAACCTTCACTGTCCAGACTTTAGCGGATCAATCATTTTTTTATTGACTTACCTGTAATAAAAAAAGATATATTAAAAAAGTGTTGAGCTGGAATTAACATAGAGTTACTCATGTTTTAATGAGCATTTCATCGTGCAAACTTTCTCCTAAGCATAATACCTGTTGGTTTTATCTGTTTCACATTTTGTCCTAGTGTGTGTGTGTGTGTGTGTGTGTGTATATAGTTACAAGTTTCTTGATTTATTTTCATAGAAGAAAGCGATTAAGTTGCATGAGCTGATTAATTTTATTATTATTTTTAATTGTTCAGAGGATAATCACTGTTTGGAGGTTCAGCAGATCCTTACATCAACCATCACTGTCCATATCCATACAACAAAGTGCAATAAAACTGATACTGATAATACTAATATCATACAGCATGAGTTATCTATTGTCATAATCATCCTCATAAGTTATTATCATGAATCACTACGGCTCTGAAGGGCACTAGTTCTGTGCCCCAAGTCACATGGTTATAGGGTCTTATCAATAAATGTAACAAATAAAGTTTTTCAGTCACTGAGACTGAAGTTCACATACCATTATACGGTAATGTTTATAAGTACCATGCATTTTTACTAAAAAAAAAAAAGTGCAGGAGGCACCCAGTCCAAAAAGAGAACAAGACTGCGAAAGCAGAAAAAAAAGAAAAAGAGGAGGAAGGAGGGGTGAATGAATGGGTTTTTTCCTCTCTTTGGGAGTGTAGTGCAGCTATTTGTCTTAATCCTGATGCACACAGTTTGGCTTGGTGCCTGGCTAAGCAGATGCAAACAATCTCTGTAGTATGAGAGAGGGAGGGGGGGGGGAGAGAGAAAGAGAGACAGTAATAGGGAGAGAAAGTGTGAAAAGGGAAGAAGACTGACGGGAAGGAAGAAATAAAAATCCTGAAAATCCTGCAGGTCCACTTCAAAGAGAAAAGGAACCACAGTTAGTTGGTTTAAGAGAGGTTTCGCCGTAGGACATTGAGGTCAGCGTCCTCTGGAAACAGCTGTGCATATCCAGAAATGCCTCCACCATAGCTGGGCCTCCTCACACACCAAGCATCCTACATGAACCAACACCTCTGGATCCAAACCAAGTTCTTTTTCTTTTCCAAATGATTTATGACCATCAGGGAAACAGATAAAATGCAATTCCATTGCACAGAACCAAAATTAAACGAGGTCATGAGTAATCTTCCTGTGTCTTGCTACAGATCTTTGAGCAGGCTACAGGGTCTAGGCAAAGGGTCAACGAGTGTGCATCAGCCCAAGTCCAAATACAAAAGGTTCGAAGCTGAGGAGTCAGAGTTTCTCATGTAAAGCCATTAACCAGTGTTGACCAGTCTTGGTTCCTCAAAATGTGTCCTAGTTTCTAATCCTAACCTTTGCTTTTGACCCACTCACTCTTAGCACAGAGACTCAAAGCTAGACCGATATTGGATGGTTGAAAAAAATACAGAAAAGTCAGACTCTCATTTTTCCCTTAATATGGACAATAAGATATTTGAAGATATTTTAAAAAGGTTGAAAATCTTAAACAAAATCAGGCACAGACATTTCTATAGTTTTGGACATTTCCTTCAGCAAAGCATCAGAATCTTCCTACGGCCTAACCGCAGGAAGACACTCCTTATCCGCTAAAGGTTCAGGGCGTTTTCACATTAGGCACGATTGATTTGTACCATGATTATTAACGATTGCTTCCCACTCCCACGCTGGCCAGCATTCACATTATTTTGTTCTCTGTTCTCAAGTCTGCTTGCATATTTACACTCTCTGATACAGCAGACGAAAGCATGCATCTACTGTGGGCCGCAATTACACAGAAGAGAAGAAGATAGGAAGGAAGTTAACCTTCATGCTTTGCCTAATACATGCTCTAATGTGCCTTTCTACTTTATTAGCTATGGTTGTGTAGGTGGGATTGCGCGTGCTACATGAGCACTACATTTTCATGATTTTGCATCTCAGGTATGATTGGCATCAATATTTGATTTGATCCATGCCCAAGCATGCAACAGCAGACCTGGGCATGGTTCTCAATCGCAGAATGATTGTGTTCTCACTTATCAAAATGAACCACACTTTGGGTCAAGTGTTCTCAGAAACACTTGCGGGGCCCTAATGTGAAAATGCCCTTAGTGTCAAGGAGTCTTTAGCAGGATACTCCTGAGAACCTCACCCTATTAAGAAGATTCCTGCATTTCAAGCAAAACCATAAGTCCTAAATGCTCAGATCCAAATTATTTAAGTCTGGGGAGTCTTGAGTCCCAACTGTCCATGGTTTTCAACAGTTTATTTGAAAGTCTGAACAGCCTGAAGTGAGTAAGTCCTAAGAAAATGTTCAGGTGATTTTCGGGTCTTTTTGCTGAATCTGGTTTAAAGTCATCACAGAACCATGCTCCTGTTACACTGGAGACTCTGATCACATCAATGGAACGAAGATATGGACCAAAGAAAACTAGTAATAAGTCCAAATCCAGTTTGTTTAGGCGGTCTAAGTTCCAACAGTTCTGGGCAATTTTTTTTTTTTTTTTTTAGATTTTTTTGCAAGGCACCTTGCAAGAAGCTGATAGTTTAGAGAGTCTAGATAGTTTAAGTCCTAAGATGTCAGACAAATGATTATCCTGAGATTTTCTGTCTTTTTCATGATGCTTTGCGTCTATAACTATTGAAGGATGATATTCCAGAAACGTTGAGAAATCTTAAATCATCAGTGGACCCTTTTACGGAAACCCGTTGAATTGGAATAGAAGACATGAAATAAGGGCCACTAGTGGAAAGTTTGAAGGTTCAAAATCCAAAATATCCAAGGAGTCCTGTGGTTTTAAAGGTTTTAGAGTAAGAAGACTGAACTTGGCCACTTACGCAGAGGTAGCCCAGTACTTAAGCTGTTAGGCTATGAATCAGTAGAAACCATCAGGCTACCACCGTTCAGCCCTTGAGCAAGGCCCTCAACTGCTTTATAATGATATAAATGTAAATTCTGCATGAGGGTGTCTGGCAAATTTTTTAAATGTAAATTGATTTACAGAGTGCTTGTCTGAATCTGAAGTCTGTGGCTGATCCTAAGATGACAGTCAGGGCAAGATGTGGTTTGTGGGTCTTTTCCTGACTCAATGGATCTGTAGACATTGAGAAGATGTTTCTTTATCAAAGTCAGACTTATACATGGTACCAGGCACACATTCCTGTTACTCGGACTAATCCGTAGACATGACGCAAAATCCAAAGAGTTTTGTGGTTTCGGTGAGTTTCTTTGAGAAAATGTAAGTATGTTAAGCAAGGTTTCCGAAGAAGTAAAGATCCTTCTGTGGTTTTCCTAGAAACTTTTATCTCTGACCTGCAGTCACATTTCTGAAGACTCTAAGCATTTCTTAACATCCATCAGCCATTAGACAATCCTGTGGTTAGTGACTAGTGCGGCCTGACTCTCCCGTCTCCGCTCCTCCTTCTTCTTCTCACTGCGGAGCTTCCAGCAGGCAATGCTGAGGCCGAGGAGAGCTACGCCAGCTGACAGCAGCGCCAAGCCGAGGTGGGAGATGGTAGAACCATGAGAGTTAAGACTATAAGCGACAGCTGTCACCACGATGCCAGCAATCAGCACTACCACACCAAAGGGCAGCGTACATCGGAAGCATGAGAGCTCGGTGCCGCCTGTCGCTGCCGTCAGAGGACCATCATTGACCAGAGGGATGGATACTGAAGGTGGTAGTTCATTTTTGTTGTTGTTGTTGGCTTTAACGGTGATAGAAGGGCACTCGGGGACAGTCATGGTGTCTTTCAGAGTATCTTCGGGCATTGCAGTTTCCACAATTTTACCTTCAATTGGCTACACCTTCAGGGTTACAGAGCTGCAAACAAAAACAATTTATTTTATTCAAATATCATTATTTAATATTTTAAATCAAGTAAACTGAGTAAAATTAGTGTGTAGTGTATAATAATAATAATAATAATAATAAAAATAAAAAAAAAAAAATATATATATATATATATATATATATATATATATATATATATATGTAAGTCGTCTGCCAAATGCCTAAATGTAAATATAATATACAGTATATGGAAGCCTTGTAGGTGTGTGTTAACAAGTTTTAAGTTAAGTTTTACCACTCCCGAAAAATGTAGAATGTCGAAATGTTATATTTTTATTATTTCTTTGATCATAGATACAACCAAAACCAACCATAAAAACATGTGATCATGTATATCTGTACTATTTCTTTGCTTCTTTCTTTGCTAATCCCAGTCATGTTTGTATAGTTGGTTAAAATGGAATAAACTTCAGTTAATCATATTGCCTAGGTTGCACTGAAAAAGTATATGTCAGTCTATACTGAACAATCCAAATTCAAATTCACATACACAGTCATACACAGTACAATATGCAGTGAAATGCTTAGACGACTGCATCGTCTTTTAGATGACCTTAAAATAAAAGACTAATAATATGAAATACATATGAAAATATAATAAAAGTAAAATTTAACTAAGAACAAATAAAATAATTGTACAGTACCAAATATACAATATACGAAAAATAGGAAAAAATATAGAATTATAAGAAAAGAAAAACAGCTATACAACATAGAAATATAGAATTATGGAATTTTTGTGTGGGAATGAAGTTGAATTTAAACAGAAATGTCCAGGGGGAGTGCAAATCTGCCTGAAAGTGACTTGTGTTAAAGTAAGTAACTAATGTCCATGGATGTGCAGTGGACACTAGCGTTGATGAATGTCTGGAATGTCCAGAGAGAGTGGAAGAAACATATGTGTGGATGTGCAAAATGGATCAGTACTGTGTGGTGTCCTGATTGAGGGACTGTATCGCCTGCGGGAATATCCTGAGCCCTATATATGTTTATTAAAAATAAAAAAAAACACACGCACACAGAGCAATGCGAATAATGGCTAAAGTACTTTGAGCTTTAAGAGCTACATAAAGAATTATTGCTTGATGCTTCTGCAGCACCTCGACCTGAACTGTGCATCATTTGTTGGAAGTTATCAGACACATAAATAAAATAAAGAGAGGATAATTAAGCTTATGACCTTTTATCATTATTATTATTATTATTATTATTATTATTGGGGATCTGCACCCTGAAAGTGGTCTATGTGTATAAAAGCTTGAGCACCCTGATCAAACACAATTTAAACACAATTTGTTAGATGACACTTATTAGAGGTTATTATATAGGGGTTATGGCTCATGGTTTTCTGTACAGACTAATTGAGAGACAGGAGAGCATTTAAACCCCAACCTGTACTTCTATAAGACACTTGTAGTTTTTCTTCCTCCTTAAATATAACGCTGAACTGATCACTCTGACACTGACGTCGCGCGCGCATCGGATGCGCAACATTGTAACCGACTCGAAGACGAGAAGAAAGAGCACTGACCCGCTGTTCCCTCCACAACCGGGGGGTTATTTCAGCCTGAATCGAGGATTGGCGAGGGCAAATATGAGAAGATATTTATGTCAGATAAAACAAACTAAAGTTAAGAAGAAAAAAGAAAAGAAAAAAGGAAAGAAAGAACGAAATAAGACTTTACCTTGCGCGTATTTTCCATCCCGTCTCGTGACGTTTGCGCAGATGTTTGAAGTTTTTCTTCCTTTGATCAGAGATGCGATCAGTGGTGATGAGATACAGGATGATGAAAGTAACAATCCGGATCAAGTCAGAGTCTCTTCTGCTGCTGCTGTGTGTGTGTGTGTGTGTGTGTGTGCTGAGTGATCCTCCTCCTGCAGAGAGAGAGAGGGAGAGAGAGAGAGAGAGAGGGAGAGAGAGAGGGAGAAGGCGTGTGCTTTAAATTACACTCTCTCCAAAAGTCTCTGCACATTTTCCTGAATGTTCACATGAATATTACATTGTCCACACTAGACAATAATATACACAGCATTTTATTTCTCATCATCTCATCATTCCCTCACACTGCTGCTGTGCCATATCCTCCTGAGATCTGAGTGTCCTTATACTGTATGAGGACGTGGCATTTACCCCCAACTACAGTACACTGTCTCTATAGCCTTGTATGAGGACCATTATAAGGTATGATTTCATCTTCCTGTTTGATGACATTCATTAATTTCTTAACCATCAGATGCTGAAATTGTAATGTACACAATACAGCGTGGGTCTCAGCTCAACACCATACCCTATTTATTAGGCACGTCCCCTATCATTTTATATTAGACATTTTATATATTTCTAGTGCAAGTTGGGTCTTCTTACCTCCCAATTCTATTTCCTCTTTCCTTTTTAAGGTCACGAACAGTCATATATGTGTTTCACTGCATGTTGTACTGTGTACGGTTGTGTACGTGAAAAATACAATTTTTGTATTCATGCAACACTTTCAAAGTCACCATGTTTTGTTTCACTGGGAAAGCACTGATACACCATTTTGTCACTACAAGTACAAAGGCTGTTCAAGTCAAAGTGGGACTTTTGATTGTGCAGAATAACAGAACACAGGCTGCGTTTCATTCCAAAGTTCTCACTACTCCATTCGTCGTGTACAGGGAATCTCAGTGAAGGAAACTTCCCTCGACGGAGCTCCACCTTTCGGAACACCGTCCTACCATGTCTCCAGTGCTGACATCACTTCCACTGTGCGTTACCATGGTTACATAAGTAACTCGGATACCAGTCGCTGCCGCTGTGGAAATTTCACACCACAGAAATTAAATATTGAATATTTATTGAAACAAAAACTGATACAATAAAAAGCACGAACTATATAATATATAATATATAAATATTTTTTAAACTCCTGAGATGTACTGACTAATGGGGAAAATTTTAATTTTGAGTCCAGTTGTTCACTCGTTCCTTACACTGTTCACAGTTTCCTTTGAACTGAGCAGTTTCGCTCCCTGCAATTTGGAATCACACTTATCATGGCTGAAGCTCCTTTATATAATTCCCTGCTACACTAATGCACTTGTCCCAGTATTTCATTAGTGCTAGGATTCCATCAATGTAGAAAGTTTGCCTGAAAGTGCTGATATGCCAGCCTCCCAGGAACTCCATGTGGAAATGTCTTGGAGTGAGGTCAGGTCAGTAGGGGGGTTGTGGCAAAACTCCCATTTAAGTTCCTGTAACATAGAAGTGGTGTTGGTGAAAGCAACTTCCCTCTGGGATTAATAAAGTTATTTGAATCTTGAACTGAATCTTGAATGATTGAATGTACATGATCATCATCATTATGTTTGTATTGCAAGGGTGCTTTTGTTTTGTAGCTAGCTGTAGCACATAGCTTTTGTCTTACTAGTTTGCACGTTACTGGATTTTATACTAGAATTTATTCCATCAGATTAGCTTTTCTTTCATAGCTTAGCCAGCTCTCATAGTTTTTTGAAGCTACATTTAAGAACCAATTGTCTTCCTTTCACCAGCTTAGCTATTTTTTTTTGTAGTGAACATTCACTTACCACAACAAGTAACTGTATACCATCTTTTTTCTCACTAGTTTACTTTTATTGTTATCAAGATTTCACTTCATCCTTAACTTCTTGTCTGATTAGCTTTTCTCCCAGATTAGCTGTTACTTGCTCATTTTTTGTTTTTTTCCCCCACTTAGCTTTCAATTAACTTATTAATTGATGTTAACATATTAATATTGTTAGTTAGCTTTCAGTTACCAGTTAACATTCTTATCAGCTAAGCTTTTTTTCTCTGTCCAGTTTGCTCTTTTGCTAGTTAGCCTTCATGCTACGCTTTCTTTTTTTCTCTCTTGAATTCTGTTTTTGTTTTTAAAGTGTGTATGTTTTATAAAAAGCAGCAGCAAGTAATATAACTTACAGACAGCAGTCTAATAGCTTGTGTGTGTATGAGTGTGTATGAGTTTGTGTGTGTTTTACATTACTGAAACCTGAGCAGCCTGCGCTGATTTTCTGGCCTTCTCTCTCTGGAGGTAACCTGAGACTGTGTGTGTGTGTGTGTGTGTGTAGATGTGTGTGTGTGTGTGTGTGTGTAGATCTGTGTTGTCTGCACCCTTCCTTCCTGTCGGAGATCCCCTTCACCAAAACGAGATATGGCTGTGCTTTCCAGCATGCGGAGAGGGAACACCGGCTTCTCCAGGCACGCAGCGCGGGGCCATGCTACCCATAGTTCACTGCAGACCATCTGTGGCTGTCTATAAGCAATAATTTTAGTTTAGTGCGCCTCAGCAGCTGGAGAAATAGACACCATTGCAAGAGTGTACCTAGAAAATAAAATGAAGAAATTGGTTAGCAAGATTTTTAAAAACATATTTATAGCTCACCACGTGCATAATCCATAACATTGGAAGCATTAAAATTAAAACCACCTAGGTTTGGGTGACATCCAGGCAACTGGTGCCTTTCTATCGTGGCCAGCATTGACTATTTTCAACAATATCTGCTGCATCGGCTTTTCTGTGGGATCAGACTGAACAAGCTGGTCTTTCGACCCCAGAACCTTGGGTGCCCGTCACCAGTTTACTGATATATAATTGGTGATCAAATTGTTCAATTCATCTGGCAGTGGTCATACAGTTATGGCTGATCAGTGTATATTCAGATTTATGTAAAGCTTCTTTGTGTGGACAATAAAATTTAATTGAATTGGGTTTAATTTAATTCTAGTAGGCCGTAAGGTGGTGGTATAGTGGGTAGCACCATGACCTTACACCTCCAAGGCAAGGCACAGCAAGGCAAGTTTATTTGTATAGCACATTTCATACACAATGGTAATTTAAAGTGCTTTACATAAAAGAGAAAAGAAAACAATAATAAGAAGAAATAGAAAATAATAGAAATAAAACTTTTAAATTTGTTTAACATTTGATTTAAAATAAAAATAAAAACAGTTTGTAATTACGCTTTAAAAACTACTTAAAATTTGATTTAGAATCAAAATAAAACAGTTAAAAAAGTTGTATTTTTTTGGCCAGTGAAATACTCTCTGGAACACACATGTCTCACCCTCAAGGGTACAGTAACAGCTCTTCATCATGGTCCATCTGTGTGTTTTCTTCCCATACACTAATCCCTTTTCTATCTATTAACTATAGTGTAGACTCAATGTTGCAGAGGGTGGTGTTTGTGTGGGTTGTAACATTTTAGGGGAATCTTTTACCAACCACAGAAACTTCAGCACCAGAATGTCTATAAAGGAGAATTGTGTTGGCTGTTCTCCAAAGTAAGAGAGTAAGAGAATAGATGAATATTGTTTTATCCATCACTCAGGAGCATCTAATATCTCCTGGTGACACCACTCATACCTAAAGATGTTATAGTTCAGCTCAAACCCTGAAGAACCCCCTCTCCTGCACATTTGGGTGTTTTTCCTCTTTTATTCATCTTCATAGTTATGGCAGTAAGTGCCAGGCTTGTTTCAGTTCAGCGAGGTTGGTGTATCTCAAACACTACTGAGTTCATGTAATAAATACTTCAGTAAAGAAAGGAGTCTGGGCTGTGCCAAAGCACTGACAATACAACGGCAGCCTCAACAAAAAGCCAGGTTTCATCTCTGAGGTGAAAGATCACATTTGTTGGCTGCAGACTCCCTTCCTTTCTCTCCTAAATTATCTGTTCCCCCACACACACACACACACACACACACACACACAATGAGAGTTCTTTAAAAGGGTAAAGTGTTTAAATATGTAAAAGTTCTTCTTTTTTTGCCACCCCAAGTTGCAACTCAGCATGATGTCACCAGCTCCACATTTCCTAAAGTTTCCTATAATTCTGTTCGCACCCTGTATATTTGTTTAAACCTGCTCTCAAGCATAGCTAGCTTAGCATGTGGTACAGTTAGCCTTGCTAACTAGCGGGTTTAGTAATTTGTCTCAAAAGTCTTGTTGTTCTCTAAAAATGAATTTGTCATAGAGAACGATAATGTAAATTGTTCATCAACTGTTTATTAAAGATCCGTGCCTGTGCCTACTTCAACACTAAGTTAAGAAAAGATCAGATCTCTTCAAATATATGCTGAATAAAGACATAAATACCAAGGTTTTATGCAATCCAGACAGTCCATCCATCCATTTATCCATCCATGAACCTCTGTAGTCCAGCTAGGGACTGTGCAAGCCAATGGTGATGACCATTGTCATCGTCTCGCTCATCATCTATACCACTTAATCCTGTATTCAGGGTCGCAGGCGGCCTTGAGCCTATCTCAGGAGACTTAGGGCATGAGGCAGGGTACACCCTGGATAGGCGGCCAATCCATCGCAGTGCACACACCATACACACACTCACTACGAGCAATTTGAAAATGCTACAGTAATTACCCTAATCTGAACAACTTTGATCTGTAGGGGAAAAACGGAGTACCCGGAGAAAAGCCATCAAGCATGGGAAGAACATGCAAATTCCCACAGAATGTTTTCTCAGGAAGTCAGAGCCATTATAGGACTGTCTGCTTTGTTCACATCTGAAACACCAGCCTCCCAGGAACTCCTATAACTGCATTTTCAAACATGTGGAAATGGCTTGGAGCGAGGTCAGGACTGTACAGTGGATGTGGCTATAACATCTGTAACGTGCAGGTGGTGTTGGTCAATGATTGTGTGTACAGTTCACACAGACAGATGCAACTCTTCCGTAAGTTGGTGACATAGATTTTTCAAGGATCAGGCATTCCATTCCCTGAATGATCACAATGTTCATGACTACAGTGGGCTCTGAGCCACCTCGGCCGGGATCGTCATTCATGAACTTACGGCCTTCTTTAAAACGTTTCCACTGTTCAAATGTTTTGCTGTTTTAATAATTTTAATTAAAAATCTTATCAGAGAGTCTCATCACCATGCTGGCGTAAAGTCTTCTGTAAATGTCAATTGCCTGTTTTATGCTTTCACTCACCAGAAGGTCCTGGTTTGACTTGAACAAACCTGTGTGTACATATCACCAATAATTTCTTAACAAATGTAAAGCATATATTTATTTATAGACTTTTTAAAATAATTTACACCCCAAGACTATAGTTTTTGGGTAGAATTGTAATAATTTAATAAAATGTTCTTACTCTTTGAACATGTATAGTTTGGTTTATATTTATTTATTTATTTATTTATAAGCAAACTAACTAAATAGTAGAAAAAAAATCTCAGTGTTTTATTGAATAAATTGAGATCTTCTATTGGATTTACTGAGTTCTACAGGTTTGGATTTCACAGATGAAAGGTGATATTTTAAGTGATTTAGTAAATTGACTTTTATGGGAGGAAACGGCGGCTCAGGCAGCTAAGGCTCTGGGTTGTTGATTTGGGGATCTGAGGATTCGGGTTTGAGCCTTGCCGTCGCTGGGTTGGCTGACCCCATAATACCCAGCCACTGCATGCAGTGCCAGTCCCAAGCCTGGTTAGGAAAATGGGAGGGTTGTGTCAGGAAGGGCATCTGGTGTAAAACCTGTGCCAAGTTGTGTGTGGATCGGATGGTCTGCTGTGGTGACCCGTCGATGGGAGCAGCCGAAAGAAAATATTCCTATATATGAATAATGAATGTGCCCATTAAAATGCATCTCCGGGAAAAAAAAAATAAGAGAGCACTGCAAATTACTCTAGAAAACTGCTGACAGTTGAGCTGTTTGCTTTTTTTTTTGCAAAAAGAGTGGTGTATACAGTAGGAACCCAACAGCAATGTGAAAAACTGGTGTAGAGCCAAAAACGCATGAAAGCTGTGACTGCAAATCAGAGTTATTCCACTAAATATAATACTGATTCCTTAATGTCATTTAGCCAAAACATTAACACAATTTGTTTACAAATGTTTTTATTATGTTTTATTCGAGTTATTAAAACTCTGCAAATACTGCATGATACTGGGTTATTTTGATATGATGATATAATATCCTTTAAAGATACACACTAGATAACAATAGTTAGATTTTGAAAAAACAACAACAAATGAAACTGTAAGAAAACAAACAAACATAAGAAATTAATTCTGCTGCAGTGATCTCCTCTTGTCCAGAACTGTATAAAAGTTGCAAATGTATTAAAATGATTGTGTTACAATAGTGTGAAAAAGATAATTATATCTTTTAACATTTTTTGGCCACCAAAAAAGTCAACAAAATTTGCAGTTATGGTATAAACAGGATAAATACAGTGTGATGTTTAAAGTGAAATTCTTTAAATCTGTTAAGAATATGATATTTAATTTATGTTTATTTTTTCAGATTATGTTATCAGTTTGAAGTATATGATGAACATGTTAACGGCTTCATCTTCTATCGGCGGTATGAGAACACCCACGTGTTGTTGTTGTTGTTTTGCACACGAACGCGATGACGTGTGACGCAGCGGCAGGTGACGGTCACGTGACGCGGAAGTGCTGTCGGGGGGTAACCATGGCGCTGCAGTTCACCGACGCGGATTTTCAGGAGGCATGGAGGGAGCTGGACGAGCCCCAGATACAGGGCGGATGGGAGCTGTTCACCGAGAGCATGGGGGTGAAAATATACCGGCGCTATGACACGGTAACTACTGACCGCCTTTAGCTTTAAACCAGCGGTGTGTATACGACCGGGTGTGTGTGTGTGTGTGTGTGTGTGTGTGTGAGAGAGAGAGAGAGAGAGAGAGAGAGAGAGAGAGAGAGAACGAGCTGGACTGGAAAACAGACTGAATAAACCCAGCGTTTAGTCACATTCCAGCACACACACACACACACACACACACACACACACACACACACACACACACACACAGACTTATGATATCTGCCTAAAATCCTGAATCATCATTATTATTATTATTATTACTATTATTATTATTATTGAATTATAATAAGACATGATTATTGCACTGTGTAGGTTTAGGACCATTCCCTAGGAAGTAAGTTTAGTTCCCTAAGGAGTGCACATGTGTAGTGATCAGGGGTCTGAATGTCACGTGACTCTATTAGATGTGCATCCTGACCTCATCTACCTTATTAATTTAAAAAAGAACTAATGTGTAATGTTAGTGTGTGTGTGTAAGTGTGTGTGTAAGTGTGTGTGTTAGTGTAAGTGTGTGTGTGTGTGTGTGTGTGTGTGTGTGTTAGTGTAACACACACACTAACACACACACACTTACACTTAAACACACACTTACACTTAAACACACACTTACACTTACACACACACTTACACACACACACACACACACACACACACACACACACACACACACACACACACACTTACGCTAACAACAACTCTATATGTTCCAGGTTAGTACAAAAGTAATAAAACTGTTTGCCTGCAGTCTGCTGCTTGTGAACCTCAACAGCTCCAACTTTACAACGTTTACAGTGTTTAAAAAAATAACTATTAAAAGCAAAATCTTCATTGACTGATTTTTTATGACTTAATTAAACAAAGTGTGTTAATAAAACAGGGTGACAGGGGGGCCTGGAGCCTGTCTCAGGGGACTTGTACGATGCAGGGACAGTCAATCGCAGGGCACACACATGATCGGGCATTTTAGGAACGCCAGTTAGGCTAATCTTCATGTCTTTGGACTGTGGGAAGAAACTGGAATAACCAGAGGAAACTCACCAAGCACGGGGAGAACACGCAAACTCCACACACACAGAGAATCTGGACCCTGTAGGTGCGAGGCGATAGTCCTAACCACTACACCACTTTTCTACGTATCTTTTTAGCCACTTACAAAAAGATACTGCAATGATAAAATGATTTTGCTTCCCCCCCCCCTCTTTTTTTTTTTTTTTCGAATTTTCTCCCCTAATTTTGGTCGTGTCCAATTCGTCCCAGTAGGCTCCCACATTAAGCTTCCACTGCCACTTAGTCGGGAGGGCCAAAGACCACCCACGTGTTTCCTCCAATCCACGTGACATCACCGACCATTTTTTTTTTTTCGAACTGCACCATTGGGGGGGCGGCGTAACACACTCTGAGGACGCTATCTGCTCCTTCCGCCTGTGCGAGCTCACAGACGCCCCTGATTGGCTGTAGAGCCGTCATTAATGTGGGAGCACAAAGTACCTCTCATCCCTCCCCCCTGAGAGAGCTCGGCCAATCAGCTCTCTCTAGACCTCCGGCTGTGAGACGTAACGGCATCACCCGGGAATCGAACCAGCGATCTCCGGATGATAGGGCGAGCACTTTACCACTGCGCCACTCGGAGGCTATGATAAAATGATTTTGAAGTAGAAGTTACACAATGTCCTAACAAGCATGTTGGGTGGAAATGCTAAGCATTGGACGTGATGTCCTTACTGTACCGGGGACATTATGTATGTGCACTCACAGAAGATGCCAAAGTCTCGCTTTTACTTGTTAACAGGACAGAACGTGAACTCCTGTTGCCCATTAGCCCATTAACTCGAAAATTTTGTATGTGCGCCTGATAACTAAACCCAGAACTCTGTGACCTACGTTAAACGCTATACGCTCACAGGCTTACTCAACGTTTCAATAACAAGGAAACAATCCTGTTTAGCCTCTTGGGCCAAGAGCACTGTACACTAATATTGATGTAGTGCCCTTATCTAGGGAGTAGGGAACTCGGCTAACTTTTACACCCTGGATTTGCTGTATTATATTCTGACTCTCCCTTGTTGTGTTCACAGAAAACAGGTCTTTATGAGTATAAAGTGTTCGGCTCGCTCTCCGGCTGTTCCCCAGATGTCTGCGCAGATGTTTACATGGATCTGGACTACAGGAAGCAGTGGGACTCCTACGTCAAAGGTAACTTTAGAGCAGGTGATGTTTCTCAGCCGACAGAGGGGTGAAGCAGGGCCGGTCACCACACGGCCCCGACACGTGGTGTCAGTTTGTACAGAAGTTGAACATCTGTCTCTACATCCATCCATCATTTCTTTTGTCCAGTTAACGTCTCTAAAGGGAGACACAGGAGTCACTGTGAAGTAGATGAAGTGTGTGGTGTGAAAACACGAACGTGAGCTGTTGCTTATCGTCTCAGTCACTCTAAGCAAAGTTCAGGATTTAACACTGATCCTCTGAACGTGATCGTCCAGAACATTGCATCGCTGTGCCGAACTCCACTGCGTTCAATCCAACTGTGTTTGAAAGACCGATGGACTTTAAACTGAAGGTTGTAATTTAACACTCTGCTTACAGATTGTGTTATTTCACAGTGTCACTCACACACACTCCTCACACACTCCTCAAACCAGAGATACCACATAACTTCAGTGCACTCACTTAACCAGTCCAGAGTTTAGTGATGATTCTCACAGCTGCTGTAAGAAATGAAGCTGTTCCTGTAGCATCTGGTCCGTTGACATTACAGACAGGAAACACTTGGAGAAGGGTGGTTTCTAGAACAAAAAAAACAAAAAAATCTGTGTACGGTTCCTCAAACACAGTTTCTGTGAGTCGCTGCGGTTTCAAAATCATGACTTTGGATCATTAAGAGTGGTTGCGTAGGTACAACCACGGACAACACTGATGACTTATGACTGGCTCTGGTTGATTCAAAGGTCTCCGGATCCCTAAGAATTATCACGTATTACATAGGAGTAGACGTAGTATTGCTAATGGGTCGAATGACCCTAATAAATACACTGTACTCTTCTCACTTTCTGACATGGATTTGTTTGTTCTGCTTTATTTGTCTCCTTTGTCCTCATCCAGGACAACCAGGTCCTGCACCACTAATGCCGCATTGCTCCTCCTTTTGTCTCATAGTCTCTTTCTGGGAAACTCTTTATCTGTCACGCAGCAGGTAAAGGGCATGGAATCAGTGTGTGTGTGTGTGTGTCCCATCGTGCTCGTGTTAGCGTATTAGCATTTTAGCAATGTGGTTGTGTGGTGTGCAGCTGTGTGTGTAACGTCATGTGTTCACAGTAATAAAGTATCTGTGCTCAGACAGGACCAGACACGCCCAGTCTGGGTACCGATAGTCCCGGGTTCCTAATCATGAGTACCTGATCTCTCAGGATCATTGAGGACAGAGCCGGAGACGGTTACTGTCTGACTTGTGACAGTGCTGGACTCATGTTGATGTTCAGGAAGGAGCGAAGGCTGTGTGTCGAGCACGTTGTGTATTTTTTTTTGTCTAAACAAGTGCTTGAGTTGTCTCTCCTATGTAAATTTCTCTCTCTTACTTTACGAAATGAGACAAAGACCAGGGCAGGGATTTCCTGTGAATGCAAACAAGCTGGCTCTGTGTGTGTGTGTGAGGGAAAAGGAGAGAGAGAGATTGTGTTTGCGTGTGTGTGAGTGTGTGTGTGTGTGTGTATAAAACGGTATACATGTGTCATAACATTCACTCTTATTTGATTAATGTTATGAAACAATCCGACTATGACACGGCGCCCATGTGAAGCATATTTCCTCTCTTCTCATTCCCAGCTGTGTGTGTGTGTGTGTGTGTGTGTGTGCCTTTTTGGGAGTCGATGTGGATCCTTTCGTAGAGAGTCATTTATTTAATATCTAACTATAAACATGTGTTATAATGTAAATATGCATTGTGTGTGTGTGTGTGTGTGTGTGTGTGTGTGTGTGCACACAGAGCTCCATGAGAAAAACTATGATGGACAAAAGGCCATTTACTGGGAGGTGAAATATCCCTTTCCACTCTCCAACAGGGACGTATCCATAACACACCCCGCGTTACTCATGTCACTGCCTCTACCATGAGTGTGTCCGCGCATATACTGTATGTGTATATATATATGTGTGTGTGTGTGTCTGTGGCAGTCCTCTTCCTTAACCGTCCTCCCCACCTCAGTATGTGTACATCCGGGAGCGCAGGGACCTGCAGGAGAACGGGAGAAAGATTTGGGTGGTGTTGGCGAGGAGCTCGGCGGTGCCTCAATGCCCAGAGAAGTCAGGAGTGATCAGGGTGAAGGACTACAAGCAGTCCGTCGCCATGGAGGCCGATGGAGCCCAGGACACTAAAGGTATAGGCACACAGTAACCTCATCAGTGTGGTTTGTTCGGGTTACTCCTTTGCTGCTGTTTTTTTTTCTTCTTTTTTTTCTTTTTCTAAATACAGTAATTTAAAAAGCAGGCACACTTCAGTGTCTCCACCAGCACATTTGTTAAAGCTGGAGTGTTTGTGATGGTTTCTGAGAATGCGTAAACCAGGTGAACACGTTGAATCTCGACTCTGTTCTAGTCTTCATGAACTACTTTGACAATCCTGGAGGGAACATCCCGTCGTGGGTCGTCAACTGGGCGGCGAAGGTGAGCGTGTGTAGGGGCGAACTGTTTAAAAAAAAAAATCAACAATAACCAACTTTGGCTTCATGTTGTTGTTGTTGTTTTTGTTGTTGTGTGTGTGTGCAGAGTGGAGTTCCTGGCTTTCTGAAGGACATGCAGGACGCCTGCAGTAAATACGCTAATTACTGCAAGAACAAGAACTGAAGTGCACTTTGACCTCGTTCTATCCCTCTCTCCTTCTCTCCACTTGTGTTCACCACTTGTACATCCCTCTCTCTTTCTCTCTCTCTCTCTCTCTGGAAGACAAACTGAGCCTAAAAAACTAGACAATGACATCATGTGATTTTAACAAATAGGCTTGCAGCGGTACCTCGGCATACAAATGAATTTTCGCCTTAAGAACTATAATTTTGTAACAAGTTATCCTCGCCATATGAAGCGTTTTTCGGCACACGATCGAACAAACCGAACGCATGTACGCCTTGGAACGGTCTTAAAACTTGTCCGCGTCGGTGGAAAGCCAAGCAAAGTGAGTTCACATATATTTAGTTTTTTTTCCCGCATTTTGTGCAAGATATAGTGAAGACGTAGGTGCCAAGAGGAATCATAAATTTAGGTTAAGTGAGGTTTAAAATCTATTTTTCATATTTTACTTCATTTTCATGTCTTTTCTAAATGTTTTGATTGTTTTTATATACAAAAAATATGATTATAGTGTTGGAAATTGGTAATATTGGGCTGGAATAGATTATCTTGCATTTACATTATTCCTCTTGGGACAATGAGTTTTATCTTAAGAACTCTCCTCCGGAACGGATTAAACTCCTATGTCGAGGTACCGCTGTATATTTAAGTGATTATTTTTAAAGTCGTGTCACAGATACATCTCTGCTCAACATTATGTTGCCGTATAAATATCTTCCCGCTCGCTTGTCCAGCAGCCTGTCACATTACTGTGTACGATCTGACATAGATCTGACTCGTCCGTACAATAGTGCCACTCTTGTCATTTATTTTAATTCATATATAGTGGCATCCCATGCTGGCACACTTAAATGCGCTATTTCAAAAGAGGTAAAGAGGTTGAAGCAACCCCAACCCCCACCAAATCTACATCTAAAAGCATCTGGAACGGTTAGAGTACGTGTCGATCTGCCCCCTGCTGGTTGCATGCTGTACTGCTGAATCATTGACGATGTTCACGGCGCTGAAATCTCTTTGCTGTTTTATACTCAATCACTCTATGCTGTAATTTTATTAACTTTTATTTCTTTATTTTGTTCTAATTTTTATAAAAGAAAACTCTAGGGGATGTTAAGGATAACCCAAGCAACCCTCCACCCATCTAAATCCAAATCATGGGCCTCTGAAAAGACAAAAAACAAGAATCATTAAAAGGTCATTAAAGGAGTTCGGGCTTCTTTTCCTGGTGCTGCTATAAATCATGTCCAAACAAGCAATTACAAAGTTCTACGATGATTCTTTAGCAGCGCCAGAGTTTATTAGCATTATCTTGCTGAAAAACACACTACAGTGTATGCTTGGTTTTTAAAATTAGTGCACTCCTTCAGTACGAGGCACTGGTGCTCATGTACAGGGTGGGTGGAAAGTAACTAGACATTCAAAATTTGTAATAAAGTCTACTACAAGTTCTATAGTCAATAAATATTGCCTAGGTTTTTTTCACCCACCCTGTATACAAACTTATTTATTAGTTATTAGCATTCATTACACACTCACTTCAATTCAGTTGCCTCTGTAGTACATGTGGATCTGCTCTCTGATGGCTCCATGCTGTACTGCTAAATCACTGATGGAGGTCACTGTGCTGAAATCTGTTCGCTGATGAAACCTGCATCACTCCATGCTGTATCACTGCATCACTCCATGCCGTATCACTGCATCACTCCATGCCGTATCACTGCATCACTCCATGCCGTATCACTGCATCACTCCATGCCGTATCACTGCATCACTCCATGCCGTCTCACTGCATCACTCCATGCCGTCTCACGGCATCACTCCATGCCGTATCACTGCATCACTCCATGCCGTATCACTGCATCACTCCATGCCGTCTCACTGCATCACTCCATGCCGTCTCACTGCATCACTCCATGCCGTATCACTGCATCACTCCATGCCGTCTCACTGCATCACTCCATGCCGTCTCACTGCATCACCCCATGCCGTATCACTGCATCACTCCATGCCGTATCACTGCATCACTCCATGCCGTATCACTGCATCACTCCATGCCGTCTCACTGCATCACTCCATGCCGTCTCACTGCATCACTCCATGCCGTATCACTGCATCACCCCATGCCGTATCACTGCATCACCCCATGCCGTCTCACGGCATCCCTCCATGCCGTATCACTGCATCACTCCATGCCGTATCACTGCATCACTCCATGCCGTATCACTGCATCACTCCATGCCGTAATACTGCATCACTCCATGCCGTATCACTGCATCACTCCATGCCGTATCACTGCATCACTCCATGCCGTAATACTGCATCACTCCATGCCGTATCACTGCATCACTCCATGCCGTATCACTGCATCACTCCATGCCGTATCACTGCATCACTCCATGCCGTATCACTGCATCACTCCATGCCGTATCACTGCATCACTCCATGCCGTATCACTGCATCGAACTTGCGCACTTTATATCAGAGCCTGGCGAACTGTTTTTCCACAAGAAATAAAATGTGGAGAAAAGTTTAGATTTATCTTGGTTTTATGTATATGTATATATTTTTGGGAAATTTTTGCTGTGCACTGGAGAATACTTAGTATGTTATTAAAAAAAGGATAGTTTACGGTGAATGACATACAAATGAATTTTCGCCTTAAGAACTATAATTTTGTAACAAGTTCTTTTCCTGGTGCTGCTATAAATCATGTCCAAACAAGCAATTACAAAGTTCTACGATGATTCTTTAGCAGCGCCGGAGTTTATTAGCATTATCTTGCTGAAAAACACACTACAGTGTATGCTTGGTTTTTAAAATTAGTGCACTCCTTCAGTACGAGGCACTGGTGCTCATGTACAGGGTGGGTGGAAAGTAACTAGACATTCAAAATTTGTAATAAAGTCTACTACAAGTTCTATAGTCAATAAATATTGCCTAGGTTTTTTTCACCCACCCTGTATACAAACTTATTTATTAGTTATTAGCATTCATTACACACTCACTTCAATTCAGTTGCCTCTGTAGTACATGTGGATCTGCTCTCTGATGGCTCCATGCTGTACTGCTAAATCACTGATGGAGGTCACTGTGCTGAAATCTGTTCGCTGATGAAACCTGCATCACTCCATGCTGTATCACTGCATCACTCCATGCCGTATCACTGCATCACTCCATGCCGTATCACTGCATCACTCCATGCCGTATCACTGCATCACTCCATGCCGTATCACTGCATCACTCCATGCCGTCTCACTGCATCACTCCATGCCGTCTCACGGCATCACTCCATGCCGTATCACTGCATCACTCCATGCCGTATCACTGCATCACTCCATGCCGTATCACTGCATCACTCCATGCCGTCTCACTGCATCACTCCATGCCGTCTCACTGCATCACTCCATGCCGTATCACTGCATCACCCCATGCCGTATCACTGCATCACCCCATGCCGTCTCACGGCATCCCTCCATGCCGTATCACTGCATCACTCCATGCCGTATCACTGCATCACTCCATGCCGTATCACTGCATCACTCCATGCCGTAATACTGCATCACTCCATGCCGTATCACTGCATCACTCCATGCCGTATCACTGCATCACTCCATGCCGTATCACTGCATCACTCCATGCCGTAATACTGCATCACTCCATGCCGTATCACTGCATCACTCCATGCCGTATCACTGCATCACTCCATGCCGTATCACTGCATCACTCCATGCCGTATCACTGCATCACTCCATGCCGTATCACTGCATCACTCCATGCCGTATCACTGCATCGAACTTGCGCACTTTATATCAGAGCCTGGCGAACTGTTTTTCCACAAGAAATAAAATGTGGAGAAAAGTTTAGATTTATCTTGGTTTTATGTATATGTATATATTTTTGGGAAATTTTTGCTGTGCACTGGAGAATACTTAGTATGTTATTAAAAAAAGGATAGTTTACGGTGAATGACGAGCTGTTAAATGGTTTTGTGGGTGTAAAGTATTTAGGTTTGATTTACAGGAACAGTTCAGGGAAGTATACAAAATGTTCTGCTCTTATGAGTCGTGAGATTTGTGTGTGCGTTTTTTTTTTTTTTTACGTTTTGCAATAGGAGGCTAGTTAGCTATCTCACTTAATCAATTCATCATACGTAAGCAAAAAAAGTAACAAACTATTGCTAATTGAGAATAATCACATGCAAAAGAGCTATTTTTCTAAATGGAAAGATTTCTGAAACATGCCTTACTTTTGAAATAGAATCCTTACTGTATAAACCTACAGTTATCTAATGAATGGTCGATATATATTTTTTTTCTCAGAGTAGTGATTGATTATTATTATTATTATTTTTTAGCAACAATGAACAGCATAACATGGCCAAACATCAGTGATTACAAAGCACGGTTCCTGATCATTATAACTGCATTTCCTTCATTTCTATAGAAGTATAGGTGTTGATCTGCCCTCTGTTGCCTGTATGGCGTATTGCTGAATGATTAATGATGTTCATGGTGCTGAAATCTATTTGCTGTTCTACACTCCACTCTATAACTTTTCATTTAAAAACAAAAGAGCTTTGAACATTTTCTTACTTAGTTCATTCAGTAGGTTGTTTTTATCTCTGTTTAACAATATATAGCAATATAAATAATTTAGCACTGTGCTAAGCACTGTGGAAAAAAATCTTAAAGTACATTAAATGCATGACTTGATGATAGATTGAGTAAAAATTAGGCAAATCCCAAAAGGTTTCTAGACAAACAAGAAGTCTCTTGCACAAAGTTAGATCTTATGATCTTATTTGAGATTTGTCCCACTAAAAGGGGTCAATTTCAAATATTTATTTTCATACCGCCTTAAGTGCATGTGCTTTTATATGGGTACGGTTTATCAAAACGTGGTTTTTCTTTTCTTTTACATTGCTGTGTCATTTATTTTATTGTTTTTTTTCCATGCATGAATACCTCTTGTAATGTGTGCACATTATGATTAATTATAATCTAATCAGCTGTATGTGGTGTTTATTGATCTGAAAGATTTGTCTCTGATTGCAATAAATAAAAAATAAAAAGAAATCAGTGTCTGTCCTGTTATTGTTGATGTTATCGCTGATCATTTGAGATTTTGATTAGACCTAATCCAGACTATAAATTAAAAAGTCTTTGTTGGAAGTTGTGAACATATAAAATGCATTTAAATTAGTTCTATTCTTGCAAAAAGTTTTTTTTTTTTTTTTTTTCCAGTCACGTAAATCATGTGTGTGAGAGCCATCTGGTGGCTATGGGATAAAAACATCCAGCTGCTGAAGCTCAAGTGTGGTTGTGCCCGTGTGTGTGCCCATGTGTGTGTTTGTGTGTTTTATAAAGCACCATTGTCGAGCCTTAAAATTATTTTGTTTTTATTGTGTTTAAATAAATCTTTTAATCTTTTAAAATAAACAATTATTAAATTATAATTGTGTTTGAATGATATTTTCACCAGAAAAGGAAGCAAACATGTCTAACCAGTCAGGATCATTTACAATTATGGAGGAACTGGCTTCGAGGGGTGTGAGGCCACGCCTCCTTCACTGAGACTGACAGATACAGAGGCCATACTACGCCCCCTACACAGGCCACGCCTCCTTCACTGGGGCTGTCAGGTACAGAGGCCACACCTCCCTTACCTAGACTGACAGGCACACAGGCCACGCTATGGAAGTATAATAGTGCCAAAGTTCTTCAAAGCTAAAAAGCAGGTTGAATTACATGAACTGAAAAAAAAACGTGTTGCAATAAAAAATGTTTGAATTTTTCTGCATTGCAATTTGATCTGAATTGAAAAAAATCCTCAGAGCATTTACAATGTTTGAAATTTTTGCCACTGCAATTTATTGTGGTTGTATATTTCAAGTGAAAATGTAATTTAAGCATTTAAAATTCAATGCAAAAATATTCAAGTTACTAAATTACTGTTCAAAAATATTTTCAAGTGTTAAAAATACAATCTTCATTATTTTTCAATCTTACAAATTCAGGTAATAAAATTCAGGTCTTCACATATAAAAATAAATGCTTGTTTGGACATGATTTATATTATCTTCACAATAAAGTGTGTATGTGTTAAAATGACCCCACTGCCGTAAACACTATATTCAAAGCAAATCCCAGATACCCAGCAGCATTAGAGACAATAACAGTAAGACAGGTTATAGACTGCACACTGTATATCAGTCAGTACACACAGGGTGTGAATACCATCATTCACTTACTGCACCGTTCCCTCTCTCACCTGGAGACTGCTGGGAGCACTGTGAGAATCATGTTCTTTGATTTCTCCAGTGCCTTCAACACCATCCTTCCAACAATCTTGAGGGACAAGCTGGAGTACACAGGAGTGAATCATCACCTCACAACATGGATACTGGACTACCTCACTAACCGACCACAGTACGTGAGATCTCAGGGCTGTGTGTCGGACATGGTGGTCTGCAGTACGGGGGCTCCACAGGGAACGGTTCTGGCCCCATTCCTCTTCACCATATACACTGCAGACTTCACTCACAACTCCACCAACTGCTTCCTGCAGAAGTTCTCCGATGACTCTGCAATAGTCGGCCTCATCACTGAAGGGGATGACAAGGAGTACAGGGAACTTAACAAGGACTTTGTGGACTGGTGCCAAAGGCACTACCTCCAGATCAACACTGGAAAAACCAAAGAGCTGGTGGTAGACTTCAGGAGGCACAAACATCCTCCACTACAACTACTGAACATCCAAGCCATGGTCATTGAGTCTGTGAAGAGCTATACGTAGGTACCTTGGTGTTCACCTGAACAATAAACTGGACTGGACTCACAATTCAAATGCACTCTACAAAAAAGGGCAGAGCAGGCTCTACCTGCTGCGGAGGCTCAGGTCTTTTGGAGTGCACTATGACTCTGTGGTGGCATCAGCCATCTTTTAAGGTGTGGTCTGCGGGGGCAGCAGTATCTCTGCTGGGGACAGAAAGAGACTGAACAGGCTGATTCGGAGGGCCAGCCCTGTTCTAGGATGCCCTCTGGACCCAGTGGACGTGGTGAGTGACAGGAGAATGGTGGCTAAGCTGTCATCCCTGTTGGATAACATCTCCCACCCCATGCAGGATTATTTGACAGCACTGAGCAGCTCCTTCAGTGGCAGGCTGCTGCACCCACGATGTGGGAAGGAGAGATTCCGCAAGTCTTTTTTACGAACTGCCGTCAGACTGTACAACTTAGACTCTGACCATATACGCACAAGCAAACGAACAAACACACACATCAAATACACCATTGTAGTTATGTGCAATATTATGAAGGAACATTTTAAACTTTATAGTGATGTGCAATACTATGGGGGAACGTGCAATTTTTCTTTCTGTCTCGGGGAACCACCATAACTGGGCAAAGTGCAATTTAAAACATTTAGAATATTACTGTAAATGCCTGTCATTCACTCTCTGTATGTATACTTCAGTACAAACATATTACTTAGTCAACTGTGTTTACTTATTGTCTAAATATATATTTATGTAAATATTTATTACTACACAGATGTCCATATTTTATAGCCAGATTGTATAGTTTACATTTATACTGTTAGTATTTGTTATTTTATTTTATTTCCCTTATTTATCTTATTTTACTTTATTCTGTTGTTTCTTAATTTTTAACTTTGTACTGTCCACTTGCTGCCGTGGCAAAACAAATTCCCCACTTGTGGGACTAATAAAGGTTTATCTTATCTTATCTTATCATATTATATATGATAAGATAAGATAGAGTTTGTTACTCTGTACACTATACAAAAAATATTAAATCACACTTCACTCATGCACACACATATGAAACACTCACACATACATATATACTACTAACTGTTCAGACAACTACATGAAGACTTATGACTTCATAATAAATATTAAACTTAAACTGAAATGTTGTAATTGCGTTGCATAAAATAATTTGTAACAAAAAAAAAAAGTTTTTGTGTTTACCTTTATTTATAAGCAATATAAATGTAACAAAGTCTAAACAGCATGTATGTTGTTTCTGCTGCTGAGGAAATTAATCCCCTCTGGTTACTGAATGTGACTGTAACATCACCGAGCTCAGGGGCGGGAAACCCATCGCTCGCGCGTGTGAATGAAAGAGCGCCGGCTTTGCTTTGAATATAGTGTTTACGGCAGAGGAGTAATTTTAACACATACACACTTTAAAGTACACTGCGGCACGGACAGCAGCAATCGGCTCTCCACTGCTCTTCCTGTGATATCCCGGATGTAAAGACCTGCATTTTATTACCTGAATTTGTAAGATTGAAAAATAATGAAGATTGTATTTTTAACACTCTTCATTATTTAGATAAAATTGCGATGCAGAAAAATTCAAACATTTTTATTGCAACACCTTTTTTCAGTTCATGTAATTCAACCTGCTATTTTGCTTTGAGGAATTTTGGCACTAATATACTTCCATACCACGCCTCCTTTGCAGTGACTGACATATACACAGGCCACGCCTCCTTTGCAGTGACTGACATATACACAGGCCACGCCTCCTTTGCAGTGACTGACAGATACACAGGCCACGCCTCCTTTGCAGTGACTGACAGATACACAGGCCACGCCTCCTTTGCAGTGACTGACATATACACAGGCCACGCCTCCTTTGCAGTGACTGACGGATACACAGGCCACGCCTCCTTTGCAGTGACTGACAGATACACAGGCCACGCCTCCTTTGCAGTGACTGACAGATACAGAGGTTATGTCTCCCTCATGGTGACTGACAGATCCAGAGGCCACGCTTCTTTTTCCTGTACAGGTACAAACAGGTAAAGACATTAGCTGTCCAACATGTCAGTTAAAAGTGGTATTTTTTCTTTGACAGTTTTTGTAAATAACTATTATATTTAAACACCATGATGGGTTTCTGTGGTTGAAGAACTCTTCTTGGTCCTTAATAACTGTTCTGTCAATCAAAACATTGTCATTTTTAATCATTTTCCAGAATATACACTGGAATGTAAATTCATTCTAAAAATATAGTTGATAAGTGTGTGTGTGTGTGTGTGTGTGTGTGTGTGTGTGTGTGTGTGTGTTCATGCCTGTTGATAAAAATCAGGTCTATTTTTGCACCTAATTTGATCCTTCGCGAGACTCCAGCTCCACAAAACCTCCAGACCTCCATCAGTGCAAGACAAATATATTTCTTGGCTGAGGAGGTTCCCTCTGATTGGGAATACACAAGGCCAATTAGTGTAAGAAAGTGATCTAGCCGAGTCTAAACTGCCTCCTCGGATTTCCCAGGTGCCGCTCTGTCTGCCAGGGGGAACAGAATAGACCCTCTGCCTGGAAAGCTGCCTGGTTGCTTTGTGATTCTTCATAGATTACAATTACAGATATGAGGCTCCAGGCTGAATAGGCTATTATACAGAGGGTTTCTGTACCAGTAGCACGCTGTGTGCTTTGAGAGTGGCTTGATGGAGGGCATTAAATCCAAATATACATGCAGAACCAAATTCACCTCATCCTGGCTTAGTTTCCATCTCTATGTCGTGTCCTATAAAGACCTCAAACCTGGTATTACACAGTTATATTCTAACGATTTTGATGCATTCTTACAAAACCATCTGTGCTAAGCAGTTTAATGACAGGAGGGCAATATATTTCTATTTAAGGCTGATTTTAGACTAGAGTGGCCCCGATGGCTGGAAAGTCAACTGTGGGATGACGTACAGTATATGGCCTTTACCTTGTTTGGATCACGTCCCGGGTAATTAACCATACTGTAGAAGTAGTTATGATCATGATACAACTATCCTCAGCTCTTTTACCGCATAGAAGGTATTCACCATATAGAAAAGCATATGCTGATGGAAGAACTTAATGTGCAGAACTCCTTTTCCAGAAAGTATATCATGGTTGTGGATGATGAAGACTTTGGCATTGAGATGTTCTGAGGATCACTTGGAATGGATTTTGTGAAAGAAGAGCTTCATGATAAGTTGGTCAAGCTCAGGTTCCACAAAAGCTGACAGGATTTGAGAGTGACTTTCTGGACATGCTCAAATCCCTACTTATTATATGATATTTTTGGGCTCATCAATAAGGGGCATGTTTGCGTCTGTTGAAGATCCTTTACCATTTCTTCTTCTTCTTTATGGTAAGTCACTGTGATCTTTGAGTACAAGTGGCTGGACTCATTTAAACATCAGGAGAAACACCCGGAACTGACCACCTAAAGAAAAAAAAAAAACTAAAGATTTGTGATTACTATTGAGCAGTCCAGATGATGAGTTAAGTTCCAAGGGGGCCATGGGGGGCATAATGCTGGAACTTCCAAGTCTAGCACCAGGGTTCATATGGTGATGCCCTACTTTTCAACTTTTAAATAGGCAAGTACGCTTCTTAACAATCTCCTTTGCGCCAAGCTGTTCTGAGAAAAATCCTGGATGCTGGAAGGTAGAGAGCAAGTAGAGAGTAATCTGTATTATCTTGTCATTGTCAGTTGGTTAAAGAATGGCTCCATGACAAACAAAGGAAGATGGGTGAGGCCTACTTGAGGCCTTTTTTCCACTAGAGCCCAGAAATTCAGAGCTCAGCCAGTCTCTGTGTGTTTAACACTTTCAGGAATGTCAGCTACTGCTTAAGCTAATGTTTATGCTTCATCTTTTATCCCCCCCAACCTCCACCTCCCGTGAAAGCAAGCAGAAATGGGTGCTTTCTTGACAAATGTGTGTGCTCATTTTTTTTTAAGGAAAACACAAATGGGGAAAATTTTTCATAAAATATTACGCTTTTCACGTGCCTGTAGTAATAGTCACAAGCTTCTTTCTTTAGAGATCAGTGTTACTCTCTAAACTTCCATCAGGTTTTTCTGTGGAATTGCTTTACCAGTGGTTCCCATTTTTGATGCTTGAATGCACCTGTCCCGGTGATTTTTTTTAGTTCTCTGCCCTGTCAGTCTGATCCAACTACGTGCCACTTCATCAATAAACAGTAATTACAAACAACCTGCTCGTTTATACCAAACAGACTTAATATTATAATGCAAACATTATGATCAGTATTTTGCCGATCCTGATGTGCTCTGGAATAGCTCTGGCCCCACAGGGCATGACTCCTCACAAGACCTCTGGGGTGTGCTGTGGTGTTGGGCACCGGGGAATTGGCAGTTGAGCCTCTGGGGCGTCTATTGCTTGATTGGATTGAGATCTGGGGACTTTGGCTGCATTGGCGTTTTTTTGTGTTATTTGACCAGACGGGCTGACCTTTGGTCCCTGTGGGCATGGGTGAGCCTTGGGTGCCCATGATCCTGTCACCAGTTTAAGACTGATAATTAATGTTAATGTGTTGATGTTATGTAGTGTCAATATCATTGTTGGTCGGTGTAGACTGGATCTGAGGATTGGCCCTTAACATGATCAGTACATTTTCATTCTGGTGTCATACACAGGGTTAGTCCTAAAATTTGTAAACCTGTGAGTCAGAAGTACAATGCTTCCTGATGATCTGCTTAATTTTACTTGAAGTAAGAGCTTAAAGTTAAATTATTTTATGCAATCTGTCAAACTACAGTATGTGGGCAAATAAAACACACATTCATCAACCTGCCTGATGGAATTTCATGAACTAGCCTCAATACAGGCAGGTTAAATTATGACACAATAACTTCTGATTTATTTAATTTCTTAAAGTGTATGGTCAGTGTGATAGATGTAAGGAATGTTACTTTCTGATTTTTAAGTGATTTGAAGCAACAATGAATATAGTCCTGTTTAAAAGTGTGTGTGTATGAATGTGTGTGTGTATATGTATGTGTGTGTGTGTGTGAGTGTGTGTGTGTATATGTGTGTGTGTGTGTATGTGTGTATGTGTTTATGTGTGTGTATATGTGTGTATGTGTGTGTATATGTGTGTGTGTAAGTGTGTATATATGTGTGTGTGTGTATGTGTGTATGTGTTTATATGTGTGTATGTGTGGTTATATGTGTGTGTATATGTGTGTGTGTATGTGTATGTGTGTGTGTGGATGTGTGTATGTGTTTATGTGTGTGTATATGTGTGTATGTGTGTGTATATATGTGTGTATGTGTTTATGTGTGTATGTGTGTATGTGTGTATATGTGTATGTGTGTGTGTGTAGTTCAGGCTGCATTCCTTGAAGGAGTCTCCTGAGTTTAGAGGGATCAGTGTGTTCTCCAGGTTCCTGGCAAGCAGAGAGAGATTCTTGTGTGTGTGTGTGTGTGTGCGTGTGTGTGTGTGTGTGTGTGTGTGTGAGCTCATGCTGAACAGTAATTAACTTTCTCACTAGCAGAAATGTAAACATTTGAGATCCTTTTCTATATGACCCCAATATTTTGGGGGGCGGGGGGTGGGGGGAGGGGGAGATGTGTGTGTGAGTGTGTGTGTGTGTTGGGGCGGGGGGGGGGGGGGGGGGGGGGGGTTGGGGGGGGGCTGTGCTGTTATTAAACAGTTTCGATATGACCTAAAATGTGAAGTACAATGTACTTTTGACGATGATGTCAGACTGAAACATGTTCCAGACTAGATGAATGAAATCAATCATAAATACAACACATATCACAAGAAATATTAACACCAATGAAGCAAAATCAAAGTGTTAATTATTGACCAAAAAGATGCAGATGTTTTTTTTCATACAAGCCTTCCAGGTAAAAGCATGTTACCTGTGTGTGTGTGTCTCTGTGTGTGTGTGTGTGTGTGTGTGTCTCTGTGTGCGCGCTTAGAGTGTAACAATAAAAAAAAGTCACTAATGATTTTTTTAATAAATATATATAAATATGTAAAGAATCGTCTAAGAATTTAGCCAAGAAAAAAGTGTTTCTTTTTATAAACAGCTACTGATAATTACAAGGTTATTACAGAGGAATTTTACAAGGTTCTTTGCGAGCTACGCACTTATCAGTCATCGCAAAATATAAATGGTGGAGTTGCGCTGTACGCTGGCTTTCTGTTATTTGTGATAAAACGTTCTTCATTAAGTGTTTGGTAATGTTTCTTTCTTTTCTATTAATTTCATTGTTCCTTTATTTCTTTACTTTTTTAGAACATCTGCAACAACAACAAAAAAAATGAATAAATCACTGTGTCTTAAAGCAGCACATGTGGAATTATGAGGAATATTTGTAATAATCTCTGATTAGACTATACTGTATGAATACATCTGAATGTACAGCAAAACACAATGAGTTTTTTTTACAGTAAAACACACAAAATCATTAACTTTACAATAAAACATGTAATACAGAGGGGTGATGGTAATCCCATTAACTTTGCAGTACAAAAAACTGTAAATTTACAGTATTCAATTTAAAATTTTATATATATACACATACACAGTCATACACAGTACGATATGCAGTGAAATGCTTACACGACCGCCAGTGACCTTAAAAAGAAAATAAAAACTATATATAGGGAATAAATATTAATAAAAAGAAATACGAAAGAAAAGTTAACTATTAAAATAAACTGTACAAGTAAGGGCATAATAAAAATATTACAAAATATAGAAATAAAGTGGTGTGATATGATTGAGAGACCTTATCGCCTGCGGGAAGAAGCTCCTCCTCAGTCTCTCTGTGTTGGCCTTCAGGGAGCGGAATCGCTTCCCAGACCGCAACAGAGAAAACAGTCCATTGTTGGGATATCTGAGGTCCTTCACTATCTTCCTGGCCTTGGTCCAGCACCTTTTGCTGTAGATCAAGTGCAGGTCAGGGAGCTCGGTGCGGATGATGCGCTCAGCTGATCGCACCACCCCCTGTAGAGCTCGTCTGTCCTGCATGGTGCTGTTCCCGAACCAGGTCGTGATATTTCCCGTCAGGATGCTCTCTATGGTGCAGGAGTAGAAATTCCTGAGCACCTTGGAGGGCAGTCTAAAGTCTCTCAAGCGTCTGAGGTGGTAGAGACGCTGCCGGGCCTTTTTTACCACGGTGTTGATGTGACAGGACCATGACAGGTCCTGCGTGATGTGAACACCGAGGTATCGGAAGCAATACTGTAAAACACAATATTAGTAACTTTACAGTCAAACATGCAATATCATTAACTTAACAGTAATACAGACAATAGCTTTAACTTCCCAGTAATACACAATAACATTAACTCTTACAGTAACACACACACAATATCATCAAATTTACAGTAAAACATGTAATATCATTAAATTCAATAAAACACACAATATCATTAACTTTGGAATAAAACACAAAATACCATTACCTTTATAGTAAAACACCCAGTGTCCTTAAATAACTTTTCAGTTATTTTTATAGGTTTTTAGTAAACTACTGAGTTTTGTTAACTTTATAGTAAAAGTCCTTGTTAATGTAAAATGATTTATATTTTATTATATAAAAATAATATATAAATTGACAGTAAAACACCTAGTTTCATTAACTTTTTAGTGAATTCAGCATTTTAAATTTTACAGCAAACCAACCAATATCATACAGTAACACACACTATTTACATTTAGGCATTTGGCAGACACTCTTATCCAGAGCGACTTATATTTTTATCTCATTACACATCTGAGCAGTTGAGGGTTAAGGGCCGCGCTCAAGGGCCCAACAGTGGCAGCTTGGTGGTTGTGGGGTTTGAACCTGGGATCTTCTGAACCGTAGTCCAATGCCTTAACCACTGAGCTACCCCTGGGCCACCCTATCATTCACTTTACAGTAACACACACGGCATTGTTAACTTTATGTCAAAACACACAGCCTTATTAATTTTACAGTAAAAGACTTTATAAGTAACTTAACGTGAAAACCTACATTCCCTTTGCAGTAAAGCACATTGGATCATTCCTGTAAAACCCTCAATAGTGCACACTTATTATTAACAGAGTTGATTATTGTCTCCTTAATTTTAGCAAGATAATATTGTGTAATTTAATATATTAGATCCTTGTGTGAACTGAAATGAAAGTGTTTTCATCAGTTTGTAATATGTGATGTTTACTTACAGTACTAATTAGTATACTTTACCTAGTTAGTAATATGTGATGTTTCTGGACACAGCCACCAGAGGGCGATTGTGATCCTCTTACAGTATCTGTTACAGTCACAGTGATGCCTCCTTCTCCTCTCGCCTGCTTTAAAAAAAAAAAAAAATTATAATAAAATAAAATAACTAGGCCATTAGAAACATCTATTCCTAGAATTCATTGAAAATGGCAAGTCGTCTGCCTTGGTGTCTCCTGTCTAAATATTTAAACCTGAGAAACAGAAGGCATGAGGACGCCACTGGCTGGGGCGGTTTTAGAGTGATTACCAGGACGCTGCTAGATCACTTTCCCTTGGCTCAGAAACACTGCAGAAGATCCCATATCCTCAATAACCCTTCAGAGATGAAATGTAGTGTTTATACTTTAGCTGGCAAGCATGGACAATGAAAGAAAGCTGTCTGCTCCGGAAATCGCGATGAGACTCTGCGGAGCCATTAGCATAGGACCGATGAATCGTAATTAGCGTATTGGTTTATTTGGTAAGAATATCTGGAACATGTGATAAAAAGCAGAATCATTTATACCGCAATGCTTTTATTCTGATCCTGATTCTGGTGTTTAAGAAATACTCCATAACAGCTGCTGTAACCGTAGCGCAGGTTAATATTAATGCTCTCGCTCTTATCGTTTCTATAGTAACAGCTACGTCATGGGGGCGTGTCCAGCAGATGCTCCAAATAAACTAATTAAAGCTTGGAAATAGTTGTGTTTTTACCATGAACGATTATGGAAGGAGTCTCCAGTGTCAGCGCTTTATAAAAGTTAGAGGTAAAGCTGATGTCTTCAGGACCGACAACGTGACAAGCTTAATACATGTAATAGAAAAAAAATAGAAAGATTGCTCGAGGAAGGACTGTTGATTAAAATGAAATGTAATAAGTTATAAATAAATAAATAAATAAATGAATTAATGAATTTATATTTAGTTTTTTAATTAAATTAAGTTAAATGATTGATTGTTGGTTAATGTTGAACCGCAGCGATTCACAGTAGGGTTTTGATATATACGTTTTACTTACAGTATTTTCTTTTTGCAAATTATTGATATGGCCATTAGCTGATTCGCCTAAAAACAAGACCCTGTGATCTTACCCAAAGAGAAAGGAGGTTATCAGGGTCTTCAGAGAAATCCAGGACATTTACGAACCCTTAAATCCTTTTTCTCAAACTTTTTACTCCACTCGTCTCGCCTGTCCATTTTAAATCCTCCAGCAGATAACCTCAAACCCCTTCCCTATCAGACCGTACTTGGATTTGAGTGGAGAAGCGCCGTTCAGGCTAAAGATCCCATGGCTTTGGCTCACGGCTCCTACACGTTCTCCTTGACCTCATTTTTTATTTTCTCTCTTGCGGTGATAAGCGGCAGTTAAAACCCAAGGGGAGGCCGCCAGGAGCCGAGTTCTTGTTTCCAAAGGTCAGGAAGGCCAAGGCTCCTCACGAAACATGTCATCCGAGCTTTTACAAACGTGGAACTAAATCTTTTCAAACTCGTGTAACATCGCAGAGTGCTAACTTAATTCCTCTCTACGTGTGAGCGAACGGACACCTGTAATTGGCCCGCTCACTCTGATTGACAGCAGACAGATGAACGACATCCTCCTCACTCGGACAAAATTTCACAAACTCGTAACCTTCTGACAGTACAGCCAAATGCTTAGACGTGTTGTTCCACTCGGGAGCGTTTGTTTATTGTTTTTAGCATTGCCGGTGAGAGTTAGCTGGCTTGTTTAATTGTTTTATTTTCCACTAAATGAGTTTTAGGATGCCGTGTGCAGTTCGCAGCACTTAAGAAAGTACACTGTCTGAGATTTAAGAGTTCCGTGTGTCAGGATTCCAAGTAGAACCTCTATTTGAGAAATAATCATAAAGTACACTGCTTTGTTGTTTAAAAGTGGTCTGGACATGTTTTTTTTCTTCTTCTTTTATTAAGGTTAACACCACATTCGGGTGGAATGGTCACTTCAGTTCAAATAACTGTCTTGAGATATTATCAAAGTCTTTCCAGCTCTACTTCTATGAGTATAACACTTCTACTTTTCCATCTTTTCATCTGAAATTTTTTTTTTATTATTATTACACTATATCTCCATGTTGTGAAATTTTAATAATTCCCAAATTTCTGCCAAATTAGAAAATTAAATTTGTTTAAAAAGTCTCAAAGAGTCAAATAGAACTGTAAAGTATACATTTGATTTTGATTGCTATTGTAAAGCTGTATATGTTCTTTGAGAACTTATTATACATTTTTGGGCAGAAGTACTGTAACATAAAAGAAAATTCAAACACCTCCAAGATGAAAAAATCACAAAAATCACTCGAGCACAGAGAACATGGAGCAAGTGCTAGAGAAATTTCAAAGTCTGTTCTCAGATAATGGCTGGATAAAGCTTTGTGAATTCTGCAAGGAAAATGTCATTTTTGCGATACACTTTATTTTAGGGGTGAATGATAGTGATGGCAATGTAATATCATACCATCATTAAGAAGAAATATCTTGATGTACCGGATGGCAAAATTTTTTTGTACTTTTTCCAAGCTAACTACATTTTAATAAATAAAATTTTAACTGGTGGCACGGTGCTGTAGTGGTTAGCACTGTCGCCTTGCACCTCCAGGGTCCGGGTTCGATTCCCGTCTCTGTGTGCATGGAGTTTGCATGTTCTCCCCGTGCTTGGTGAGTTTCCTCTGGGTACTCCGGTTTCCTCCCACAGTCCAAAGATATGCAGGTTAGGCTGATTGGATATTCAAATTGCCCATAGTGTGTGAGTATATGTGTGTGTGCCCTGCGATGGATTGGCAACCTGTCCGGGGTGTACCCTGCCTTGTGCCCTAAGCCTCCTGGGATAGGCTCCAGGTCCCCGGTCCCCAGGTCCTCCTGGATACAGGATAAAGCGATATTGAAAATGAGTGAGTGAGTGAAAATGTAACTTTTTTAAAATATGCAATATCATTATGTATAAAGGATTTTTATGCAGCGCTACTGTACTACTAGGAGGTTGTGAACAAACCTGCAAACATTTTCTGTCATTCCCCACTTAAGGGGGTGGGCGAATTTTCAAGCAAAATGATAACGAAAACAGCCAAGTGTACTATTTATTAAAAAATCTATTTCTAAACCAGTAGGATCAAATAATGGCAAGTTCAAAACAGATAAAATACACGTGCAATTGTTATAACAGGCTTCGTCACTTATCTAGAGCTTTCTTTCAAAGAAGTCGAGTGGCTTATTAACGTGACTGGGGTGTGTTGTCTCTAAGTGTCTTCCTACTTTGTTGGGTCTCATGCTATCTGCTGCCAGCGGTTTAAGACACAAAACACACACAGGTCTCTCCTCTGCCCCCACCATCACCACCATGAATCCAAGCGCAACATAGGCTTCATCATAGGCTTTTTGGTTGATTAGGCTGATGATGCTGAATCACCTGCTTTTTTGTGGTCCATGTAACAAATGTATCCATTGACGTTATTATGCTCACTACATACAGTACGCTACTGACCCGGTGTTACGCTCTAAAATGCCCCCCCACTGCCACGGATTGCCTCCCCTACATAATCTCTTTCAAATAATATATTAGAACATAAATTCATAGGTTTATGGTTTACAAATTACAAATTATAACAAACGAATTTAATTATAAAATAAGCAATATAAAAAATGTTGTATAAATTATATATATTTTTTCATATACCACATGTATATTTTAATATTGCTTATTTTATAATAAAAATCGTTTCCTATAATTTTTCACCACAAACAATATTTATTTAGTGTAATTTGTGATAAATAATTTGTTATTTGTACATTGACAAACCCCTGCAAAATAAATGTGCCATAAAATAATCATTTTGGGGGATTTGTATTAATCGTCTCGACGGCTGTCACATGCCTATTCTGCCTATACTCCCTTCTGTTCAGCACCTGAAAGATCAAAAAGCTACTTTGTTGCCACACTGGAAACTAGAAATGCCAGACTAGTACTGCCTGATAAAATACAGAAACATCAGCATACACATTGAAATAAATGAAATGACATATATAATACCGAATGTTTCCTTATATATTGTTCCTCTGCAATTAACATGCCGACGTTAAACCGTTATTGTTGCACTATGGTTCCACTTTTTCTCTAATGTTATTTTAATTAACTTGTATTAATGATCCATTTCTTTGCGTGTAATTGTTTAGTTTCGAGTGTCCGATGTTTATTGTCAATAAAGAAAAGCATGAATTAGAATAGGTACCTTCCTATTATTTTCCACTAATTCCCTCCCGTTCATTGCGCCACACCTGTCATGTCTGTATTCACCACTAGTGGGGCGCCACACACTTTGAGAACCACTGCTCTAAAGGGACTCTAGGTGTTAATTATTTGTTATTTCAATTATTTCTTCATGTGGCACCTGTGTCGCAATGACCCCAATCTCTGCAGATCTCTGCGGTTGTGCTTCTTTGCTGGAACTTAAAAAAGACATTCATAGGGAAGAACATATGCTGCAGACATATTAAATTGCATACGTTTTAATGTAATCTCATAAGGTACTAAGAAACAAATCCTCATCATTCATCTTTACATCCTGAAAATATAGGTTTGATCAGAGTCATGGATGAAACATTAAACAAACAAGCATTTTGGATGCAAGTGCATCCTGTGTTATGGATGTGGTGTATCTGAAGAATAAGGTTATGTAATTAATTTAAACATTAATCATTATTAAATAAAACAACTATGAATTATTAATTCAGTGATTATTATTGATATTTTTATACTTTTTAAATTAATATATATATATAATTAATAATTTTTCCTCCCTTGTGGTCAATTCCCACCTATTCCTAGGGCACCTTCCCATCAGTGGGGCGAAGGTTATCATGTGCTTCCTCAGAACCAATGCCATCTTTTCTAACTGCTTGCTCACACCCCATAGGCATAACACACTCAGAGGACAGCGCTATCCGCCTTGTCCACCTTCACCTACCATTTCCATGATGATTTGAGAGACGAGTAGAATAGAATGCCACCCAAGCCTCCCCCGAGGGAACTCATCCAATAAGGGGCTTCGAGGTTACAGCATCAACTGGGATTCAAACCTCCACTCTCTGGATCATAGTGGTGAGCTCATGGGGCCCACAGGGAACTTTTCTATATGATGATGTTTTTTTTCCTCCAGTGTTAGTGCCTTGTATTAGGCCAGGATAAAAGAAATTCAGAAATTTAAAACAGCCATATTTGAATACACAGTGGTACTGTATACAGAATAGTGTGTTGTGTTTGTCTGTCAAGTAAAATCAAATAACCCTGGCATGGATTGTTTGCCTGGACCGCTGGGCCCATTGAGTCTTGATTGTCAGTCCCATTGAAGATGAACTTTTGTTCCTTTTATTTTTCTTTTTTCTTTCTTTTAGAAATACTCATGAATTAATGGAAATCCTCATGGACTGAAACCTGGCTTTGGTTAGTCTAGTACGTCTGTCTTGTGCTTGTTTATTTGTGTTATGTTAATGTTCAAGTATTGCTCCTGTTCTTTCATAAAAGAACATTGTTAACTCTTTTATTTAAGCACAAACGCAGTCCCAAGAACGTCTGGCAAAGATATCTTTCAAACGGCTTTGCGCTTGTTGGGTACACACATACTTGCAGAGCGAAGCAGCCAAATATTTTCAGAGCCCAGAGCTGCTTCCTGGCATTCCACCAATCTGAACACATTCATGACAATTCCATAAAAAAAAAAACAAAAAAAAAAACTTAGTACTGTCTAGCTAATTTAAACTCTTACTTTTTTAAAATTACTGTTGCAGATCTTTGATGGTCAAGGATCATTTGTAGCACCGTATCAATCTTACCAGATGGAGACGTTTTCTTGGCACCTGAGGATCATTTATTACGTTTGTGGTGTTGATGAATCACAAGATGTATTTTTCAATGTCATTTAGACACAAAATACAGTTAACGTCCTAGTCCTGAGCATTTAATTAGTCCAGACCCAAAAGGGAACGCATCAATGAGCTATTAAAGCAGGTCGCTCGGCCATGAAAATATGACACACACATCGATCAAAGTGGCACTCTCCATCCTTCATATAGTAGCGGGTCCAAGATGCTTTACTTCACACATTCTGGATTTTTTACACACACACACACCCACACACACACACACACCCACACACACACACACACACACACACACACACACCACACACATTCCATCAATATTTAACTGGAATGGGTGTATATTTGAACATGTGGTTTCCCAATTTGTTTGGAATACAGTAGGTGTAAAGAGAAAATGACCCTGGTTGCTCAGAGACCAGGGACAATTCCAGTATTGTTCATGGTGTCGGTGGGGGAGCAGGACTCGCTCGGTATGACATAACCAGAGCCGGGGTAAAAAATACACTCCCGGTATGAACCGCTCTTTTCCAGTGGTGTACGATCGAAGACTCACTAAAAACGCTCAAGATTAACATCAAAGAAAACGAAACTTCTTTTTCAAAAAAATATTATTATAAAAAAATAAAACTAGTTTAATCTGATTATCCCTGTGTCTCTATTACTGATAATTAATTGAAAAGAGAAACACAATACAACTTGGATGCAAGTGTATGCATTTACTCAAAAAACATATTATCAAAACAAACAAGAAATGAGAGCCAAATATGACCGAGAAAACCAGGAAGCTAAATAAGACACACTGATCAAGTGGAAGCAAAAAAAAATAATAATAAATTAGTGCGATCAGAGATGATTCTAGAGTCTGTTAGAGAGTTTATCATCATCATCATCATCATCATCTTATAAATAGTAAATGGAGTTGTGTAATTTGTATAAATCTGATTGAGCTACTGGGTGATGTACTGTAGTCCAGGGTGACATTATCGCCACCAGAACCAGTGCTGCTGTGACACAATTTCCCTGGAACCAGTCTAAATGTTATGGTATTTAATAAAATCATGTTCTTAATCTTTATTAAATAAAAGCACTTTACATTTTATCTGTTAATAGTTCTGTTAAAGCTCCTGTTCTAACTTATGTGATAGCAGGTATAATGGGTTCCAACAGGTATAATGGGTTCCAACAGGTATAATGGGTTCCTATAATTGATACCTACCTTGGGTATGTGTGTGTATGTGGAATTAACAAGTTCTGTATGGGTTTTCTCTGGGTACTCCGGTCTCCCACACATGGAGACTAGGATAATTCATGTTTCTCCAAATTTCCTGGAGCATATGTGATCATGTGCCTTGCTATGGACTGGCACCCTGTCCAGGATGTGCCAAGTCCCCTAGGATAGGCTCCCACAGGATAAACACTATAGAGAATGAGTGAGTGACAGAGAAAAATAAACTACTTTATCCCAAAGACTTTGAAAAACAAAGTAACAGCTTTAGCTCAGACTGTTACAATCCACTGGCACTGGAGACTCCCTCCATACATCTCCTTACAGAACACTTTAATGGAGGAAATGATACATATGATAGGGTTATAACACACATCAAGATTCACATTCCTGTAGAAACAATAACGTATCAGAGGAAGCACATTAATGTAAACCTGCTGTTAACGAATTAATTAACACCTCTGAGCAATCAGAACTCATCTGTGCTGTGCTAATGAAATTTACACTAATTTGCTAAGCTAATACCAATTGTTTTACAAAATACAAGATAAATGTATCCTTGCTATGCATATGTTTATACAAATTACCTTCTTAGTGAGTGCTTTAATCTTTGTTCTTGTTTATGCTTTTGTTTTGATCTAGGTGAATTAGCATGCTAGTGCACATGAAGCTTTTTTGTTCTTGTGTTTAGGTGATGTTTACGCTTGCAAACACTGTAATGGGATGATGTTGCAGTGCTGCGGTACACGGAACTACACACAGCGTATCAGTATTGTAGTGTATTACTAAGCATAACTCATTGTTTGTTCTTCTTGTCATGCTTCTACACAGTCAGCTTCATCCGCGTGCTGATTCCACTGGACACACTAACAGTATGTTTATTTCATGCTGGCTTGTACAGACATACGTCTAGGCATGCTAACACGAAAGCTAAGATCAATAAACTTTAGATTGGAAGCACATTAATCCCAAAAACTTTTTTTTTTGTCTTTTTTAGAAAGTTTGTCTTTCTGGCTTTCATCAGCTAATGAGGGGTGAAGCGTTCTGGCAGCTGAAGCACCCTGGAGGAGCTTCGGGCTTAAACAGATCTGATATGTGGCACTGAGTCCCTTTAGAATGTTGTGTTTCTGCTGGAAGCATCAGCAGTGTGTGTGTGTGTGTGTGGGTGTGTGTGTGTGTGTTTTGAGTGTGCTGATGCGCTGTCTCCATTGCTAATACCCTGCACAATGTCTTCATGAGACAAGCTACAGATGTAGACTCGGATGAAAAAAAAAAGTCAGAAAGAAACCACGAGCAAAGTGAAAACACTTTGTGATATTTTCTCTGAATTATTATTTTTACATTAATAATAATAATTTCCTAGTGAGACAAATACCAAGTCACCTATTTTCTTAAAAGAATTGCAGAAGAATGTGTTAAATTCTGCATTATTCTGACACACACACACACACACATACACACACTAAGTAGCATTGTAGTAATCATGAGCTATCGTAGGAACTGGCATTACACTAAACAAACTAACACAAGAGCTAGCATTACAGAACAAACAAAAGACAGACATTTGTAGAATTGTCTGGATTTTTTTTTTCCTCTAAATTGCATGTCAAACGTACCATGGCGGGAAATGACGTGATTACAGCCCGCAAATTACCATTTACAAGGCACCAGAAAGTCAGCAGTGTAACAAACAGGCTAATACACAATAACACACAATAATACAATCTAATTCAGTCTAAAGGCTGATTTTTGCTTCTTCATCAAGTCTATGCCGTAGGTCTCACATAACTGCGTACCCTATGCTGTGCTCCATGGGTTTAGCCTGATGTACATCTTTCCAGGAATGTAACTACACATTGCAGCAATGCAAATGGCAAATACAGTTAATGGTCCAACTGTTAGCAATGCCTTTCTGGCTTCTTCTTCTTCCTCTTCTTCTTCATCTTGTTCTGCTATGGATTTACAGCTTCTCCTAAGCTTCCATTTTTTAATCAAATATGAATTCGAAAGAACATGGACCAACTTTAAAAGACACAAAGCTGATTTTCACAATAGGGCCCTGGATCATTTCTGCTCAGGCAGGCCCCAAAGACTGGTTCATTTTGATCATCAGTGAGAACTCATCTTTTTCTGCTCGGGAACCGTGCCTGAGTCCACTTGAAGAGGCGTCCTTGAGAACTATACAGCTTAATTGGGTGGGGATCGAATCAGAACTGATCACTGATCGGCTTTCAAAACTTTCAAAATCTCTGTGTGATCTCATCCTCTCTCTCATGTCCACAGCTATAGCTGATACGATAGGAAGGCAAGCGAGAGCATCGTTTATTCTTTTATTTATTTATTTATTTATTTATTTTTCTCCCTAATTTATTCGTGGTTAATTCCTCCCGTCACTAGGGTGCTCCCACATTAAGGCTACTACTACCACTCAGCTGGGAGGGCCGAAGACTATCCCGTGTTTCCTCCGAACCGCGTGACGCCAGCCGACCGCATCTTTTCGAACTGCTCGCTCAGTTCACCGTTACTGTGTATACATTTTTCCTGAAATAGCGCAAAGGTTAACTTTCTTGTTTTCTTCTTTTCTTGTGTTTAACGGTGGCTCACAAACCAAGTAGCTGCACACTGCCACCTGCTGTATCAGAGAGTTTAAATATGCAAGTGTACCCTGAGAATGGAGAACAAAAAACAACGTAAATGCTGAGGGGTGGGAACACGGGAGCACCCATTCCTAATGCGAAAAAAAACACGCCCAAATATCATCTCTGTTTCAGTAGTTTCAGTTGTTCTACATTTGTCAATCAGCTTCAGCTGCAACAAGATCCACTCAACTTCATATAAGGTCGTGTCCCTTTTTGTAGCTCTAACAGCTTCCACTCTTCTTGGAAGGCCGTCCACAAGATGTTGGAGTGTTTCTGTGAGAATACATGTCCGCCCATTCTGTAGAGCATTTATGAGGTCAGGCATTGATGTTGGACAAGAAGGCCTGGCTCACAATCTCCAGTTCCAGTTCATCCTAAAGGTGCTTGATGGGGTTGAGGTCAGGGCCGTGTGCGGGACAGTCAAGTTCTTCCACACCCAACTCATCAAATCATGTCTTTATAGTCCTTGCTTTTTGCAGTCATGTTGGAATAGAAAAGGACCTTCGCCATGCAATGTCCACAAAGTAGGAAGTGTAGGATTGTCCCAGATGTCTTATATATATAAATATATTAATTGCAATAATGAGTGGAGTAAGCCTAGTCCCTAGATGTGGTCAGCTGTCAGGTATATGAAGGCCTTAAGCCTCGCTGCTTGGTAGGTAGATGGGAAAGAGCCATCATCACAGGTAGCAATTGGCCAACATACAACATATGGATTAGCATTAAATTAAACTGTACATTAATATAAACCTGCACTACTGGCAGAGCTGCTGTTACAGACAATTAATCTCCTGAAAAGTAGATGTTGTCCAGTAGATGTTGATTGCATTCAGCGTCCTTAAGAAACCAAAGAGGTGTGTGAGTCTCTCTCTCTCTCTCTCTCTCTCTCTCTCTCTCTTTTACTCAGAGTGAATGAGAGAGACTGTGTTTATAGTAAGGGAAGATTATGAGTCTGTGTTTTTGAGCCTAAGCCTGTGTGAAAGGCAAACCGTGTCTCTGGCCGCATGCAGGTTTATGGAAGAATCAAAACTTGTATCTTTATGGCTCTGTGTGGCTTTCTTGGTATGTGTGTGTGTGTGTCTGTGTGTTTGCAAGTGTGTAATTGTAAAGTGGTTCATAACATTTGTATGTATGTCTGTGTGTGTGCGTGTGTGCGTGTGTGTGCGTGTGTACGCGCGCATGGTGTGTGGGATTTGTGTGTAGGTTTATGGAAAAGTCAGAGTTTGCGTCTTTGTGGTTGTCTGTCTCAGATCATGCGTTTTCTTCTGGCTGGGGTAGCAAATGCTTATTCTGTGTGTGTGTGTGTGTGTGTGTGTGTGTGTGTGTGTGTGTGTGTGAAAGAGAGAGAGTTTATAGTATGGGCATACTTGTGAGTGTGGGTTTATGCAGTCTGTCTGTGCAGGTTTATGGAAAAGCCAGGTACTGTGTCTGTGTACCCGTGTGTGTGTGTGTGTGTGTGTGTGTGTGTGTGTGTGCGCGCACCACACCCTCAACCAGCTCACTTCAGAGGGTGTTTAAACACACAGTCAGAAGTTCTACATCAACAAAAAAAATAAATGATACTCAAAAACTTTTGAAATCTGATCAATTAAAATAAATTCACATGTTTCAAGGGCGGAGTTTCATCAAATACAGCTGAAGCAGTTTAAACAGCCTTTTCACTAAATAATGTAGTTCTTAAACCAGAAGCGGAAAGTTCTAGCGTATTAAAACCACTTCAAATGTAAAAATGACAATGGGACTTTTCTCTGAATTCTGCTGAAAGCCTGATGGAGCTGTGTCATGAGCTTTAGAGCACTCATCATTCCCAACATCAGTGTACACATCAGGCTCTGTCATCGCCCGGAGTAAAGGTTCCTTGCTGTGTTTAACCGTGAGCCTCATTGACATCGTCATCATCATCATCATCATCATCCTCATTCTTATCATCATCATCATCATCATCATCATCATCATCATCCTCATTCTTATCATCATCATCATTCTCATCATCATCATCATCATCTCTTCATCTCTGTCTATGCTAATTATGAATCCATAAAAGTATAAAAGATCTTGATATATTACTGAAGTTGCTCATCATCATGCAGAAATTTATACATGACACTATTATGAGGGACACTCTGAAGAAGCTTATTAGTGTGTGTGTGTGTGTGTTGTATAGAGTGTGATTTGCTGAAGAACTGGCAGAGACAGTATTGAAGTGAAAGATGGCAGCAGCTGATAGAGGAGAAAAGAGAAGGAAAAGCACACACTGCAGCAGACGCTGTGGGTTTGAGCGTGTGCCAAGCAGATTAGCTAAAACAACACTGAAGTCTCTTTCCATCTCTCTCTCTCTCTCTCTCTCTCTCCCTATGTTCCTTTAGACTTCTCAGTTTGTTGCATCTGGAAATCTAGACCTCCAGGCAGGTATTACATTCAGATAAAAACAGCCGTGACAGACAGAAGTAGAGCTCTTATTATTCCATGTGCTGTAGCTTCCACACCAGACACTGGCTCCACATGGTCACCTACCCTCTAGGGACCTTGCGTGCACACACACACACACACACACACACACACACACACACACACACACACACACTGTCTCTACACAAGTAGAGACTTTAAATGCACAGTTTAAACTTCAATGTACATTAACTGTGACCTCAATACTTCACTGTGAAATAACCCTGACCGCAATACTGTACTGTATAGTGACTGTGCACTCTATAATGCACTTTGATGTACTTTAAACTGTATACTAATTGCTTTACTGAACAAAAACTGTATACTCAATATTTTACTGTACAATAACTGTATACTCAGTACTCCACTGTATAGTAACTCTATACTTAGTACTTCACTGTACAATAACTGTATATTTAGTACTTCACTGTATAGTAACTGTATACTCTGTATTTCACGGTATACCGACTGTATACTCAGTGCTTTACTGTATAGTAACTATATACTCGGTGCTTTACTGTATAGTAACTATATACTGAGTGCTTTACCATATAGTAACTATATACTCAGTGCTTTACTATATAGTAACTGTATACTGAGTGCTTTACTGTATAGTAACTGTATACTGAGTGCTTTACTGTATAGTAATTCTATACTTAGTACTTTACTGTACAATAACTGTATACTTAGTACTTCACTGTATAGTAACTGTATACTCAATACAGCAGTGTATAGTAACTGTATACTCTGTATTTCACGGTATAGCGACTGTATACTCAGTGCTTTACTGTATAGTAACTGTATACTCAGTACTTTACTGTATAGTAACTGTATACTGAGTGCTTTACTGTATAGTAACTGTATACTGAGTGCTTTACTGTATAGTAACTGTATACTCAGTACTTTACTGTATAGTAACTGTATACTCAGTACTTTACTGTATAGTAACTGTATACTGAGTGCTTTACTGTATAGTAACTGTATACTGAGTGCTTTACTGTATAGTAATTCTATACTTAGTACTTTACTGTACAATAACTGTATACTTAGTACTTCACTGTATAGTAACTGTATACTCAATACAGCAGTGTATAGTAACTGTATACTCTGTATTTCACGGTATAGCGACTGTATACTCAGTGCTTTACTGTATAGTAACTGTATACTCAGTACTTTACTGTATAGTAACTGTATACTGAGTGCTTTACTGTATAGTAACTGTATACTGAGTGCTTTACTGTATAGTAACTGTATACTCAGTGCTTTACTGTATAGTAACTGTATACTGAGTGCTTTACTGTATAGTAACTGTATACTGAGTGCTTTACTGTATAGTAACTATATACTCAGTGCTTTACTGTATAGTAACTGTATACTGAGTGCTTTACTGTATGATGACTGTATAGTAACTGTGTATTCAGTACTTCATTTCACAATAACTGCATACTCTGTACTTTATTAAGTTATTGTAGGACACTGTACAATAACTGTATACTTTGTATTTACTGTACAATAACTGTATATGCAGTAATTTACTGTACAATAACTGTATATGCAGTAATTTACTGTACAATAACTGTATATGCAGTAATTCACTGTACAATAACTGTATACTCAGTACTTCACTATATTAACTGCATACTCAGTATTTACTGTACAATAACTGTATACTCCGTACTTCACTGTATAGTAACTCTATACTTAGTACTTTACTGTACAATAACTTTATACTCAGTACTTCACTGTATAGAAACTGTGTATTCAGTACTTCATTTTACAATAACTGTATTCTCTGCATTTTATTGAGTTATTGTATAACACTGTACAGTAAATTTATACTCAGTACTTTACTGTACAATAATGTATACTCAATACTTCACTGTACGTAAGTGTAGTATTAAGTGTAGTAAGTATTGTATTCCAAGTATTTCACTAATCAGCAACTTTTTACTCATTACTTCACTGTACAGAAACTGTTCTCAAGCCTTCACTCTACAGATAACATGTACTCAATTCTTTACTGTACAATAACTGTTTTATCAATACTGTACTATACAGTTACTGTGTGTTCAATGCTTAATTGTACAGTAATGGTTTACACTGTACCTAATACTTCACTGTAGTTACTGTGTACCCAATATTTAATTGTACATTAACTGTATCCTAAGCACTTCCCTGTACAGTAACTGTGTTATCGGTACTTCATTGTACATACTCTGTATTCTAAGCATTCCACTGTGCAGTTACTATGAACTTAATTCTTTATTGTACAAAAAATATACAATAGTAGTAACAAAAGTACTTCATATACTGTACAACTATTGCCTACTGAGTTAATTTTATTGTACACTACATGTTTATATATATATATATATATATATATATATATATATATATATATATTAAACAGTTGGTTTGTACTAAATATTAGTTACTGTATACACCACATACTCTGCTTTATCTAATTCATACTCTGTACTTCACTCTGCACTTGCTTAATACTTCTTTTTTTAAATATTAAGTATTTTACAATTCTTTTTCATTATATACTCCATATAAAAACTAGTGCTGGCTCACACACCTAACTAATGGTTTTAGCAACTTCTTGTTTAAGCACATATTTTATGACTTTTCAGCTCTCTGGAAACATATTTGAAATTACAATGACAATATTTGTAATAATTTTGTTGAATTGAAGCGATAATGAAAAGTCTTATGAAAAGCCATGACTCCTGCAATTGTTAGACCATGATGACAACATAGTCCATTTCTATATAGTTCAATATAGTAAATAATATATAGTTTTATAACCTAAATCTTCAGAACGAATTGAAGAACTGGATGTAGCAGCTTTTTAAGTGATAGGTTTTTTTGGCGTCATAATTCGTCTCCCTCTTTCTCAGGGCCGAGTTTACTTCCTGTGCAGACCGATGATGGATTTTCCTGAGAGAGAAAGGGGTGCCACTTGGTGCTGGTGTAAAGGTGAATGCTATAACAGATGCTCGAGAGAGAAGTCATGCTGGGAATCATATCGTGAAATGGTTCCTGGAAGGTATCAGCCGTTACCTTGGGTGAGATAATTGTGGCTGAAGATGAAAAGACCTCCAGCTTCATGGATTAAAATGTAAACTATAGAATTATTTAAAAAAATCTATATTTACAGATAAAATTAATGAGTTAAAACAACTATTCTTGTGTAGCAACAAAATTCATTCATGTACTTTAAACATCTCTAAATACTAATTTCTATGGCAATAATGACCCATATTACAGAAATTGTGTGATGCATTTAGAGAAAGTTTACTCAAAAGCATAAATTTCTTGAAATGTGAGATTGATCTAGGTGTTTTCTGCTTTCATGACTGAATAGCTGGACAGACTTTAACAATTTATCGTATAAAATAAAATAAAATGCATTACTATTAATAATTATTGTACATATGATTAAGAGGATGTGTACATGTTAATCTAAAATTCCTGCTTTGCTTCATTATTTTAATGTTTCGAATGTACATCCTTTTTTTACATAATATATATACAGTATGTTAAAAATTTCACTTATGGATTTTGCCTGAGATCAGGATGGCCCAGATATATCAGTAAAGTCCATAAAATCTGATTCGAGGAATGAAAAAGTAGGACTTGAGCATTCTTTGTCCCCATCTACTCTCTTATCTGAGTCCGTCATCTCCATCATCTCTCTCCAACACTTTCCACAGTCTCGTCAGTACATCAAACTCTCTTTCTCAGGTCCTTCTAGCAAAGATTCCCTTATTAGTATAAATAAATCATGCACACGATTTTATTTTTAAAAAAGTGTTCTCATGGTCAAGTCTTTTCAGTCCAAAGATATGAACTGTGTTACTGTGTAGTTGTCCAAAGGCTAGGACCTTTGGGGACGTAGCCACAGTATTTTTTAAACACTTCAGTCCTGCATAAAGCATTAAAGGGATGTGACACTTTTGCTTTCCTGCTTGCTTGTTCTTAAGGCTTTGATCATGTGCAGCTTGAAGACAGCCAGCGTTTCCTTTTAAAACTAGCGTGAAACACAAATCATCTGTTGATTCGAACCTCCAGCCTTGCTGAAATCTGTGCACTTTGTTTCTTAAATCTGTCCCCTTAGGAACCGTATAGGTTTCTAAACCTTCAAAAGGTCAGATGTGTACTTTTGGAGGCAATGTAATATGGAAAGACCCAAATAAGCCGCTCGTTCTTGCAATGATTTGCTAGCAGCGATGGATAAAGATTGTTAGAAGTGGTAGAATCAATGATGTGACATGGTGAATGCATTGCAGGACATGTGCAAAGGTCATATGTAGGTCACAGTCTTCTGACTTTTCTCAGGGAAGGCTGCAGCCTCTTTGGATTCATTCTATCAATTACTTTATTCCCATCAGTTTTTATAGTACATCTAATTCAAAGGGAAATTTTAAGCTATATGGTTCAGCAGTTAGCATTGTCACTATATACCTCAAGGGACAGGGGTTTTAACGTTGCCTTGGGTCTGTTTATTTGAAGTTAGCATGTTCTCCGGTGCTTGATGAGATTCCTTTGAATACTCCAGTTTTCGTTCAGTCCATGACATGAAGTGTGAGCTGATTGGTGTTTAGAAATTGTTAAGTGTCTGAATTAGTGTGTGTGTGCTAGTACTCTGTGATCGGTTGGCAGGCCGTCTAGGGTGTCCCTGGGTACTCCCTGGGACAGGCTCTCGGTCCTATTAAGACAATTTGCAAGTGAGAAGATGTATATTATGGATGAAGGGATAAATTGATGGATATTTATTTGATATTTATAAAAGTCTAGAGTGTCAGCACTTTGTAACAGTTAGCGGTAAGAGGTAGCTCAGTGGTTAAGGCATTGGACTACGGTTCGGAAGATCCCAGGTTTAAACCCCACAACCACCAAGTTGCCACTGTTGGGCCCTTGAGCAAGGCCCTCAACTGCTCAGATGTATAATGAGATAAAAAAAAATGTAAGTCGCTCTGGATAAAAGCATCTGCCAAATGCCTAAATTTAATGCCGTAAGATTTTATTTTGCTAATAATATTATTATAAGAGCACCTCCACAAACAGTTTATACATTTCCTTGAATGTTTGACTATGGCATTGAATATGGCTAGCTGTTACTGAATTTGTCTGTAATTTGTCACTCAGCTATCCACTAGCTTAGTGGTTACCTGTGGGAATGTGGTTACATTCCATGACGCACAGTATTGTAGAACACAGATTTGCTAGAAGCTTACCAAAATCACCTATTTTACTGCATGATCCTGTTACTTATCCATAATGTCTTTTTGTGCATGGTGACATTTTAGGAAAAGGAGTGCAGCCAGATCCTTCTTCACTTTTTCACTTTTTTCCCAATGTTTGGTGAAAGCGGTTGAGGTGGAAAAAGATCAATCTCATTGAGTGTCTCTACGTCAACTCAGGCAGACGAGCATGTATGATATTTGTCAAGATGTCGTCCTTCTAGAGGTTTAGGATGGGGCCGTAAGGGGGGATGGCTCCTCAAGGAATGTCTGTCTGAATAAGAAAGGATGGGAGGAGAACTTCAGAGAGACCGAGAGACTGGAGTCTGATGAAGTCCTCTGTGGCGACACTAGAAATAAATGAGTGTCTACCTCTCACTGATGCTCTCGTTTATTACTTTTAAAGTGTGTAAAGGTCAATAGGGTTCTTAAACACCGATTTCATATGTAATTTTTTTTGGTCCTTTTTATTTTTAAAGTGATGTTACATATTGACAAGGTGGATCCTTTATACTAGCTGGTAAATCATTATGGCTGACATTCATATTTCAAGTTATCTAGCAGTGTCCTCATAATCCCACAAACTGTGTCTGTGTCTTGATCTTATTTAAACAGCACATATTTGTGTACCTCCATACTTTTCAAGTGTAAATAATCAGACTTGCCCAAGTTGTAGTTCTAAAAATGTAGTAATAATAATGTTTTTGGCTTCAGACCAAAGGTATTAAAAGAGTACTGATGCTGATGACCAAACCAATGGGCAAACCTCTAGCTTAAACCAATACTGTTCATGCTTCTCAGGGGATGCTTCTGATACGTCTTATTATATGTGACTGTAATGATCTGCTTAAGTCCCTTCTCACAATCCTAGACTACACTAAATACCTGATCCCCTTATCCATTCCTATCCAAGATCGTGTACATGTCCTGCTGACCTGGTTGAAAGTCAGTGCAGTTTGTGAACATGTACAGCCAAAAGGTACTCCATGTCTCCCATTCACATCCTGCTTTTTACCTGTGCCCTGATATGGTTGTCATTGTTAATCCTAGTTAAATTGACAGTTGGAAGTACATCTCATAGCATCATTACTAGAATGTGTCAATGTTTAGTACTTGATCTACTCTTGTTCTCTATTTATGCTCTCTGGGCATTGGTGATTGGTTCTCGTGAACTCTTTTATCATTAATACACCAAGGACCCACAACTCCCAAGTTTCTCTGAGGATATCGGAATACCTTTTTGACCCATCAGTTGAAACTTAACCTTAACTAAACTGAAGTGATATACCTAGGGTCCTCTCTGCTGGACCACCCACAGTGTCAATGTGGCATAAAGAGCTATGGATTTTGGTGTGATAGTCTTAACTTTGTAAGTCAATTCACATCAATCTGTGTATCGCAATCTGTTCAAATCCATCAAAGAAACCTTATTGAGTTCTAGACTCAATTATTCCATTTAATGATTCCACTGCCTCATCTCTGCCTAATTCTCTTCAGCAGAATTAGAATGCAGCACTCATTCCAAAGTTCTCTCATGTCTCGTCCCTAAGGACCTAAGGAGGTGCTGACGAACTCCGCTGGCTTAGTTTTGAGGCAAAATTTAAATAAAAAAACTCTTGTCTAAGCAGACAAATCCTTTTTCTTATATTTGTCTCAGAGGTTTGACTATTCCATGGTATCACCGTGGTATTTGTGGCACCACCATGGTAGGCATCATAGGACTGTATAGAGTGCCAGGGTGATTACTATGGCAATTTAGTCAGTACTATTGTATGTACTTTACTGAATAATATTATAGGTACTGTTGTACTTCAGTTGGTACTGTAAAAGGTACTACTGTACAGTACCTTGGCCGGTATCTAATATAATATGTTTGTACATACTGTACCATTTAGTTTAAGTTAGTAGGGGTAGATATTCTAGATACATGGGGAAGGGGTAGCTCAGTAGTTATGGCATTGAACTAATAATCAGAAGGTTGCTATCGTTGAGCCCTTGAGAAAGGCCCTCGATTGCTCAGATGTAGAATGAGAATGTAGAATGTAAGTCGCTCTGGATAAGCACATCTAGCAAATGCTGTAAATGTAGTACGTACTACTGGTATGGTCTAGTGTAAGCAGTATTATTAACATATCATGATAATATAAGATTTGGCAGTATTCTAGTAGGTAGTCCAAAGTAACATATTACAGTACATAGGAGAATCATCTACAGTACCAAACTGTTATACCATTGCTGCATAGAACCATGTAACATAGTGTGGTACATGTACTATATAAGCAAATAAGTACCATGGTACTATCAAAAACACCATGGTTACCATTAGACTACTATGGTATCCTTACTGTTGTAAAATACCTTATGGAGATGAAGATTTAGTGGTTAGGACTTTGGACTTCTGATCAGAAAATTGAATTTGAGTCCCGCACTGCCACACTGCCTGTGTTTTTCAGCTGGGTTAGAAAGTTAGGTCTGCAGTGTAAATGTGTAGATCTTGCAAGATCCCACTTTAGTAGTGGAACAATCTTTATTTCAAAGGTTCTTTATGCAACTTTATAAAGAATTACATATTTTGGTATGGACAATTGATATGATTAGTTGTTTTAAGGGTTTAATACAAATCTCTATCTGTTTGCTGCTGCAAAATAATATCCACGAATATTTCTGCATCTACACAAAAATGTAAAAGAAGTAAATACACCCGCACGGTTTTATGCTAAAATATACGCACCAATTTTTTTGCCAATATTATGACTACTATTAGTTTTCCTTTCTTCGAGACTGAAGTAGACCTGTCTTCAAGCCTAGAAGGGACAATTCCAAAGAAATATTTGATTCCACATCATCCACAAATGGGATTGGATAGTTGTTCAGTCTGATGGTGGACTGTCCCAGAGACACACAGCTAGGAATCTTGAAATCTCTCTTTCTTCTGTTGACATTAAAGAAAAGAGTAAAACATGAGTGGAGTCTTGAGGTGGTCGACCCATCAGCCTTGCGAAAGATGTCTTCTTGCTGTTAGAAGATCTGCTGAGAAGAACAATGCTCTCATGTCTAGGAGAGTCAATGCTCTTAAAGTTGCTATGGAACTTTAACATAGTGTTAAACGTGTTAACAGCTAAACACTACTCACTTAAAATTTGTAACCCATTTTGGTGCATTGAACTTTATCATAAGCTTTCGGATATCTGTTTTTGCGTCTGTGTATTTATAAATAAACCTTTAGTTTACTTAAGGTTAACTTTTTTAAACTTTTAAAAAATATATTTATTTATTATTTTCTATACTGCATGTGTGTTCTACTTATTCAGCTTCTGTTGGAGGTTATGTAGCGCCATGTTAGTCAGCTCCTCTGGTGACAACAAGCTTCCCGGGTTCCACAAAGTTATGAGTTGGCCCATGGCGTGTGTGTGTGTGTGTGTGTGTGTGCGTGTGTGTGGACCGTGCATTTATACTACTCTTGACAGTAGCAACAAAGTAGCCCATTTGTCTGGTGTCTCATCAGGGCTGCAAACATACAAGGAGACAGAGACGGAGAGAGACGGAGCAGGAGAAAGAGGAGGCATTCTTCTGAGCTGTCACAATGAGAGACGTGTGTGTGTGTGTGTGTGTGTGTGTGTGTGTGTGTGTTGGGCGGGGGGCCAGACAGCGACAGAGAGACTCGCCGGGATCTCCCAGAGGACTTGTGTGTGTGTGTATGTGTGTATATATGTGTGTGTGTGTGTGTGTTCGTGTTATGAGAGGGACTCCCCTCACGGCTGTGTGTGACGGCTGGAACAACAGCGCCAGACTCCAACCCCCCTCTACGCTCCCCTTTCCCTGTCTCCTGTCCTCCTTCTTTTCTTTCCTCTCGCGTTGTCCCTGAGGACTTCACATCTCTCTGCCCCATGACACTTTCTGCTACCTGTCTCACTCAAATTCTGTCTCACTCTATCACTCTATTTATTTTGTACATCGACACTTTCTCCTAGTCACTGTTTTTGTTTTCTTGTCCATGTCATTATTTTTTCTTCTCACACACTTTCACAACTTCCTCACACCCAATATTAGTGTGAGCAATATTAGTCTGCTTCTTCCTTTTTTGACCTGATGTTTTCTATATGTTTCTCATACTCGGTCTTTCTACCTTCTGAGATCCATCCTTGTCTTTCTCTGTCTGTTCCTGCTGCTTACAGTCTCCATACCTCTTTTCTGTTTGTCTCTCCCTCAGCACTTTCTCCATACATCCAGTCTTTCTCACTTTTCCTTTCCTCGCATCTCTTTTTTTTCTATTTCTTATCCTTATCCTGTGCTATCCTTTTCTCTTCAACACCTCCTTCATATATTGAGCATTTATTACTTATTTTCTCCCTCACCCTGGCCATTCACTCTTCTCATCATTTTTTGTGCATTTTGTTTTTGCTTTTTTCATGCATATCTTTCTGTTCTTTCAAAATAACCCTCTCCTCCATTCCTGTTCACACAGCACAATGGGAAAGTCCAAAGAGCTCATTCCAGATTTGAGAAAGAGGTTGGTAGATTTACACAAGTAAGGAATGTCTCTTAGATCGACTTCTAAACAACTTTAGATTCAAAGATCAGGTTAATTGTATATGTTCAAGTACAAGTTATTGGGAGGCGCAGCCCCTTTGCCATGGTCTGGAAGAAGACCCTAACTGCCCTCCAACTAAGAGAAAACTGGTTCTGATGGTCAGTAAGCTGCTGGAACACCAATGTCACAGTCTCTAGTCAAGCCAGTTTTACATCACCATGGACTGAAAGGGTGCTATCCAAGAAGAAACCCCTGCTCCAAAATCCACACCTTCAAGCTCGATTACAGTTTGGGTCTGTCTAATAGTTTTGAACTGAGCTATGTTAGGACGAGTAAAAGTGAGAACCTCAAGAACACTGTAGCAGCTGTTAAGCATTCTGGTGGTAGCATTGGAGTTACCTTAGAATTATCCATTAGAAACTCAAATCATTAGCTAGATGGTTGAAACTTGCAGAAAATCTTGTGTTCCTACAAGAAAATGACCCCAAACACACATCATAGTTGGTTGTGGAATGGATATAGCAGGCTAACTTTAAGCCTTTGGAACCTAAACTCTGAAAAGTTGTAGACCATGATTAAAGTCAAGTCTGTGCCAGAAAACTTTACCAATTCTGGAAAGAATATGGTTAAAAAAAATCCAACCAGAATTCTGCCAGAAGCTTGGTGATGGCAACCAAAAACGTGTACTAAAGGTGAACCTTGCTAAGAAATATTCAAATTTATATTTGGTGTGTTGTGTGACCTTGTGCTAAGTTGTACAATCATACTGCACCTGAAAAAGTTAAAGAATAAAGTGTTATCTCGATATTGCAGAGATTCATGCTGATGATGAGTGTGTGTGTGTGTGTGTAAACTCCTGACTGCAGTTTTACTTGTCGAGTTCTCTCTTTCTCAGCTTTTGCTCCCATTGTTTCCTTTTACTTATTTGCAGGACTTATTATATTAACTGGCAGCTGACTGGCCCTCCCAATCCCTTTATTTATTTTATTTATTTTTTGATTACTTGTCGATTTCCCTTCCTGTTTGCTTTGATTCTGATCTCCTTCCTATCTGTTTCCCCAGGCAACACATGCAAATAGCATGACATCGAAACATCACCAAACATAGTGCCGTATCTGCCTCCTGATTACATCACTGAATCAGCTGCCGTACCAGAACCCGTTCAGTCCATAGATGCACCAAATCAGCTTTAGAACCTTATTATTATTATTATTATTATTATTACATTGAGAATATTATTACATTCTGTCCCTGGTGTTGATCCGTGTTTTAGATTTAACATTTGGCCCAACTGTGGCACAGATTTGGTTCCGGTAATTGTATAAGAAAATCATGTGCATTAAAGGGTGGGATGTGTTTTGGTTCTAAATACGCTAATCACTCTCAGTATAATAACCACAAATACACACACGCAAAGCCGGGTGGAAAAATCCAGTCTATTTCTCACGACAGCCGAGGACTAATTGACTGGGTTTAATCTTATAGTAATTAACATACTCCTGGTCTAATAAAACTTAACTGTTGAAACTGTGTGAACTGGCAAACAGAGCCATTGTCGTCTCCATGTCTGAGGTAATACTTTATATTTCTCTCTTTTTTTGTAAACTATTATTTCTCTATACTGTCCCCTCCATTTATTTCTGTTACCATCTCTCTCTCTTGCTCTCTTTTTCTGTTCTTGTCTTGTTCCCTGTGATGTTTTTACTAGTTGGAGGTGAAGGAGAGCATGACACAGAGAGAGAGAGAGAGCGATAGCAGGGTGAAAGTTGTGAAGCAAGGGAGTAAGCATTAGACTAGTGTGTGGAGGTAAGCGGCGTGGTGCTGGGTGGCAGGGTGAGCGTGTGGGGCCTCCCTGGCTGGCGCCTGTAATTTTACCTTCCCATTCATCAGACCCAGATATTAATAATAACAGCACATCTGGATTCACTTACTGTCTCTGCTTAACCCTTTACACAACCGCTGCTAACCTCATCTCTCTCTCTCTCTCTCTTTATTTCTCTGCTTAACCCTTTACACAACCACTGCTAACCTCATCTGTCAATGTGTGTCTCACTTTCCCGTATCTCCCTTTATCTCTCTCGTCTCCATCTATCTCTCTCGTCTCCATCTATCTCTCTCGTCCCCATCTATCTCTCTGTCTCATTCATTCTCCTTCTCTGTCTGTCTATGTCTCTTTAACTAACATGATCTTTATCATCTCATCATGGTGGGGATGGATTGCCTGAACACATCACATATTTGTTTTTGTTTCTCACAACGTGTAACATTAAGACATCCTTATGATTCTGTTTCTAAAGTGGAATTGCTAGTGGTGTAGTAAGGTCGTCGAGTCAAAATAGCGCAGCTAGACAGATGTTGGCTTCAGGTGTTGGATGAACATTGGACAAGTGTAGGGTGAGAAGAGACAGAACGTTAGCAGAGTGTGACCCCAATGAACACTGGCCACGTGTTAATGAGCTGAAGATGAATTAAACTTGTAAGCTGAACACAAGCAGAAGTGTGGGATAAACTTTGGTTTAATGTAGGCTGAACATGGTAAGAATGCTGCAGCCTTAACTTAACTAAGAAAAATATCCATCTGACTACTTAAATGTTGGAGATATTTTGGCTGAATGTTGGCTTAAAGTAAGCTAGATACTGAATACTGTTAGAACAGAATTATTGCCAAACGTACACTCACACTGACCACATGTGGGCTGAAAATGATCTAAACCTGGGTGAAATGTAGCTTAAAACTGGCTAAATGTGGAGTAAATTTTGGTCAAACACAAGCAGAAAGTTGGCATGACGTAGAGCAAATGTTGGCTAAATACAGGACTGACATTTTGGCAAATAGAGGCTAAATCTTGGCTAAATACTAGCTAAATGTGGCGTGATGGTTGGTTAGATTTTTTCTAAACATGAGCAGAATGTTGGCCAAACATAGATTTAACACTGAGATTGGAAGCATGGGACTACAGTGATCTTTGACAGGTTGAGAATACTGACCAAATATTTATTGAACATGACAGTATGGTGGCTTAGTGGTTAACACTGTCACCGCACACCTACTGGGGTGGAGGTTCAAATCTCACCTCAAGGCTGTGACTGTGGAACATGCATGTTCGCCTCCAGGTACACCCTAGCCAGGATGTACCCTTTTCCACCAAGGCAGTTGCGGAGTTTGTTTGAGGGCCTAATTTGAACCAGTTTTGTGTTTTTAGACAGCCAAAGCACAAGCCCTCAGACAGACAAAAAAATGAGGGGAAGGGTTGTCATGAGTTATCTGGGATAGGCTCCCAGACCCCCATTACCCTAGACAGAACAAGCAGTACAGACAATGGATGAATATTAAACATTCACCAGTGTGACTGTTGTGTGCTTACCTTCCAGTATTGACCAGTGTTTTGGTTTGAAATGAGCTGAATGATGGATGAATACAAACACACTCTCACTCATTCTCCATAGCGCTTATCCTATACAGGGTTGCTGGAGGCTTGAAGCCTATTCCAGTGGACTTGGGGGACTAGGTGAGGTACACCTTAAATTGTGTGCCAGTCTATCACAGGGCGCAAGCATACACACTCAGGCACATATTATGGACAATTTGGAAGCACCAATTAGCTTGTCTTTGGAATGTAAGAGGAAACTGGAGTACACTGAGGAAAACCACCAAGCTAGGGAAGAACATGCAAATTCCACACACACAGACCCAAAGGCTGGACTCGAACCTTCGACCGAGCTGTGAGGCCACAGTGCTAACTACTATGCCACTGTGCCACCTAAATGCAGACTAAATACTGGTTAACCATATGGTACATATTAGTCAAATGTGGGCTGGATTTTGAATGAACACTGAGGTCAGCCAAGCACAGGCTGAACTAAATGTCATGCTGGACTGGTCCTGTGCCAGAACAGCAAAGTTTCATCATTGGCCAGTTGTATGAACACTGGCCAAGTGTTGGCTGGACAGTAGTGCGGTTTCTATCCACCTATTTAAATGGGAATTTTGAATATCCATAAAAAGAGAACCTAAATGGAAACTTAAAAAATATAAGAAAAACAAAAAAATATTGAGAAAAAAGTTGGCAAGCTAGTGTTTGAAATATTTGAAAATATTGGAGAAAAAAAGGCCTGAAGGAAGCAAATTGTTTGGGGTCATCAATGAGGTAACATGACGTGTGAGTGTGTAAGCATCTTTTTTTTGTGTTACATCATCTTGGTTCTAATTCTGCAGAACAGTAGCTGATGGATGCGTGTTTCAGAAAAAAATGTTTAAAATGTGTGAAGCATTTGGATGAAAAATGTATGGAGTGTGTGAGCAGGTGACAGAGTCCTGCACTTTACCAAGCAGACAGTCATTACACACAGGTCTGAGAAGAGAGAAACACACGCACACACATACACACACATACTGTGCATCACTCATCTGCTCCAGAGTCAACACCATAATGATGTCATCATTAGGCATCCAGCCAGACTCACGCAAACTATAGCGAACCTGCAAGCTGTATAAAGAGCCTTATTTAGGTCGGGGAGAGCGCAGGTTCTTTTTCCACTCAACGGACAGAGCGCTACCTCCCACTGTGAAATATATAAATATATCAGAAAAAAACAGGCCTGCCTTCTGAAAACACTTTTGACAAACAACTCGTTATGGTGCTAATTATTTTCTAAGAAAAATAAGCATACAGAAATTGCAGCGTATGTTTGTGCAAGCTGGTGCTACTGGGGAATTTCTCAGGGAAAATAAATATAGCTAATTAAATGAAGGAACAGTGATTTAAATCATATTAATCATGTGGATAGAGGTACTTCTCTACCCTGGGTTGTGGTTGCAACCCTGATGGATGTCCTGAAGTCCAATATGAATGGATTTGACTAGTCTGAGTCTAGATGATGATAGACTGCACAATCAGCATGACCATAATCCATTTTATTACCCAATTAATATTAATTTGCTGCTAAGGGTACATCATTTGCTTGGTCCTCTTGAGTGTGGTATGATGGAGAAATCGCAATGGTTCCCAGTTGATTCATTTGCAGTTAGGTGGAGAATAGCGCTTCTAAATCTAATATCAGTTACATCATCTTAGGATAATAACATAATTATTGAGTTAAAATAATTTTGTGTGTCAAATTAGAGATTATTGTATTATTTTGTTTGTAAAAATCTTTAGAAACTAAACATGAAATGTTAAAGCACCTTTATACTACCCTATTAGGCTCCAATTGTTGACACATTCACAGGACACAAGCTGGACATCAGTGTGCATTACCATTTTATATAACACAAATACATGTCAATTCTAATCTAATTTCAAAGGCATATTTGCAGGTACAATTCTATTTGCAGGTAGTTGTACAGCACATGATAGAGAAAGTTAGAAGCTTGACCAGTCTTCTGCAAACAGGCCATACCTACAAATGATAATTAAAGTGGTCAACAGGAGACCCCGCAGGAGACAATATAAAGGCAGGTGTAATAGCAGGGTTAGAACACAGGTTCTGGAGATTCCGTTGTCCTGCATGCTTTGATGTTTTCCTTGCTGTAACACAGCTGACTCAACCATTTAGCTAAAAAACAGCCCTTTCCACATTGCTGTGTTTGGGGGTTCTCCACAACCAGAGTTTATATTCTGTGGTGCCGAATACAGAAAAAGCTGAGCAGACTTAAAGAAGTTATAAAGTAAGGGACTATGGTGAGGTCCGAGATAAGAGCACAAGTAACATCTGGAGCTTGATCAAGATCCTATACTGGGCAGAGACTGAAACAAGGGTAAGGTCAGTGACAGTGACAGGCTCATTGCTAGAACTGACATGGGGTCTGGATTGGCAGCGTATACTGCAATGAAAGCAGAGCCAGGGTCAGGACCCGTGACAGAGATGAGGTCATGGACTGAGAAGAGATGGGGTCAGAGACTGAGACAAGGACTGGCACCAGATCAGGGCCTGAGACAAGGCTTGGGACTGACACATGAGAAGGATCAGTGGTTGAGTCTGACACAAGGGAAGGGTCAGGGACTAAGTTTAAGACAGTGTCACGGGGGTGACATGATATGATATTAGGAGCACAGAAGCTAAGACAAAGCTAAGAGCAGATGTATCAACAGAGATTGTGTTAGTAGGAGCAGTACCAGGAACAAAGCTGAGGCTATAGATAAAGCTGTCACTGAAGTGGGGGCTGGTGGGTTTGTTGCTCCAAATCAGAAGCTGAGTCATGAAAAGATAAAATGAGGACTGTAAGACAGAAGATAATAATAATTTAATATAACACATGTTCTCATTACAGATATAAGACACTATAATATTTTCTAGTATTTGTACTTTTTTTAAAAGAGTCATGGTTCTTTACGGTAAACAAAGTAGTTTTGTACAGACCATCTTATAAAACAGTAGCAGGAAACAAAGGCAATCTTCCCATGGGTGAAGAAAATAAGGAAAATTATGGGTGTTTTTACTTTTTTAGGGATATACAGTAAGAATATAAGAACAAACCTATTCTAACCCTTGTTAATCACAGGTCATGTCCTTTAGGAGTTGGTCTGAGGAGCCAGACTCAATTGCTGATGCCAGTGAGCTTAAGGAGGAGAATGGGTTAACAAGAGATTGAAGTCTTATTACCACCCTTTATCTTACATCGGTGTTCAGAGAAAGCATTAAAAAAAAAGAAAAAAGTCAGAATTACATTATATTCAATCAGCATTGTCCAACAAGAGAACTTGACAATAAATTTAACAACATTTAAAAACCTTAGGCATTATTTTTTAAAGAACCTAGCAGCAAACCAAGTGGCTTTTTGAGCAGAGGTTCGCAACTGTCCTCTACTTCATAGGACTCTCTAACTCATATAATAGCTGCTAGTTATACATGTTCACCACTAGTTTAAATCCATCACCCAGTCAGTAAGCACAATTTGCCTTGGTAAGCAACTTAGTTGTTAAGATGTTGGATTTCTGAGTGGAAGGTCATGGGTTCAAACTCCAGCACCACTGAACTGCCCACTACTGGACCCTTGAGCACAGCCTTTAGCTACCCAGATAAAGAGTATAATGAAACCAATGAACGTTTCTCTGCATAAACATGCCTGCCAAATTTCCCAAACATTCTGGGACATCAGGACATTCTGCTGAAGCACAAGCTGAGCATCAGAATGCAGAATAATGGTGATTTACAGTAAGTGACTTTGAGTGTTGCATGGGTGTTGTTGCCAGATGGGCTGGTCTGAGTATTTCCCAAACTGCTGATCTACAGGGATTTTCACACACAACCATTGCTGGGGTTTACATAAAATGGTGTGAAAAAGAGAAAATATTCAGTGAGTGCAGGTCCCCAGGGAGAAAATGGCTTGTTGATGCCAGAGGACAGAGGAGAAATGGCCAGACTGGCTTGAGCTGATAGAAAGGCAACAGTAACTCAAATACGAATGAGATATGCTGAAGAGATTCTCTAAACAAACAACATGTCAAACCTTGAAGCAGATGAGCTACAGGAGCAAAATTCCATATTGGGTGCTGCTTTGGAAACTAAGGCTAGAATTCCCATGGGCTTGCCAACATTCTACAATAGAATTGGAAAAATGTTGCCTGTTTTGACGAGTCTCTTTCTTTCTCTTTCAGAATTTCTACTAAAACATTCAGATGGACAGAATTTGGTGTAGACAACATGAAAACATGGATCCATCCAATCATCCTCCCTTGTATCAATGGTTAAGGCTGCTGGTTATGATGAAATGGTGTGGAGGATATTTTCTTGGGGACACACTTTGGGCCCTTTCAAATCAACTAAGCATTGTTTAAAAACGACAGCCTACCTAAGTATTGTTACTGACTATGTCCATCCCTTTATGACCATAGGATAATGCACCATGTCACAAAGCTTAAATCATCGGATACTGGTTTTATGAACATGACAGTGAGGTCACCAGATCTCAATCTAATAAAGCACCTTTGGGATGTGGTGGAAGATTCGCATCATAGCAGTGCAGTCGACAAATCTGCAGCGTAGAGCGAGATATGGAGAAAAATCTCTAAGGAATGTTTCCAGTGCCTGTGGAATCTATGACATCAAGAATTAAGGCAGTTCTGAAGACAAAAGGGGGGTCACACCTAGTCCTAGAAAGGTGTATCTAATGGAGTGGCCAGTGAGTGTGGTATAAGTGATAATGTTGGTTGTTTACTAGAATGCTTCTACCTATCAGGATGCACCGTTTATAGCAATTGCTGGTATGTTTTCCAGGGTGTGTGTGTGTGTGTGTGTGTGTGTGTGCATGCATGCGCAAGCATGAGGGATGAACGCCACCAGCCGCACAACGACTCCACTATAGAGTCCAGCACAGAGATGGAACTCATGTGAGGAGAGGCCATGCGTGATTTATGAAGTGTTGAACGCTGGTTACGTAGTGGAGAGAGAGGTAAAAGGTACACAGCATGCAGTGTTACAGGTGGAGACAGACAGACACACAGACACACAAACAACATGCACACAAACAGAGCTTTATACACATGCTTCCTCTAGCCTCTGTGTCAGCTCATATGAGCTGAGTCCGCTTCATTCTGTCCAGGCATAGATTAGGCAGAGGCCTGTGATGGGTGTGTGTGTGTGTGTGTGAGAAAGTCTAAGCTTGGGATCTCACCGTATCGACTTTCTTCTATCTTCTGCTGTCTGCCACATTCTTAACGGGAATAGCAAGGCTAAGGGTTCTAGCCTTCTGATGAGGTTCTTCCTTGTCGAAAAGGGAAACCTGTGCAGTTTGATGGAACCCTTGGTATGTTCTCCACCATTGGTGTGGTTCTTTAAGCAGGTCAGAAAGCCTCCGTGATCTGTGTTCCCGTTGCCAGGTAAACCCTCGCTAAACTAATCACTAAGCCAAAGTACTGGACCAGTATAAAGTGATGGGTAAATTGAGTCACCTCTTGTAACGAGAGTTCAGGACACTTCCCCATCATGCAAGCGAAGGTCACAGTTGCTAGAATGTCAGTGTGGTGGAACAACTATTTCCTGTTCCTGCCAGGTATTTAAGTGTTTTTATTTTCATTGTGACGGCCTGCCACAAACTCTGAGCATGTTGGTATGCAGTCCCATGTAAAACTCTTAAAACGGCAAAGCTATTCTGTTATTTTTACTAGAAAATTGAAACATTTGGGTTTGAGGTCAAAAGAAGTACTTGCAGGAGGCTACAGGAGTACTGTGATTAGCAAAGAATGCTACGTAGTAGATCTGGACGGTGAAGCCAGATGAGACCTCCTGCGCATTCTCCCGCTCTGTACCCGTGGTCTGTGGTCTCACAAATGCTAGTGAATATTCTTTAATTATCAACCTCTGCTGTTGGTACTAGAGAGTGTTAGCAAGCAACCATGCTGGGAATGGGACCTACTCAAACACACATTATAGCCTCTGTTACTGGGGTGTGGAGCTAAAGATCAAGCAGGAGATCTCTCTTCAGTGTTGTTCATCTGGCTCCACCGTGCAGCTCCACCACGGGGAAAAACACTCAAAACAATTGCCTGTAATGAAAATGCCTCTTAAATGCCAGGGATGCTTTGATTTACTAGAAACCCAGAACAAATCTTTCCACCGTTTAGCTTTCCTCGTATACGCGTTCTCAGGGTCTGACTGGTGCGGGACGCAGACGAGGGCACGATGGGGGTCTTTAGATCCACGTCAGACGTCTTTGCGATTACCAGCCCTGTTTTTTGGCACTGGGACAACTGCTTTGAACAATTGGTTAGCCACATCTGTTCAGACATCTGAACAGTGTGTATGTGTGTGTGTGATTGGTTAGGGGGGCATGGGGGTTGGGGACGGTTTACTAGTGCGTGTTCCTTATGTGACTTGGATAAAAGTGGTTTAAGAAAAAAGAAAGAGAGGGATAGGGTGTCTATGGTCGGTGTGTGATCTCTCACAATATTCACAATTTATCATTCTAAATTTTATCTCAATATGTTGCTGTGATTAAAACTACCTTCATTCTCAGAGAAAGTTGGCCTGTGTATCTGTCAGTCTCAGTAAAGGAGGCGTGGCCTGTGTATCTGTCAGTCTCAGTAAAGGAGGCGTGGCCTGTGTATCTGTCAGTCTCAGTGAAGAGGCGTGGCCTCACACCTTTGTAATTTAAGCCGCTGCACTCTGCTGAATCACTAGATGATGTAAATTGTTTGTTATGTTAAATTGTAAATTACATTAAATGGTTGGCGGTAAATATTTTTTCACGAGTGTACACACAAGTTTTCTAAGCTGTGATTTTATTAGCAGAGGAATGAGTGTGTAATTCGCTCGTCTGCTGACTTAACACAGTAGTTAAAAAAGCATTGTCTTTTCCAAGCAGTAGTCACAAAGCACGAGTGAAATGAACATAAACCAGCTTTACAAATCCCTGAGTGGAGCTGTAAGTAAACCAGACAGTCTCGACACTGGAGCCTAATGAGCTGAGATTAACGTCTCTCTCTCTCTCTCTAAGTATATGTGTATGTGCGTGTGTGTGTGTGTGAGAGAGAGTGGAAAATGTGTGGAAAAACACTAAATAAACCACCAAATTGCACACCTGGGCGTGCCAGTATAAATACAATAACAGTCCGATACCTGTGTGTCTGTGAGAATAAGGAGAGAGGGTGTGTGTGTTACTAAAATGTGGTCTCCATTAGGTGAGGGTGTAAAAATGGTAATGAGGGAGATAGTGTGTGAAATGGACTGTTGCAAAGAATGTGCCACACAAGTGTGTGTGTGTGTATGTGTGTGTGTGTGTGTGTGTGTGTGCTTTATACATACTCATATACTGTATGATGTTTAGTTCTGCCTATGTCACCCTAATCCTACATTCATTCACAGGAAAGTCCACAGCAAACACAAGCAGATGAGAAAAGTGCTTTAATGGTTTTATGGAGGGAGACACTTTTGTGCCCTTTATGGAAGGAGTCTCCAGTGTCAGCACATTGTACAGCCTTACCACTAAAAAAATCAGTAGAAGTGAAAACAGGATCAGTCTTTCTTGATGTATGTTCCTCACTATTTAATTTCCACTTGGGTCCATAAGTATTTGGACAGTGACTATGTACTCCTCTAGAGTAGATTTTTAAATAAAGCAGTCGTAATGTTTTAATTCAATCTGTTTAAAACAACAACAACAACAACAACAATATTGCATCACCTGTTTAGGAAACCATTTTCTTCCTTTATTTACACAGGCTCAAAAGTATCTGGACAAATGATATATAATCATATACTGTACTTGGATGCACACTTTGCAGTCAGTGGCCATCAGTTCACATTCCTCATCAAGTTTCAGCATTTGAGTGATTTTTCGAGCTCTATACACTTCGTCCTGCTAGTCCTATCAACACTCACATTAGCAGTTCCACTACCAGTCATACACACCAAGGCCATAACACTGCCTCCACCGTACTGTCTCTGATGATGTCATTCTGTACCCTTTTCATTTTCCATAATCTGATTGTTGTCAGTGTTTATTTCTTACTTGTACCAGATTGTGGGTTAACTTTTTTCAGCCTAGTGATGGCAGCCTTCACTTGCATCACCACCTCTTTGGGCTGCCCAGTTCTCATGAACAGCTACCAAATGTAAATCCATCACGCAAATCACTCCAGACCTTTTTCTTCCCTTTATTAGGCATTTTTCCCCCTTAATTTGGTATTTTCACATTAGGGTCCTGGAATTGTTTCTCAGAACAGTTGACCACAGAGTCTTTTTCATTTTTATCAGTGAGAACACAATCGTTCATGGCTGTAGATGCATGCCCGAGTCTGTTTAAAGAGGTGTTCTCAAGAATGATACAGTGTAGTCTGGCATGGATGGACTCAGATATGAAAGCCAATCGTACCTGAGAACAAAAGTAGATTGCTGCTTAGATGCGACATCATCTCTGAGCTCTCTGTCTCCTCCAAAATCTCTGTGTGCATGTAGCTTACTCCAATCTCCTCCTCTGACCTAATCAGTCATAACTGATACAGTAGGAAGACACGCGAGGATGTCACTCTTTAAAAAATCTTTTTTTACAAAATATCAATAATATTAGGAATAGCATGAACATTGACTTCGTCTTTGACTCTTTTCTTTTCTCCATATTTAATAGTGGCTTTAGAAACCAAAAATATGAAAATAAGAAAGCACTCTTTACACAATAATGTGAGCACTCTTAATGTCATGCTGATATTGTAAATCAATCAACCTTTATGTCAGTGAATACATTATGTATACATTATACACCACATATATACAGTATAAGGTATGAAGCAGTGGAACAAACACACACAATCTATCTATCTATCTATCTATCTATCTATCTATCTATCTATCTATCTATCTATCTATCTATCTATTAGGAGGAAAGCATGATTTGTATGAATGTGATGTTCATTAATGCCCTACAGCTCTCTCCTTCTCCAGCAGATAGAACAGCTTCTCATAACATGCACGTCCTCTCTGAAAATTTATTAATCACAAACTGCACAGTGTGTTCTTGTCCATTTACAGTAAACACTCACATATATAGAGTCTAGATTTATATCTGTGTGACATGTTCCAGACTTTTCAGCGCCTCTTGATCATAAAGTGAGTGAGGGGTTCTGTGCTGTGATGTGAAGTGTGAACGTGTGAATTAGCTCTTTCACTCATGCACACACACACACACACACACACACACAGACACACAGATTAATTCCCCTCCTTTTCTCTCTCTCTCTCTCTCCATATCTTTTTCATCTTCATCTCTCTTTTTCTCTTTCTCTCCCTCACTCTCTCTCTCTATCTATCTATCTATCTATCTACACTATACAGTATGGACAAAAGTATTTGTCCAAACCTGCAATGACATTGTATCCAATTACAAATACTTGAATATGGAGTTTATCCCCCTTCTGCAGCTCTAACAGCTTCCAGTCTTCTTGGAAGGCTGTCCATAAGATGTTGGAGTGTTTCTGTGGGAATTCGTGTTCATTCATTTTGTAGAGCATTTCTGAGATCAGACACTGATGTTGGTCGAGAAGGCCAAGCACACAATTTCCGTTCCAGTTCGTCCCAAAGGTGCTCGATGGAGTTGAGGTCAGGGTTCTGTGTTCAGGCCGGTTGAGTTCTTCCACACTGAACAAAGTTGGGTGCGTAACATTGTCCAAGATGTCTTGGTATGCTGAAGCATTAAGATTGCCCTTCACTGGGGATAAAGGGCCTGATCGAAACACCTAAATTTAATAATGAAGAGGTTTGGACAAATACTTCTGACCATAGTCTATATCTGTTTTATCCAAAGTCTTTAACTGATTGTATTGTTGCATCAATGTACTTTTCCTTTTGCTTTCCTTTATTTAATTTCCTTTAATTTCCTCTATATTTTGGTCCTCACACCCTTTCTTGTAATTTCCTTTCCTGTGTTTCTCTCCATAATTTTCCTGTCTTTTATTTTCTCTACTTACTTTTTTTTTCATTTTTGTTATTTTTCTTTTCCATTCCGTTACTTTTCCACCTTCATCTCTTACATTTAATTCTCATTCCTGTTTTTTTTCTGCCATCTTTTCTTTTGTTCTCTTATATTTCTTTATCTTTCCTGGATAAGGGGATGGTTGATTTAAACACCTCATTTTAACTCACACAGTGTTAGACACCAACAGGGGGCGAGCAGCTCCTCACCCCTGTAAAGGCCACGCCCCCCGCGGGTCGGGAATCTCCTTAAAGAAAAAAAAAAAAAAGAGCTATTACATCACGGCCAATATATATATCAGCGCTCGAGCCCGGGCTCTTCTCAGTGGCGTCCGAGCGGCGCGAGCTGGTTGTAACACACCGACAGAAGAGGGAGCTAAAACACACACACACACACACACACACCATGCATACACTCCGAGACACGCTCACACACACTGTTCCACACGCGCGCGCACGCAGGAGATGACACTGTGCACGCTGGAACTGCGACTTTAACTCGTTTATATATCTTTGGGATCTGGAGCCATCATCATCATCATCATCATCATCAGGATTGTGCGTGTGTGTGTTTAAAAAGGATGTTATAAAGGAGACCGGTTGCCATGGAGAGAAACTGCGCGACAGAATTGTAAAAAAAAAAAAAAAGATCGTTCGAGAATAACTTTAAATAACTTTGCGAGGGAACGCAAAACTAAGCTCGTGTTTATTCGCTTGTTTGCTTCGCCTGCGAGAGTATTTGGAAGCGCGTCGCCATGGCGACGGTGCCGGTGATGGAGCGCGGTGTCCTGGCGGCGGTGATGTGCGTGCTGTTCGTGTGTCTGGCGCTGCGCACGGGGGAGGTGTCGTGCCAGCACTACTACCTGCTGCGGCCGGTACCGAGCGACACGCTGCCGCTGGTGGAGCTTAAGGAGGACCCGGACCCGGCGCTGGACCCGCACGAGCGCGACCTGAACGAGACCGAGCTGCGGAGCGCGCTGGGCGGCGACCTGGACTCGCGGTTCCTCTCCGTGACGCCGCCGCCGCAGAAGGAGGAGGGGAACAACGACGACGCGTACGCGGATAACGCGTTCCTGGACGGCCCGATGCCCGCGCACATACGCGCGCTCGACCTCGACGCGCCGCCGTTCGCCGTGCCCGGCGCGCGCCGCCGCAAGGCCGGCCGCAAGCTGAAGCGGCGGTTTCAGATGTGGCTGTGGGCGCGCTCCGCCTGCCCGGTGTCCTACTCCTGGACGGACCTCGGTTCCCGCTTCTGGCCGCGGTACGCGCGCGTGGGCAGCTGCCGAACGGAGCGCTCGTGCTCCGTGCCCGAGGGCATGACGTGCGCACCGGCGGGGTCCTCGCGCGTCACGCTGCTGCGATGGAGATGCACGCGGCGCCGTGGCGGCCTCAAGTGCGCGTGGATCTCCGTGCAATACCCCATCATCACCGAGTGCAAGTGCGCATGCTCGAACTGAACTCAACTGAACTCACACACACCTTTTTTTATTTTCCTGAACGTTCTTCTAACTTATAAATCCCTCTATCATCACAGTGTCTATTTTGTATAATAATAATTATGTTTTATATATATTTTTTATTGTTTTTTTTTTCTATTCTGTCTGATGTATGCACTACAAAGTGTAAGAATGTATTTCCAGTTGATTGTGTATATGTTGCGCCAGTGTAAAGATGATAGACAGTATTATTATGTGTAACCCAGAGTCTACTGTATTTGTGAATTATTATTATTATTATTGTTTTGTATTTATGTGACTGAGAATGAAGAAGGGGCGAGGAGCATGCGCCTGTGACGGCGCCGGACTCTCATGATTTTTATTTGTTTGTTTGTTTTTTGTTTAAAAAATGTCATCCTGTAAATTATGATCAATTGCTATTTATTCTTTATATTCATAGCTTATAAAAATATCTGTAAAATAAAAGTGATGTAAATGACGCTTTTGTTTTCACTCCATTTATTATGAAAGTGTTCTCTCTGTATGAACAGACATCATGCTGTTCTCACACATTACAATTATATGTTATTTAGAAAATGGTTCATACTCTGAATGCACACACACACACACACACACTCATGCACAATCTCATTCTGAAGGTAAATGTCTTGCTTTATGTCACTGTGTGTGAACTGAAGGCGTTGTTATTTAACTGTGTTCCTCACAATGCCACGTGATTTATTAATACCTGGAGTTTACATATGTAGCTACATTATTATTTTTTATTTTTATTACTGTAATTCTTTTACTAAATGATGTTGGCATTAATGTATTTAATTAAAAACTGCCAAGTAAAAAATCTGCCTTGAACCTTTACCAACTTTACAAAACGCTCACACTGGAGACTCCTTCCACAAAAATGTCTCCCAAACGTCTTCCTACTTTAATCCATTTTCACAGAGCATTTGCTACAATTCCCCTGTGAATGTGAATTGTTTCGCTATAGAAACAACAAGAAGTACACCACTAAACCTGCTGATTTGTAAGCGCAATAATGTCAAATCTGGTGTTAAAAACATTTACCTTTAATAAAATTATCAAAAAGGATTCATTGATATATAAAACTAAAACTTCCTTTTTCTCAAAAAAAAAAAAAAAAGAGGACAGAACTCATCTGACGCTCCCCGACATCCATTTGCGTCCCGGTAGGGGGTCGGCCCTTGGAGCCACGAATAAACAACAGGCCCATAAAGAGCATCAAACACTGCTCTGTTTGACCTGTCACACTGCTGCTTTATCTAAACACAGCTTTGATTAGAACACACACACACACACTCACACTCTCACACACACTGGTGTTCACGCCGCTCCCAGTGCAAACTAAGCGGCCACACAGGGGTGCCATTCAGAGTTCCAGAAAGTGTCGAAGCTGCAAACGGTTTCCGTTAGAGCACTAAAGAGCGCTATCAAGCCGATCTGTGTGTGTGCAGTAGCTCTGCTGATTACACCATTATTGACTCACATTAGCATTAGCATTAACTCTGTTAGTGTCTGGTCTTATCACAGAGATGAGGATTCACCTTTCATTCTGTCTTCTGACTGACTTGTCTGGCTCAGGATAGCAAACGAGCTGGCGAAGATGTCGAGAAGAAGCCTTAGCATAATGTGATATCTCTAGCCAAGTGTTAAAGCTGTGGGAGTGTATATAAAAAATAAATAAAAAACATCTGTATAAAGAACAATCTTTATGGATTCAGACTGTGTAAAGTGTATTTTGTTGTTTCTCCTGTTGTTTTTAACTGTTCTGTATTTTTTAAGTTGAAATTTCATAACTGCACAAAATCTCCAGCCAGGGGTAGCTCAGTGGTTAAGGCAGTGGACTACAGTTCGGACGATCCCAGGGCCACTGTTGGGCCCTTGAGCAAGGCCCTTAACCCCTTAGATGTATAATGAGATAAAAAAAAAAGTAAGTCGCTCTGGATAATAGCGTCTGCCAAATACCTAAATGTATAAGAGTTCGCTATGTGGCCCGGTTACAATACAAAAGAAAAACATTGGACATGTGCAAACATATTGGAACCTTAATGATCATTTACTTTGTTGAGATGTGAAATTTACACGAGTGGTTTCTATAGTAACATATAGAGTAAGACTAAATGGTAAGAGTGGCTATAAATGAGTTGTCTGTGGAATCTGGGGTAAAGTGGTGTAGTGTCTAGATGTAGCTTAGCTTGTGGTCAAGGAGCTGTTTTTAATATTAATGCAGCTTTTGTACCGTTTAGCTTCTTTTACCAAACCACTTAATTATTCATGTTTTGTAACGAACCATGTGATAAATAATACATCCTTCCTTAATTAATTCTTAATCAATAAATAATTAAATAAATATTTCTAAACTAATAGTGTATGTGTGTGTGTGTGTGTGTGTGTGTTGTGACCCTCTGCTGCAGTAAACCGGTGTGTGATGACCCCTGTGCTCACTCACAGTATGTGTATCAGCAATGCGGTGCCTCGGTGTGTATCCGCAGTGCTGTGTGTGTGTGTGTGTGTGTGTGTGTCTGTGTTTGTTAACTCAGCAGGAGTGTAGTTCTAAATAATTTCTTTGCTCTCCCTCCATAGGTCTTCTTCCTCTCCTTCTGAAAGAGGTCATCGCTGTGTTTGATCTCTCTCTCTCTCTCTCTCTCTTACACACATAAACACACATTTAATCAATTTTTAAATGTATGCTCAATTGCTTATCTATGTTAACTCGCATTAACAAATTAGCAAAACCATTTAAGCACTAATAACCTGTAAGCAACAATCAGTTATTCTACATTTATGTTGTTTTTAAATATCAAACCAAATAAGAAAGACCTTAGTGACAGAGGTAAACAGCATTTAAATAAACATGTGTTCAGCATTTAGCAATATGATGTCATTAAAAAAATTCCCCACGTACAGTACTGTGCAAAAGACTAATTTTTCAGCATTCAGCGTCAGCAGTACACTAATCACCGGCCTGATCATCTGTCATCATCTGCACCTGTTTCTCACTGGTTCAGGCCTTAAGTTAGATGTTTTTTATGCTTAAATGCATCATGGGTTGTTGTGTGGGTTAACAAATGAAAAGCATTCCTTCAAAATTTGCTTAGGTACAGAAAATCAGAGCAGGAAGGTCCTTCAGGAAGCCTGGAAAACTATTCTCCAAGACTACATTAAAAATACAAGTCTGGCTCTTTGGGTGCAAAATATGAAGAACTAAGGGATCAAGGTTTTTGTACAGTACTGTATATGAATTTCAATTCAAGTTTCAACCTTTAAACAAACATTAATTTCATGGCCTTGTCAGGCAAAAAAAAAAACTCCTGGTAATTCAGTACATTCAGGTGGTCAGTTGACTATAATTTTATTGAGGCTAGACCTTAGTAACTGATCAACTCCAGATCATAACACTGCCTCTAGAGGCGTGTTCAGTGGACACAATGCATGATGGGTGAGATGACACAATGCATGATCTCAGGAGACTTAGGGCACAAGACAGGGTACACCCTGCACACAGACATTAATGCAATTTTGAGAACACCAATTAACCTAACCTACATGTCTTTGGACTGTGGGAGGAAATCGAAGTGCCCGGAAACCCACCAAGCACGGGGATAACATGCAAACTCCATGCACACAGAGATGGGAATCGAACCTGGACCCTGGAGGTGCAAGGCGACAGTGCTAACCACTACACCACCGTGCTACCTCATGCTTTTTTTTGTCACAGATAGTTCTCACTAAGCACTATCCTTACAGGTTTTAATAACATGTTGAATGGTTCATAACCCAATTTCAGCCCTTTTAAATCTCCTTAGTTGTTGTCTTTGCTCAAACTTTCTTTCTTTCTTTCAAACTCAGTGTAGAAGGGAGAGCTGCTATCGCAGAATGGAGATGTGAGAGAGTTAGCAGCTAGCTTTACAGGAAGAGAATCAAAATGAGTGAATCATTGTTCAGGGGTTTTTAAGTGGTTAAGGCATTGGACTACTGTTTGGAAAGCCCATGACCACCAAGTTACCACTGTTGGGCCCTAAACTGGTCAGATGTAAAATGAGAAGAAAAAAAAAATTGGATAAGGGCATCTACCAAATACCATAATGTAAATTGAGACATTGGTTAGGTCCAGGAGTTCCTTATTCTCTGAGCAGAGCACAGGGTTTGGTGAGTGATGTAAATGTGCATGGCTAGCAAAAGCACTGCAGCATTCAGTTTACCCACTGTGAAACATCATGCATGGAATTTCTGACATACGTGTTATACACTGTTTCAGTTGTGTTAAACATCACACATTTAAAGCACACACTGAGACGACTTAACCACAAATTTAAGGGCATGTTAAGTCTCTTCACAGATCTCTCTCACTCTCAGTTCAGCAAGTTATTGACATGAACATTATAAGACAATTTGTTGGGAGAACAAATAGTGCTACTGATACTCATTTTTGTTTCTCTCTCTCTCTCTCTCTCTCTCTCTCTTTCTCTCTCTCTCTCTCTCTCTCTGTCTTTGTTTCTCTCCGTGTACTGGCTGTTGTAATGAACTGTCACCATCTGTGTGATTTGCTAACTGAAATGTTCACAAGTCTCTGGTTTACTCATCGTACTAATTTTTTTTTTTTAACTGTAAACAATAGGCGACAGTAAAGCCGTCAGACTCATTTTATTTGTAGTTTTTTAATTTTTATTTTGTGGTTCTAGAAGCAAAAATACACCTCAAACAACATGAAACACATTTTTCATTTAATTTTTAAACGTTATTTTTATTATTAAAAATAAGTTACAGTTTTTTTTTTATTCTTCAACAATGCCTTTAGTTTTCTGTTTCACTCGCCAATTCACATTTCTGTTATTTGATATGGTTAACAAAATACTCTACCTGAAGTCTGAACCTCGCACCGCGATCTGCTTTGAACATATTTTTTTTTTATGATTCGTCGTCAGTAGAGAGTTTTCCGAGCTCTTTGAAGAGATCAGTGCTGATAATGCTCAGGAGTTAATGAGCATGGGAAAAAATAACAAAGCCACTCCCCAAGTCTGGGGTTTTACTGATGAAAGTGCATATTTGGTTTTGATGTCTGGAAAACTATGTCCCTTTTCACAACTTTAAGCATTTGCTTGCCTTCTATCATAAACATAATGATGGAGGTAGAGCTGGTACTGATCTGGAACAGTTGTGATTATTTATGAATATTTCCACATCAAAAGAGCTGTGGCCTCTCAGGTGTCTATTTATCGCTGCTTTCATTTATATAACAAGTTCATAAGTTTCTGAGACAGTGACATGATTTTCGTGTGGATGAGACCAAAGTAGATGATAATTACAGTACAGTGAGGTCAATAAGTTCTCTTACTTAGAAATCATGGAGGGGTCTACAATTTTCAGCATAGGTGCATTTCCACTGTGAGAGACAGAATCTAAAAAGAAAAAATCTGGAAATCACATTGTATGATTTTTTAACAATTTATTTGTGAATTACTGTGATAAAGGGGAGGTTTGATATCGGCCTGTAATTGGAAAGCTGACAGGGGTCGAGGTCAGGTTTCCCACTGCTGAGTGAACAGTTAATTACTTTCAACAGGGGTTCTGTTATTGCTGGAACTATCTGCTTGAGAAAATGTGTCGGTATAGGATCTAATTCACAGGTTGATGAATTTGCAGAAGAGATGAGTGAAATTAGTTCATTCTCTTCAAGGAAGTAAAGTATTCTAGGTTCTGATGTGATGTGATTAGTTTATTATCTGTATCACTTAAATTGTCTGGTTTCAAAGCCTGAATTTTTTGCCTAATATTTATGATTTTGTTATTGAAAATGTTCATGAAATCCTCACTACTGTATGATGTTGTTGTGGAGATTTCTGCAGTGGTCTTGTTTTTAGTTAATTTAGCTATGGTATTAAATAATAAAGAGCTTTTCTATAGTTCAGGATGCTCTCCTTCCATGCTATTTGAAATACTAACAATTTAGTTTGACGCCATTTACAATTTTAATTTTCGAGCGGTCTGTTTTAGAGTGCGTGTGTGGTCATTATACCAGGGAGCAAGTTTCTTATCTATTTATTTTCAATTTTCATTTAAACTGGAGCTACATTATCTAAGTGTTGACTCTAAATATTCAGTCGCCTGATCGAGTTCTGTGAAGTCAGATGGCGATCCAATCAAAGTTGATAACTCTGGGAGATTACTGATAAAGTTCTGTGTGGTAGTTGATGTGAATGTACGTTTAATACGGTAGCGCGGTGCTGTGCGTACAGTATTACTATGGGACACTTTAATTGAGACAAGACAGTGATCTGAGATAATTTCAGACGGTGGAATTGTAATTATGTTTCTTATACTTAATCCGAAGAATATTATTAAATCTAAAGTGTGACCTGCTTTATGAGTGGGTCCTACTACACACTGATTTACTCCTACTGAGTCCAGTATGGACATAAATGCTTTACGCACAGGGTCTTCTGGATTCTTAAAATGAATATTATAATCTTCAGCATTTAACGCTTTGTCTACTGAAATGACTAGGATTGAGAGGAAATCTACAAATTCACTAAGAAATTTAGAGTACGGCCCTGGAGGTCTGTAAATGATGATTAGCGGGATCGACTGAGCTGACTTTATGTTGTTATAGAGAACTTCAAATGTTAAATTTAAATCTGTGTTTTTGTACGATAGACAGATTATCGTTATGAATAACTGCGACGCCTCCTCCTCTACCAGTTAACCGAGGCTGGTGTATGTAGCTGTATCCAGGAGGACTAGCTTCATTTAGAGCTACATACTCGTCCTGTTTAATCCAGGTTTCTGTTAAACATAATATATCAAACTCCTGGTCTGTGATAATTTCATTAACAGTATCTGTTTTAGATGCGAGAGATCTAATATTTAACAGTCCTAGCTTCAGATCAGAGGTGCCGGCTGCGCATTCAGTGTGTTTTGAATTTTTTGTTTCTATATTAATTAAATTACTAAAACAGACTTTCTGAGCTTAGCTCGAGGAACAGTCTCCGACTCCGCTTTATTTTAGATGAAGGAATATCAATGTATTCCTTTATATCGAATTATCGAACCAGGATCGAATCCCTGGTCATTATTAAACAGAAGGATTTTATAATAGAATCAGAATGGAAGTGACTTTATGATAATTAATGTAATGAGGTAATGATCGGATTCAACAACTGGTGCTTCTACTAGACACCAATTTATTTATATCTGCAAAATTATTTTCAAATTGATTTGACATGATCAGCCTTGGACTGCATATTGAGAGTTCCTATGAACAGCTGCCAAAGGTGAACTCAACAGGTTTTTTTTTTTTTTTTTTTACAGTTTAATGTATTTTATTTCAACATAAACTTTCCTTCATTTTTCTATGGTAAATGCATAATAAATTAACAATTGACGTTTAGAATTTTCAATTTGAGAATGTTAAAACCAACAACCAAGCTGTTAAAAAAAGATTGGACTTCATATTAGACTTTTGATGAAAACAATTGTAGGACTTGGTTTGTGATGATAAAGTAAGCAATATAACATGAAAGCAAGTGCTGTTATGCTGGATATCAGCACAGCTGTGATGCGGCTGTAGGCACGAGGGCACAGGAAGAGTCACATCTGCTGATATTCAGTACAGCAGCACCTTGTGTATTATTTATTTTATACAACAGTTCCACAAAGGCCATATATTATCAACCGAGCTGTTTCTTTAATTAACCTGTCATTTTGCTCCTCCAACACATATCCTTTTTTGCCTGGTGGAACTACCTACCTGTGTAGTAACTACAGTGGAACCTCAGATTGCGAGTAACCAGATTAGCGAGAGTTCCGCAAGACGAGAAAAATTTTTAAATACATTTTGACTTAATAAACGAGCGAATCTTGATATATACGAGTACCAAGTATCATTAAATTTCATATGGCCTGCATGCGCTTCTTTTTATGATGCTGAGCACCACGTGATCACAACTGAGCCAATGTTTCTTCTCTCTTGCATGGTAACCGTCTCCCATGCTCGGGTTCAGTGCCCGGGCGTTATTCAACATGTGTGCGTGAGAGTCTATTGTTAAACTGGTGTGTGCACACGTGGGTGTGTGTAAAATTCATCCTATACAGGAGCCCCCGCCCCCCCCCTTGCTCATCCTCTCTTATCATTGGTTTTATTTATTTATTTATTTTTACTATTTTTATATGAATATTTTTGGGTTGTGGAACGAATCATAAGGTTTTCATTATTCCTTATGGAGGAAATACACTTTGATATACAAGCATGCCTTCAGAACAAATTATGCTTGGGGTTAGAGAGATTTGGAAATCAGCCTTGCGATAGTAGCTAGTTAACTTTGTAGCTCATCTTAGCCATAAATAATGCAACATGGAGGCAATTCAGAACAACTTATATACTAAGAAGACTAAATGGTGTTTTAAATGATGTTATCAGATGTGTTATCTTGCTGAAAGTACTTCTGTGAGTTTTGGCTAGGCAGTTGCTCTTGTTGGCAGGCATACCAACCTGCGTTTACATATGCTGCGGCTGCCAATTAGTGTAATTAATGGCTATTAGGACACCTGTAACACTCATGATAATAGGACACCTCCAACTACCTGTTGTATAATAGAAACATAACACGTTACATCCAACTTTAAAATAAGCTAACTAATTCTATAATTAGAATCGAGATCAGTATTTAATTAATTACTATAAATATCAATATAAATAGTTTTTAAATTTTCTATCAATTATTGAACTATGGGGTATTATCCTTGAACTGAAATGGTTCTGAGTGGTTAATGATTAAACTATTAAATTGTAGAATTCAGTCTAAATTCTGACATCTGTAAATGTTCTAAAACTTGATTTTGGATGTTGGGATTCCATCGTAAAACTTGCAGAATCCCAGAATTCTGTGCAATTTTTTATTTTTTTTTTTAGCTGAAAAGAATATTATTCTATAAAGCCTGAGCTTAGTGTTTACTAACCTAACAATCAAATTCTACAATTCTAAGCGGTTTTATTTTGGTACGTCTACATTATTTTAATTCATGTTTTTTATATTCTTTAACCAGCACTTGATTTCTGATTGGTCTGGAAAGCTGTCAGTCAAACAGCTCATAACAGGCTTCTAGAAGCTGCAGGAGGCATTATTGGTTATGGTTATTCCTGACTGCTTCTCCATGATAATAATGTGATCCAGTTGGAGATGTTTCTTCCAATTAAGTCCTGTGCATCGTGACAGACGGGAAGTCTGAGTGAGACAGTTTGGGATTGGACTGGAATCTGACCCAGGACAGGATTAAACAGTGCCTGTTATTCAGCGGAACATCTTTAAACACTTAATACGCATGCTGTTTCAGTTTGTACAATTGTAATGTTTACATATTTTGTTCTCTTTAAACTGTTGTTGACATGGTGGAGTCTGAAGAAGAGCCACATTTTTCCATTATGGAAAACGCTTAGGACTGTGGCTATGGACTTGTGATTCAGAGCTTCTCAAGAGCTCTTTGACTTGCTTTATTTTAGCCCTTCAATTTTCATAGAATTCTTATCTAACAATGAGAGCGCTAGTACTTTTTTACATTTCCCACTTGCACGGTCAATATATATATATATATATATATATATATATATATATATATATATATATTATTTATTTATTTTTTTTTCTGGATGGAGCATTGGTTTGATTAAATTGCCCTGAAGCGCTACAGATCCTTCTGTGATCAAAGCACAGCCGTTCAAATCGCCATGCCAACCATTACAAAGCAAACCGTATCAACGTAAAACCCAGCGCCAGTTACACGGCAGGGAAGCAAAGCACCAACACTTAGGGTATCAATTAAACTACATTTCTATTAAATGCTTATTGCTTTTTTGTCATTTAGTTTCAATTGTTTTGATTTCATAATTTGAATCAAATTATAGTTTACCTTTTATAGGTGTGTTTATGTTTTTAATTATTACCTCAAATAAGTGAGCCATAATTTTTTTTTTGACTTTGTTATACATTTTCATAATCCAAATTAGAAATGATTCATTCAACTTTAAAATGAAAGTGCAAACATGTGAAAACATAATATTTTTCATATATTTAAAAAAATATATACATTTGAGAAGTTTGGAATGATCCTAGTACATTTCCACCTGCTAATTACATTAGACTTAATGGCTTACGTTAGGCATTTTTACCCTCAGGATCAATTAACTTCATGTTTACCTTTTTTTTCTGATTCTGATTAGTGAAAAATAGTTAATTCATTTTCTAAAACAATAACTCTGACAATAGTGCAGTCACAAATGATAGATTTATATAAAAGCACTTGTCCTAATATGTTATAATTTCTGTACACCCTAAAAAATGCTGGGTTAAAAACAACCCAATCTGAGTTGTTTTTAACCCAGCTGCTGGGTAACTATTGGACTAACTACATGCTGGGTTAATTTAACCCAGCAAAATGGGTTAAATATTCAACCCAAATGCTGGGTCATATTTAACTATAATGCTGGGTTAATTCTACCACATAAATTGGTCAAATGTTCTACCCAGATGTTGGTTCATTTTAACTAGAATGTTGAGTTAATTCTACCTCACAAATAGGTTATTATTATTATTTTCATGTTTTACAGTGAATCTGTAAAAAAAAAAAAACGTCTATTAAACAGTTAAATTACTTTGATATACTGGTTTATTACAAAAAAAAAAAACCTTAAAAGTTTCGCAAACCATACATATATGCAATAAACAACATCCTATTAAATGTTCATAGAAAAAACTTTAATTTTTCAAAAGCACAAGAACAGATAATCAACAGCGACATCATTACTATACTATTACTCACAAGGGCAGAATGGAGTAATAACACAAATAGGCTGAGGCAGCTTCTACAGAGCAGGATCTCTCTGTGACATTAGATATCTTTTCTGCAGAACAAAACTATCCAGCCCTGGTCCCGTATTAACATACAGACACTGTCTATGACTTTTCAAGTAGGCCTCGCTATTTCATAGCAACATTACAAAAAGTCCTATACAGGAGCACACTACTTTAAATAGTTAATGTTAAAAATATAAAATGCCTTGAATCACACATCAACCGCCCCAAGTAGTGTGCATTGCTCCAGAGCCTGTCCCACCAGAATGATGAATGCCTGAGAGCAGCGCTGGTCATCATCTCCCAACGTCAGGATGTACAGTAGGGATACGGCCTTGACACTTCAGCCTGCTGGAGGTATTCCACCATGTTGGTGCCAACCTTAGAAAAAAATGAAAGAAAGTTAAAAAATTTGTTGAATAACAAAGATTAAACTGAATATGACTATCAATTTAATGTGTAATAGGATTTATACTAAATAAAAAAATGACAAAGCTAGGGTATAGGTAACCTGAAACAAAAACATGGAGACAGCTACTACCAAAAATAAAATAAGCAAAATAAGCATGGCTTTTGGGATAAAGCTCATATATATATATATATATATATATATATATATATATATATTTTTTTTTTTTTTTTTTTTTGTCAGACTAGTTGATCTTGTGGTCTGCGTTGATTTTAAGCTAATTACCGAGGAGATGCATTGTCATATCTGGGGTCATACTGGCACATTACGATCCCCCAAATATTAATACTTCTAGTAGTTATCTGTACAGCTGACTGATAGTTAATTTAGCCTGAGTCACAAGCAACTTCGGTTAAAGAGGGCTACCTGGTTAGCTTACATGCAGCAGTCATATTTACATACTACTTGCCAAAGGGGGAAAGGTGTAAAATATTGTTATACCTCGGGAGAAACGCGGACGACTTTTGACCGCAGAGTAAATTACTAGCTAGTAAAAAAACTAGCTAGCGGGAGGGTTAGCAGGTGTGTATATTTGTGAGAGGGTCAGTGTTTTGTAACACCCCAGCATTTTATTGTCTCAAACAGTGAGATTAATAAAGTTCTAATGTTAATGTGGTTGCTAACGCTAGCTAACTTTAGCTAACTAAATGCTAGCGTCATGCTAATACTACAGTTACAGTTTCGTCACCCTGCAAACATTCTACAGAGAAAGATAAAAAGCTCAGACATCTTATCCGTTTCTTTCACACACAGCTGGGGTTCTTTGGCTAACTATAGCAGCTATTGTCAGCTAAATTATCTTACCTCAGACCAGCCTGAAAGTTTAAGTGTAACCTTAACACGGTAACAGTAATAAATCTCACATATAGTAATAATTTTTCAGTCATATGTGACTTAGGTGAGTGAACATGTGTATACAGACCTTGTATTTAACGTCATTTTCCCTTAAATGAACCGTCATCAGCGGTGTGGGAGCTCAAGAGAGACACGAAGCTCTGACTGACAGCCGCTGAATCCACCGGTGAACTTTTGGGGGAGGGGCCAATCAAACTTTAACCCAGCAGCTACACAAAAACTACCCAACTCTCTGTAAATAACCCAGAAAAATGACCCAACAGAGGAAACCCAGCGCTTGGGTAGAAAAAACAACCCAGCGTTTTTTAGAGTGTAGCAACAGCTTATCCAGAAGGCTTGTCCAGTAAACTATTCCCCTAAATGAAGTTTACAGCCATAACATGAGCATCCACCTAATATTGAGTAGGTATCATTTCACCACTAAAACAGCCATAATCCATCGAGGCCTGGAGTCACCTAGACCTCTAAAGGTGTGCTGTGGTATCTGACCATTGGTAGCAGATTCTTACCGTCCTGCGAGGTCAGGGGTCCATGGATTAAACTTGTTTTATCTCTCCTTTCCAGATGCCTAACTGAATTGAGATCTGCATAATTTGGTCGACAAATCACTAACAAGTCAACGCCTCTAACTTATTTGTCATTGCTTTATGGTCCAGTGCTGAAGCTGAAGCCAGAGTCCTTAGGCTACCTAGAAGATATGAGCACATTATCCCTTTCTTAACCACGACTGCACTGGCTCCCAGTGAAATTTCGCATTGACTTCAGAAGAAGAAGACTTTATTTGTCACATATACATAACAGCACAGTGAAATTCTTTCTTTACATATGCCAGCTTGTTAGGAAGCTGGGGTCAGCATGCAGGGTCAGTCATGATATAGTGGCCCTGGGCAGGCACAAGGGCCTTGAGTGATTGCAGTCACTCAATAGTTTAGCTTCCCTGGGCCTCCATTAGTGAAAGTATATATAAATAAAATTTAATTTAATTTGAATTGAAAGTGGACTTTGGATTAACTTTATATTTACTATCTGGTATCAGCCAAATAAGGATGGGTTCCATCTTGAGTCTTCCTCCTCCCAATTCGTCCTATTGTCATCTCAGGAAATTTTTCCTTGCCGCTGTCACCCTTGGCTTGTTCATCAAGGACAAACTTATAGTTATAACTTGTTCTTATTTTTCTTAGCTACATTATGGATAAAAAGCCATACTTTTTAGTTTTATAATAATGTCCAACAGCTATGCAAATAAAATTCTACTGAATTGAATCATTAGCTTCACATGTCACTGTGCCTTAGTGGTTATCGCTGTCGCCTTTCTGGGTTTGGGTTCGATTCCCTCCGGTAGTTTCCCTGTGCTTGGTAATTTTTCTCCGGATACTCGGCTTTCCTTCCACAATCCAAAGACATGCAGACCGATTGAGTGTGTGAGTGTGTGTATGTGGGTCTGCCCTGTGATGGATTGGCACCTCATCCTGGGTGTACCTCGCCTTGTGGGATAAGCTCCATGCCCCAGTGATCCTGTGTACAGGATAATGTGGTATAGACAATTAGAGAGAGAGAGAGAGAGAGGGGGACTTCACCTGTCCTAGTATGTTTATGTTACATATGTTGAAGGAGTTTCCAGTGTCAGTGCATTGTAACCGTCAGCGATAAAACTGTACGTTTAGGTTTTACTACATCTTCATTTAGGATTATGTGATTTCTTAGTAACATGAGAAGCTGCATATTTTTGTCTACTTTAAAGCTGTTATTCTCTAAAAGAGAATAGAAACATACCTGTTTCACTGAACTTCCACAGCATTAATTGTAACTATAAATGGATAGTATACTGTATATATATATATAAATTGATAGTATACTATAAATAAATGTAATTCCTTACAAAGTTCTTAATAATTGTGCCGTAAGAAAAACATAAAACAATAATAAAATAAAAATTAAAAAGCATAACTGTAATAATATTACCTTTGATGTCACAACCAATGTGCTGATTAATTTAATATAACCTCGACACATGGCATGCTTTGTTCCTTAGTTAATACTCCAGTGTTTGAAGTCTAAACCAGCTAAGACCTCACACACTGTTAGTATTTATTCAGAAAACAAATCATTTAAAGCGAATAACACTGTATTGTAATGGCCACAAACTTGTACTTTTGCATTTTTTTAAATTGTTTTTGTTTTTGCTATACAGTTTGTTTTTTATGTTGTTATTCTGCATCGTGGTCTAATACAGTATGACTTCACCCATGAAGAAACAAATATGGTAAATATACTGAACCTTAACGTACAGTTTCCTGCCGTTATTTACATCGTCTATCTGGCATCTTGTCTGGAACGGGTAATTACTTGAATCAACATCAAATTTCCATAATTCGACTTCCTGTAATCATCTTTAGACAGCAGCTGATTAATTGTTTGCTTTGTAATTGTTAGCGTTGCACAAACGGCTTTTCCCCCTGGAGCGCCGAGTCCGATGTATAAATATGGACTGGAGATCTGGCCACGAATTTATCCGCGCATTGCCAGAGAGTTCAAAGCCCCTGTTGATCTGCACTGTGTCCTCTAGTTGTAGACATGAAAAGAATGCTGTGGTGTTGATTTATACACGCCGCGAGAACACTAGTCGGCTCTAATGAGGAATTCATGGGCCTGCCAAGTCTGTTTTCTTTTATTTATTTATTTTTTTCATAACTTTCCATTTTTACAGTACTTACTGCCAAACACACACTAATTAACCTCGGTTTTTACTCACAGTGTACTGATATTTGCCCCCACTTCAAGTACAATGACTGAATTGTGCATTACGATAATTATCTTAAAATTATGTTAGATTTATACAAATCAAAGAGTTTATAAGTTTAACCCTAACCCTAGTGATATTATGTTTAACAAATATGCATAGACAGTAAATTGCATGGACAGTAAAAGACATTTTATTATCAATAATCTATTATTAAGTATAATTATTAAATGATTTAAAAATAAAATATTTTTTAACTAAATGTTAAAGTTTATGTAATGTTTAAATTCATATCACATTTCATGTTTGCACTGGCCAGTTCCATGATTTGTCTATGTCGGTTATGAAAAATGGTCATTGGGTCCATTCACTGAACTTTGTTACTGAAACACATCTATGAAATAGTTAGAATATTCCACAAGTCAAATGTCCAAAACAAATTTCCTGAAGATTATAGAAAGATAGGAAGTCATGTTATGCTTTTTTTTCTTGACTTTCTAATGAAATACTTGAAGAAAAAAAAAAAGCAAACATGTTTCTCAAATAATTTATAGTTTGGAATTCTGCTACATTCTACATACTTACAGTAATGTTTGCTGATATCAGCCATGGATGCTAGTTATTCACATTAAAATAAATAAATAAAAATCCTGAATGATGTTATAATTAGACATATTTAATCAAATTCAGATTTTATTAGATGCATGGGCTAAACAGATCCAGAATTGTGGAATCATTCAGCAGGAAGGTGTGTGTGTGTGTGTAAAGGTGTAAGAATCTTTTTATTCTTGCCTTTTGAAATACCTAATAAACTTCAGTATAAATGAATGTGTGAAATGTATGAAAGTGTACAAAGAAAATTTAAGAGTGTTTTGTCTTGTTCATATGTTGATGAAAAGTAAACATATATATATATATATACGTGTGTGTTGTGTGTGTGTAGAGCTCCTGGAACACATCTCTAAAGACATATGATTCTCATTGAGGGGATAAAAGGCATCTATAATGTTGTGTTTTTTTTCTCTTTCTCTTTCTTTTGTGCATTTGAGGAAAGCCGTGTGCACGTTACGCGCGGGAGCTCACCCGTCCCTCCACCCGGACATGTGGTGTTGTTTAATATGTCGCAAGTATGGATTCATTGAAGTGAAATTGAAACTTCATGACAATTCTTTATTAGGAGCCTATAAACGCTTTATTTCGCCTGTGGGTTCATGCTTTCAGTGAGATGCAGACGAGTTTGTTGACTCCGGCTATTGGGAATAGACTGATGGAGACCTTTTTTTTTTTTTTTTTTTTTTCAAAATTCAAAAATGTAACCTTTGATACAGTGGCTTGCATAAGTATTCGACCCCCTTCCCCCTCTTGAACTTTTCCCCCATTTTGTTGGAACTGAATACACTTAAATACGTTTTAACGTCATAAATCTGCACAAAATAAAGGCTTATTCTGTCATCACTGTGAATCCCCTTAATTATTTCTGGTGCAACTAGTTACCATCAGCAAACACAATTAAATGAATATGTTCAATAAAACACACCTGTTTGTGAAGAACTTAACTTTGTTAGAACTGCCTATCATACTGTGTATGGCTCTGTGTGTGACAGATACAATTTTAATTTGAACTTTTAAAACAATTACAAGGCAAAATTCTGTAAAATATTAGTCAGGGTTTGGTCCTAAACTTTAAACAATATCACACTCAGGTGGCGGACAGTCCTGAGAAACTGAAATTTACTTTATATTTCTACTTATTCTACTTTAGCATATCAGCTCAGTTTTTTCCTCCAAGTTCTAGGGTTAAATCTAATGGGAATCTAGTGCACTATGTAGGGTGTACAATCCCTTGTTTGACACACAAAGTAGTGCCCTTAATCAGGGGTTTGGGATTCACGATGTTTTAGGAGTGAGTTAGTTTTGATTGCTTGATTGTGTAAGTAATGATTGTTAGAACACCTGTGATGCGAAGTAATACAAATAGTTATATGTCCCAGTGCTGTTGTGCTCTATATCACCACTTATTGACTGCTGTTCATCCCATCAGATTACTTGGTCAGAACTTACTGTTGTATAACATGGCATAACTATAACACTGTGTGGTTTCTCGGCAGACATATCCACAGGCAGCTACACAGCGGACTTCTGGACAGGCAGATCCACGGCCAAAAGAAAAAGAGAAAGATCAAAAGAAAAAAGATGAAATAAAAAAGGAAATAAGTATTAAAACAAACAAAAATTGATTGAAAAGAGAGTTTGTTGACGAAAAAAAGTTCATGTTAAAACAAAAAAGAGAATTTCATGCTGAAAAGAAAAGAAATTTCTTGTAAAAAATATATTAATTTAATTTCTGTAAGTCTTCCTGAAAGTGTGCACAATCACTTCTGCATCCTGTTGCTACACCACTAACTCCTAAGCCTGCACTTGACTCGTATACGACACACTGCTCCAACATAACATTAACTGCTTTTGTTTGGGTTAAGATGGAATTGATCAGACAAGCGAACGGGATGCCAAACGTAATTGTCAACATAGTGCTACCACCACCATGCAGTGGTAAGGAACTATAACCACTTCGGGTGGATTAATTGAAAAGGGGAAACTGATCTTCACTGACTTATTAGCTAAAGCAGATACATTCTGTGGAAATTCTACATTTCTTATTTTACATCAGCAAAAGTCTGTTGAAAACAGTAAGTAAAAATCTTGTTATGTTGTGTTCCCTTATTGGATTGATATCAGTGTAATGGAGCCTAATTGTGTGCACAGCTGTTATTAACCTGAAAATTTTTTCCTGAAGTGTTTTAAACTATGCCAATTTGGCATTTTCATTTTTATCACACCCTTCCCTAAATTTCAATTATATTCTAAGTCCAATCATTTATTTATGTTCACCAGTAGTTTCATGAACGCACATATTTCTTTATTATTCTTGAAGTTATTATTCAGGTCTCCTTTTTACTCTTTTAGTTAAATGCATGATCTCATCTATAATCAAAAAGTGTTCACTTCTATCATCTGTCAGTGCTGTTAAATATCTCTCTTTGCCCCAACATTTACACCTGCAGTTTTCTGGATATGTGAGAGAGTGTGTTCATCTTCACAGGTGTGTGCTCATATAAAGCATGCATTCATCAGCCTATACAGAGCCATAGGCTAAACCCTACTGCTTGCCCTGGCTTCACATTTCCCTGGTGAAGGAGAAGCCAAAATACTTTCATACCCACTGCTATAAATTGTACTTGTTTGTTAAAGCTTTTAATGTTTTTTTTTTTTTTCACGACATATCCTCATCTCCCCCACTCAGCCTAATTGGGAGTCTTTTGATGCGTTTCTCCTTGATGCTGATTCGGGAGGCGAACACAGAGTCCACACCCAATACTCAAACAAGGTTGATTCAGATTCTCAGCATTCTTATCTGGGTCATATATTTCTGTGCGTGTGTGTATGTGATGTGGTTTATGGTGCATTGTGGGGAGACGCTGTGTGATTGAAAAGTTTGGTTACTTGGAAGAGTACATTTTTAACTGGTTTTCTTTCTAGTGACTTTTACCTGCTCTAAAAGCTAATTGTGTCACCAAACACAAACACGTGCATGTGAACATTTTCAGAGGCAATCTGATTGCAGGCTTTAGGATTCTAAAGTTGTTGATCATAAATGTAAAGAGAACAACATATCTGAAAATAACTACTAATAGTCTAATTACTAATACAACTAAATGGTCCTTTTTTCTTTCTTTACTTACTTACATGTTGACAAATGGACAACAATTGTCTTCCAGGTTGGGGGTTCAAATCTCACCTGTAGTCTGTATACATGGAATTTGCAGTTCTCTCATGCTTTATGGGTCTCCCCCGGGAACTCTGGTTTCCTCCCAGAGTCCAAAGACAAGATTTGTTTATCAAATTGCCTGTACTGTATGATTTGTGTCCTCTTGTGGTTTGGTACCCCCTCTAGAGTATCATATCTTTTTAATCTTATACAGTGCATCATTCAGATTTTCTAGAATATCAATTTTTTATTACTTAAACTGGCCACATCAATGCGTACAGAACTTCAAAGGAACGTTTCCAACACCTTGTAAGTTCCGAGACTCTCCCCAGTAATATAATCTGTGTCAAATCCCATGTCTTGATGGTAAAAGTGCTGGATTGTGACTTTGTAAATGAACTTGATAACATTTCAACAAATGCATGTGCACTATCCTCCCTCATGATGTTGCTTCTGGAGCTTGTTTATTGTCCGTGGTATTATCGAGATGCTCAGGAAAACAGAACAGGAGTTTGGTTCTGGTGCTCTGCTGGAAGTGGTGTGTTTGTTATGCAAAATAAAACCCAACAGACGGCCACTTTACACCAAGTCCAGGAATCTGCCGCAATTACCTCCTCATACTCGCATGTAAATATGAGTGTTTGAGGCCTGCTGTGGGCAGCAGCAACATGAACACACACTCATGCACACGCACACACACACTCACACACACACATGGTCCCGCACACTGAGGATCCTGCTCCTTTGTTCTGCCGACCACTTGGCTTGCTGCCATGGCGATCCCTCTGGCAACACCTCGCTGTAATAATCTAACAATGGCTGGCGTGTGAGCCGTCCATCGCAGTCTCTCTCTCTTTCTCTCTCTCTCACACACATACACACACACACACACACACACATATACACATATTGGCAGAGAGGGTGGGGGGTAATATTTACTCACAACCTTATCAGTGAATGCGATTTGTCTCCAATTTATTGACTGAAAGGCGCTGTTAGAAAAACTGTTAGAAGTCATGTGTAATTACTGTGTAAAAGTGTGTTGTCTGGCACCAGGATGTTTTCAGTGCATCCATTGGGTGCAGTGGATTGCGAAGTCAGACTTATTTGTCTGGTGGATTTCATGGGGTCTTCGATTGGATTGGAATCTGGGAAGTTTTCTGTGGGGTTTGGACAGGACAGGCTAGCCTATGGTCCCCAGAGGCATAGGTTCTGCTGATATGGTTGGTGATCAATGTTGCTTAGTTCACCTGGTGGTAGTGTTAATATTATGGATGATTAATATATCAATCTGTCAAAATAATAACAATAACAATAGCCCAAGGTGTTCTTTGCAGCATTTTTGTGGCAGAACCTTGTACTCACTTGTAATAATTTTGGTGTATACATGTGGAATTGTTCGACTTTGAGCTATGGCTATAGGACCAGAACCAGCACCTTGTTGGACTCTTGAGCAAAAGGCTCTCCTAAGGGTTTGGCATGTTTTTTCAAGTCTGAAAACTCTTCACTGGTCCTTTTGAAAATGGTAGTCTGGTCTAGGGCTTGCTGTACCCAAACACTGGTATAGTCCGTAGTCCTATATGAGTGCTCTGTGATGATGGTATTGGATAAACTTACTGTGAATTATATTTTAGTTTCAATGTTTATGAAACCATGACAGATATGGTCAGCAGAAGAAACACCCTTCAGATCATAAGTGGAGTGAAGATGGCCTTCACATGCAAACGGACACCACGCATTAAAACAGAACCATTTTATATCCCTTATATGCAAGTAGCCAATTGGCGCTGGTCGATGAGTCTACAATTTTGCATCGACTTATAGACAACATATGATGCCTACTATTTACATGAAAGAATATTTATCCCAATCCTTGGCCCCACTGAACGCACTTTAAAATGATAAGGGTTGCTAGAGGGTTTCCAGTCAGACATGGCTAAAGCAGTTAAGCAAAGAGAGATGGAAAGATGTGATGGAAAGTTTGGCTTAATCGAGGATTTGCGTCTGCGCTGATTTGGACATGGGGCTATAGCTGACCTGCATCATCTAAGCAGTGGGACGGACAGACAGAGACTGTGTGTGTGTGTGTGTGCTGCTAGGAAACGCTTGATTAATAGAAAGACCAGTCGGCTCCAGAGCTTCAGAGGAAAGGAGGGAAGCTAAGACAAACAGAGGTGTGATGGAGAGAGGGGGGGGGTGGCATGTAGATGTGGCTCTGGTGGTGTGTGTTGTTAATTTTCTTCCATGCTGATCGGTCAACCAGGAGCCCCAACTGAGCAAATCTCGTTTCCAAGCCTGTCTGCAGGAGCTCAAGCAGAGAGAGAGAGAGAGAGCGAGAGAGAGGCGCCAGATAGTAATTAAGGCTGTGTAGATTAAGTTTACAAGAGTGTGATGGTTTAGCCCCCTTTATTACCCCAAGCCCACAACCCCCACTGCCTGAGGGGTGTAAAACCCTCCATTCTGTGTGTGTGTGTGTAAACCAGTCTCCACTTTAACTCTGCTCCGGCTGCTCTCTTGTTCTCGTAGACCAGTTTTACGGACTCGAAAAGCACAGTTCACAGCTCGCTTAACTGGCCATTACGAGCATGTCGCCATCGCTAATCAAAGCAGCTATGTGCACTTTGGAGGACTCTTTTATTTTTGTCCTCTTCCCATCATCTCTCCATCTTTCATTCTGTGTCTTATCTCCCGAGTCATCAGTAGTTTTTTAGGCCATGTGCTGGCACAGGAACTGGTGAGGAATCAACGAAGGCTGACGCCAGGAGTGATGCGAAACAGGCTCCTGGGCTGCCAGAGAGGAACTCAGACCTTCAGTTTGGAGCCTTTTTTTATTATTGGCACAGACAGAATGGGGTTCCATTTATCACAACAGGGTTGGGCTCAAACGCTCTTTGAATCAGATCTTTTCCATTTTTCATGGCACATTAACAAAAAACAAGAGCGGGCCCTAACTGAACCCGGGATTCTGGTGGAGTTTCCAGAAAAGGAAAACGTAAGACGTATTTGAGACGTTTGAGAAAATAAGACGCACCTAGTAGCCAGTGAGGTTGGTGTTTTAGCAGTACATGGTTCTACGGTCCTTGATGTTTATGTGATGTTAGATGAAGAGAGGGGTCTCGCTGATGACCTCATCATTACTTCATTGTTTCATGGTTGTGCTTATTTTCTGATTGGAAGATTAAGAAGTCATGTAAACACATCAGTAAACACATCGCGTTTGTATCTCTCTCAGTAAGTTTCTCCGATTTTGTTGTTGTTGCTCGTGGCAGCGTAACAGCCCGTTAATTCATGCCCGTGCAGTGATGAGAAAGAAAAATCGTTCACATACAGTACATTGTTAAATGGTAACGTGGTATTTGGAAGACATAATAAGATATAATAGAATAAAATAATCTGTTATTAATCCCATAACAGGGTAAGTTACTGTATATGGCAAATAATAATAATAATAATAATAATAATAATAATATATATATAAAATGAATTGACCATATAAATATATTACATTCTATCAAAGTTCTGCATTCTGATTGGCCAGAAGGTGTTGATTAATTGTCTATAGCAGCAGATCTGACAGTATTGCACATTTATATTAATGCATTTAAATAATTCGTTCACACAGTGCACATAAACAGGTTGTGTAATTGTTAGCTTGGTTTTCTGTGAAGAGATGTTTCTCTAACATTAATGTAAGGAGTCTCCAATCTCAAGTAAGAAAAGGAGCCAAGTGACTTCTTCCACTGACTTTCACAACATTTAGTGCAAACATAAAAAAGCATGATATTGTTAAATGTAAACAGTGGCTTATCGCTGTGACATAAGAGGAATAAAAATGGCTGATTTAGGAATAAAAATCATCTTTAGGATGGGAACAGTTACGTCGTTTCATCACACCGCTCCGTCATTCAGCGTTTTACTGCATCAGCATGTGGAGGTCTTCGAGCTTGGTTTGACCTTGAGGTCGTCAGTGTGATACTGTGTTTGTGTTTGTGTGTGTGGTCGAGTGAGAACGCCTGAAAGAGAGATAAACATGAAGGAGATGGACAAGAAGAAGGAGAAGAGAGAGAGAGAGAGAGAGAGAGAGAGACGGGGCTCTTCTGGAGTGTGTTGTAGCCTCTGTGCTCTGGAGCCGGAGTAATGAAGTGTGAAATTCACAGATAGAGACATCCTGCTGCTCTACACACCACTACTGAGACAGACACACACACACACACACACACAAACAGACTGCTACACTGTCCGGCGGGCGCCTGATCTTCCTCTCTGTCTCTCTCTCTCCCTCTCTCCCTCTTTAGTCAGAAGATGTGATTGCACAAACGATGATGCTTGGTGATTATTTCCAGACTTTGCTGTAGAGCCTCGCTGCCTACCTCACCTTAGTCTCCTTCTCTTTGTTCGCTGTATTTCTGATGGATCGATGAACACACTATATGAATGTATGTTTTTAGCTCTACATGGCCGCGGACAACATGATTGTTGTTTTATGAAAATAAATGCAGCGTGAACAATTAAGTCCTAATTTGGATTCGACATGTTCCGTACATCCAGGTCTCCTCAGTCCATCAGTGTTTAATCTCACCTGAGTGATGTAGATCTTTAGACTAGCACTGCATGCAACACAGGAAGACAACAAGTGAAAATATTTAAGTCTAGTGAAAATTATTTGCAATTTCTTAATATATGATAACAACAAGCCAAATAAAAGATAAGTAAACACTCGAGATTTTTTCTTTAAATCAGTAGACTATTTCAGTTATTTCTACAAACAAATGCTTAAATTTATGAAGATTATCAACCAATAGAACAAAATATTTACAATTAAAAAAAACAGTCAAATGTATCTGGAAGGTAGTACAATATTTGGTTTGATGTGATTTTATACTATAAGACATTGTTTACACACTTGCTTGTCATTTCTTGCAGTAAATGTTATCGTTTGATTTCATGTAACAACGTGTTTATGGCTTAGGAACCATTAACAACCATGACACCTCAGCAGGTCAACATCTTTTTA